>NC_089255.1:5765595-6069047 GCF_963930625.1 Muntiacus reevesi | reverse complement strand
GCTCTTAGGCATGTAGCTGAGCATGTCCTAAGTCATCTCTGGCCTCGGTCTTCTCCTCCCATCACTTCTTGCTTCCTGACCCCCACTCCCAGCCAGAATTTCCCACCTCTACCCTCACTGTCCTCCTTGCTAAGACTGCCTTCCCTCCTGCTCCTCCATATGTGGACAACTTACCCTTCAGCACTCAACTCCTAGGCCACCTTCTCTTTCAACGTTTCCTGACCTGTCCCTTATTTCTTCCCTCTTCTATCTAGGAAATTCTTATCCTTCAGGTTTCAGCACCAATGCCATCTTGAGAGGGCTCCTCTTGGCCATCCCAGCTATTATGAACTGCATGCTTGTACCCGCCTGCCACCCTCACCAAATTCATGTGTTGAAAATGTTCACGTGCTGAAGACCTAAACTTTCTCTTCCAATGTGATGGTATTAGGAGGTGAAGCCTCTGGGTGGTGATTAGGTTATGACGGAGGAGCCTTCATGAAGGGATTAGCCATTATAAGAAGAGACAAGAGAGGGAGTTTTCCCCTCTTTCTCTATCACTCTCTCTGCCTCTGCCTCTCTGCCCATCCCATACCCAGCCTGGTGAAGATACAGCAAGAAGGCAGCCATTTGCAAACCAGCAAGAGGGCTCCCATTAGAACCCAACCGTGCTGATATCCCGATCTTGAACTTTCAGCCTCCAGAACTGTGACTAATAAGGGCCTAGGCTGAATCCCTGACTTGATGGCATTCTGTTCTAGTAGCCGGAGCCGACTGAGACACCAGCTATATTAAACCCCTCCTCCTTCTTTCTGAAAGTGCTGTGGTCATTTTCCTCCATGGCACTTATCGCAATCCAGTTACATAATGATGTGTGGGCTTATTTACTCCCCTGAAGTCTGTCTTCCCAAGACCAGGAGCTCCTTGGGCACAGACACCAAGTTCCTTAACTTGATGACTGCATTCCACCCAGGGTCTGACACTTTAGAGGACCTCGGAAAGTTCTCCTTAAGCAGCTTTGTTTTGCTCCATTACATCATGTGATTTTTACTTGTTCTCTTGACACTAGAATGCTATTTCCATAAGACCAGAGTCTGGTCTATCTTGTTCATGGCTCTTTCCAGAGCACTTCGGTATCTGGCACATAGTAGGTCCTCAAAAAATATTTGTCTAATGAATGAATGAATAACCACCTTCTCTGGGCTCCTGCATGAACTCATCACACACAAGATGCTCACAGAATACCCTCTCTCTTCTTGCTAAGATTTGGGGAAAGTTTTGATGCAATTTGAGCTGTAGCATATGCCCCGTGAAGAGGGAATCTTTTATCATAATTCTGACCCTGCTCATTCATCAACATACTTGACAATTACAGTGTGGGGTATTAAGAGGGAAATGTGGGAGGGACAGAGTGTGAACAGACAGATGCAATCATGAATCCCAGCTACATCACCTACTGCTTGTGTGACTGTGACTTCACCTCTGCATCTCAGTGTTCTTATCTCTAAAAAATGGGAATAAAAATGACAACAAGTTCATAAGGACTGGACTTGTATCAGACTCACAGGACTGGAAAAGGTCAGTTTTCATTCCAGCTGCAAAGAAGGGCAATGCCAAAGAATGTTCAAACTACCCCACAATTGCACTTATCTCACATGCTAGCAAGATAATACTCAAAATCCTCCAAGCTAGGCTTCAACAATATGTGAACTGAGAAATTCCAGATGTACAAGCTGGATTTAGAAAAGGCAGAGGAACCAGAGATCAAATTGTCAACATCTGTTGGATAATAGAAAAGGCAAGAGAGTTCCAGAAAAACATCTACTTGTTTCACTGACTACACTAAAGTTTTTGATTGTGTGGATTATGACAATTCTTGATCCACATAATGATGTGTAGGCTTATTTACTTCTTCTTCAAGAGATGGGAATACCCAGACCACCTTACCTGCCTCCTGAGAAACCTGTATGTAGGTCAAGAAGCAACAGCTAGAACCAGACATGGAACAACAGACGGGCTCCAAATTGGGAAAGGAGAACGTCAAGGCTGTTAATTGTCACCTTGCTTGTGCTGCACTGGATGAAGCACAAGCTGGAATCAAGATTGTGGGGAGAAATATCAATAACCTCAGACACGCAGATGACACCATTCTTGTGGCAAAAAGAGAAGAAGAACTAAACAGCCTCTTGATGAAGGTGAAAGAAGAGAGTAAAAAAGCTGGCTTAAAATTCAACATTCAAAACACAAATATCATGGCGTCCAGCCCTATCACTTCATGGAAACAAATGGAAATAGATGGGGAAACAATGGAAACAATGACAGATCTTATTTTATTGGGCTTCAAAATCACTGAAGATGGTGACTGCAGCCATGAAATTAAAAGACACTTGCTCCTTGGAAGAAAAGCTAGGACCAACCTGACAGTGTATTAAAAGCAGAGATATTACTTTGCTGACAAAGGTCCGTCTAGTCAAGGCTATGGTTTTTCCAGTGGTCATGTATGGAAGTGAGAGTTGGACCATAAAGAAGGCTGAGCATCAAAGAATTGATGCTTTTGAACTGTGGTGTTGGAGGAGACTCTTGAGAGTCCCTTGGACTGCAAAGAGATCCAGCCAGGCCATCCTAAAGGAGATCAGTCCTGGATGTTCATTGGAAGGACTCATGCTGAAGCTGAAGCATCAATACTTTAGTCACCTGATGCAAAGAACTGACTCATTAGAAAAGACCCTGATACTAGGAAAGATTGAAGACAGGAGGAGAAGGGGACTACAGATGACGACAAGATGGTTGGATGGCATCATCAACTCAATGGACAAGAGTTTGAGTAAACTCTGGGAGATGGTGAAGGACAGGGAAATCTGGCGTGCTGCAGTTGTCCATGGAGTCGCAAAGAATGGGACCAGACTGAGCGACTGAACAACAACCCCTGCTGAAGGTCAGAAAGAGAGCTACCCACTGTTCCAGCTGCAGAAAGGGAGTGGTGATGGATAGAATTGAGTTGAATTGTACTACACCTAGCTGGTGTAGCAGAATTTCTTGGTGATGTGGGGAAAACACACACACCAAATTGGTGATCAGAAATATTAGATGGAATGTCCAAGCCTCCCTGCAGCTAGCAGCTGGTCTTGGGGCTAATCCTGACTATTGGTATTTACACTTAAAAGAAAGAAACTTAGTCACTTACTTGTGTCCAACATTTTTGCGGTTCCCATGGACTGTAACCCACAAGACTCCTCTGTCCATGGAATTTTCCAGGCAAGAATACTGGAATGGGTTGCCATTTCCTTCTCCATTTACTCTTGAGAATGTATACAATTTCTAGGTTTCTTTAAGAAAAAAAGGGTGTTGCCTCCGTTTTCCTTTTCCCCATCCCAGTAACTAGAGCATGGATGTGATGGTGAACCATCTTGGACATGCCCTCAAGGAAAACAAATAGCATAGGGGTGACAAACCAACAGCAAAAAAGGAGCCCAAGCCCCAGGTGAGATCACCAAGCAGAATGATCACCCTGTTTTGCAGAAAGTTTTCACTTTCATCTCAGGTTCAAAGGATTTGTTAACAAAAAAAATTCACTCTTATATACTAATAAATAATACCAATGTTTATTAGAGAATCATCTAGCTTACTTTCAGTATACTAACATTAAAAGAAAAAGAGAAATAGAGCAGAGGATGCATCACCAAATTGGGTTTTAACCAATATCCAGGTGGCACTACTGGTAAAGAACCCACCTGTCAATGCAGGAGACATAAGAGATGTGGGTTCAATCCCTGGGTCAGGAAGATCCCCTGGAGGAAGTAAACCTACGCATATATTCTTGCCTGGAAAATCCCATGGACAGAGGAGCCTGGTGGACTACAGTGCATACAGGCATAAAGAGTTGGACACAACTGAGTGACTTAGCACACAGACTTAAACGGTGCTGGGAAGTCCCAGGACATAGCACATTTGGAGTCCCAACTGGGAAAAGGTGCCAGGGAAAAGGTCCGTTCTGTGGACTTCAAAAATTGCAGTTCAAGGTTCCCGCTTTTAATTCCAGGCTGCAAACTGAAATTGTCTTCAGTCTGCATCATCTGCATCAAAAGCAAAGGAGAAAGGGAAAGATATACCCATTTGAATGCAGAGTTCCAAAGAATAGCAAGGAGAGATAAGGAAGCCTTCCTCAGTGATCAATGCAAAGAAATAGAGGAAAACAACAGAATAGGAAAGACTAGAGATATCTTCAAGAAAATTAGAGATACCAAGGGAACATTTCATGCAAAGATGGGCACAATAAAGGACAGAAATGGTATGGACCTAACGGAAGCAGAAGATATTAAGTAAAGGTGGCAAGAATACACAGAAGAACTATTAAAAAGGAGCTTAATGACCCAGATAACCATGATAGTGTGATCACTCACTTAGAACCAGACATCCTGGAATGCAAAGTCAAGTGGGCCTTAGGAAGCATTGCTACAAACAAAGCTAGTGGAGGTGATAGAATTCCAGTTGAGCTATTTCAAATTCTCAAAGATGATGCTGTGAAAGTGCTGCATCAACATGCCAGCAAATTTGGAAAACTCAGCAGTGGCCACAGGACTGGAAAAGGTCAGTTTTCATTCCAATCCCAAAGAATGGCAATGTCAAAGAATGTTCAAACCACTGCACAATTAAACTCATCTCACATGCTAGCAAAGAAATGCTCAAAATTCCCCAAGCCAAGCTTCAACAGTATGTGAACTTTGAACTTCCAGATGTTCAAGCTTGATTTAGGAAAGGCAGAGGAACCAGAAATCAAATTGCCAATATCCATTGGATCATTGAAAAAGTAAGAGTGTTCCAGAAAAACATCTATTTCTGCTTTATTGACTATGCCAAAGCCTTTGACTGTATGGATCACAATAAAGTGTGGAAAATTCTGAAAGAGATGGAAATGCAAATACCAGAACCCCTTACCTGCCTCCTGAGAGGCAGGTATACAAGTCAGGAAGCAACAGTTAGAACCGGACATGGAATAAAAGACTGGTTCCAAATCAGGGAAAGAGTAGGTCAAGGCTATATATTGTCACCCCGCTTATTTAACTTATATGCAGAGTACATCATGAGAAATGCCGGGCTGGAAGAAGCACAAGCTGGAATCAAGTTTGCCGGGAGAAATATCAATAACCTCAGATACACAGATGACATCACCCTTATGGCAGAAAGCAAAGAAGAACTAAAGAGCCTCTTGATGAAAGTGAAAGAGGAGAGTGAAAAAGGTGGCTTAAAACTTAACATTCAAAAAACTAAGATCATGGTATCTGGTCCTATCATTTCATGGCAAATAGATGGGGCAACAATGGAAACAGTGACAGACTATTTTGGGGGGTTTCAAAATCACTGCAGATGGTGACTGCAGCCATGAAATTAAACGATACTTATGGAGAAGGAATTCACAGGGCCTGGACTCCATCTTAGGCCTGTCCACGCTGACCATGCTCGGCCACATCTCCAATGGACTCTGAGCTCTGTGCTTAGCGCCTATAGAAACTACAATAGAAGGATAAGACCCCCTCCAGACAGGGGAACCTTGAAGATAGTATCCAAGTTACTCATCACCTAAGAGAAAACATACACTGATCACCCCTGCCTCCGGAAAGGCCATAAATTTTTCTGTATCTATCGGAAAGTAACCTCAGGCTTACTGATTATTGACTGTTTGGAATGTAACCTCGGGCTTATTGATTATTGATTATTTGGAATGTAACCTCAGGCGTATTAATTATTAACTGTGAACACGTAACACATGAATGATGGGGTTATTGTGATTGTATTTACCCTTCCTTTGTTTATGTAAGTCTCAATGAATTTAGGGTGGTGGGTTCCGGCACGTACACACGGGGTATAAAAGATTTTCACAAATGCTGGTCGGGGTCCTTTGCTAAGAGGAGACTCTGTGTTGGGCCCGCCGGTGTAATAAACTGCACTTCACTATCTGCATCATACTTCTGAGTGAATTTGTTTCCCAGAATGCATGAAAGAAAAGTTATGACTAACTTAGACAGCATATTAAAAAGCAGAGATATTACTTTGCCAACAAAGGTTCGTCTAGTCAAGGCTATGGTTTTTCCAGTAGTCATGTGTGGATGTGAGAGTTGGACTCTAAAGAAAGCTGAGCACTGAAGAATTGATGCTTTTGAACTGTGGTGTTGGAGAAGACTCCTCAGAGTCCCTTGGACTGTAGGGAGACCCAACCAGTCTATCCTAAAGGAAATCAGTCCTGAATATTCATTGGAAGGACTTATGTTGAAGCTGAAACTCCTATACTTTGGTCACCTGATGTGAAGAACTGACTCATTTGAAAAGACCCTGATGCCGGGAAAGATTGAAGGCAGGAGGATAAGGGGCAACAGAGGATTAGATGGCTGGATGGTGTCATCGACTCAATGGACACGAGTTTGAGCAAGCTCCAGGAGTTGGTGATGGACAGGGAAGCCTGCAGTGCTGCAGTTCATGGGGTTGCAAAGAGTTGGACACAACTGAGTAACTGAACTGAAATGAACTGAACAGAACTGACTGCAGCCTCAGTCTCAAAGCAAACTGCAGCTCTGGTTTCATGTTAAAGGTCTTTGTCTTGTAAAACTTGGAATGTTGTTCATCCTGGGGCTTGGTTGGCCAGACCCCCTCAAGGGGCTTAACAATCTCAAGATTTATCCCCTGTTTGACCCCTACTGTGTCACAAGGCTTGCACTCACAGCAGGCAGTCAGGGAATTCAACTGTCAGGGCAGCATCCAGGCAGGTTAGAAGCAAGGTCAAAGGCCTGCTCTGCTTTGTCTCTGAAGCCTAAAGAAGAATATCTATTTAATTTCCCTTATGTTTCCTTATGTTACTGATGCTACCAAGTCCAAGCTCGTTCTGCTTGCTGCAAGATAATCAATGATTCTGAGACAAGTGTTGTGATCAGAAAAGGACTTTATTCAGGAGCAGGCTGACAGAGAAGATGGCAGTGTCAGTTCAGTTCAGTCTCTCATTTGTGTCCGTCTCTTTGTGACCCCATGGACTGCAGCACGTCAGGCCTCCCTGTCCATCACCAACTCCCAGAGTTTACTCAGACTCATGTCCATTGAATCAGTGATGCCATCCAACCATGTCATCCTCTGTCATCCCCTTCTTCTCCCGTCTTCAATCTTTCCTGGCATCAGGGTCTTTTCAAATGAGTCAGTTCTTCGCATCAGGTGGCCAGAGTATTGGAGTTTCAGCTTCAGCATCAGTCCGTCAATGAACACCCAGGACTGATCTCCTTTAGAATGGACTGGTTGGATCTCCTTGTAGTCCAAGGGACTCTCAGGAGTCTTTACCAACATCACAGTTCAAAAGCATTAATTCTTCAGTGCTCAGCTTTCTTTAGAGTCCAACTCTCACATCCACACATGACTACTGGAAAAACCATAGCCTTGACTAGACGGACCTTTGTTGGCAAAGTAATATCTCTGCTTTTTAATATGCTATCTAGGTTGGTCATAAGTTTTCTTCCAAGGAGCAAGCATCTTTTAATTCCATGGCTGCAGTCACCATCTGCAGTGATTTTGCAGATGGCAGTGTAGTGCCTCAAAATAACCATCAGGGTGTGGTTGCCAGATTCTTTTATGGATCAGAGATGGCAGGGAGAGGAGGGGGAAACAAAGTTAAAAAACTATTCAGTCCTTGAAAATGTCCCCTCAGGCAGGGGAATGTGTTAATTTCGCTTCCTTACAGCCCTTCACAGGTAGGCTTGCTATGTCTATTCCATGCCCATTATACAAAACTGTGACTCCACAGTCCATTCCCATTTTATTCTGCAGTTCTACCAGAAAGTGCTTCCTGATGAATGACTAACTACAGTACTCTGAAACTGGAAACGATTTCATGACGTATGAGTTCCCTGGAAGAGGACTTCTAACTGCCCACGGCTTCCCACAGATTATTCATCTTCACGATAAACAATGACCATCTCAGGCGTGAGAGAATCATTTTGTCTGACTCTGATGTCCCTATTGGGCTTCCCAGGTGGCTCAGTGATAAAGAACTATCTGCCAATGCAGGGGACGTTGGTTCAACCCCTTGGTTGGGAAGATCCCCTGAAGGAGGACAACCCACTCCAGTTTTCTTGCCTGGAAAATCCCACGTACAGAGGAGCCTGGCGGGTTACAGTCCATGGGGTTGCAAAAAGTCAGACACCACTGTGCATATCCACACATACAATGTCCCTTTTGGAACCATGGTAATGAGACGCAGCAGTCCCTCCCAGGAGATGTCAGCCACCTCTTGACATCCACAGCCTGGACATACTTTGGCTTCCAGTTCTGCCACAGTCACCCTCATTCTGGGCCCTTTTCAGCAGATAGAGGTCTTCAGCAGTTACTTATCAGATAGCTGATAAATAAAGTATACCCTCCTTGCTGGAGGCAGAGATCAGGTTCAGGCAATTCCCTGAAAAATGACCTAGGAAGGGCTAGCATGGAGATACTTTTCCCCAAATCCCAGGCACCCTCCAAAATTCCCATTACTCTCCAAGGGGATGTCATTCTATCACTAAGGCTTTTTCTTATTTATACAAAAGGTTCTAGTAAACACTTTTCTATCCAGGAAGGCTGTATTTGATTCTGCCGGTCTACTTGGCCAGAACATAGAACATGTGAAGGAATCTTACGCCTTCTTTCAGTCTTTACCCCTGAGATCCCCACGCAGGTGACAAGGGACACCAGCTCTACAAGCCATCCATTCATCACTATTGTCTGAGCCCCTGCTGTGCTTCAAGCTGCAGGTGGGGGCGGCCCAGAGTGCAAGGATAAGATGATGTGACTTCCACCCTGCCAGAGCGCCCCTTCTAGTAGGGGAGACAGAGAGCATCCATGTCAGTCTTGATCCAGCAGACACACGCAGTGACAGGCGGGTACACAACGTGCTGTGGAGTCCTAAGGGGAGGAGAGACTCGGTGGGCTTCATGGCATTGCAGAGATTTCCCAAGGGAGAAGCTATGGCACTAAAAAGCTATCCGTCAGAGAGGAGGAAGGCGCTCCAGGCATGGAGAACGCATCCATGGGCCAGGTCACAGAAGGTGGTGGCTCCAGACAAGGT
Source organism: Muntiacus reevesi (assembly GCF_963930625.1). Classification (NCBI taxonomy): domain Eukaryota; kingdom Metazoa; phylum Chordata; class Mammalia; order Artiodactyla; family Cervidae; genus Muntiacus; species Muntiacus reevesi. The sequence goes on along the minus strand of NC_089255.1, from coordinate 6,059,992 downwards.
CAGAAGTCCTAGGAGGTTGCCCTATGGTGGCACGGCCAAGAGCAGGAGAGATGAACCTGAAAAGAGAATTGGGCTACATCGAGATGAGCCCCATGCCTTGTGAGGTTACCTGGATTTCATCATGAGTGACTGCTAAAAAGCAGAAGACTGTTTGAGACCAGGTTAGAGGACAAGATGCAAAGGAGAGGAATTAGAGGGAGTAAGACCAGTGGGTGGCTGTCATGTTATTACTGGTTAATTTTATGTGTAAACTTGGTTGGGTCAGGGTGCCCAGGTATCTGGTCGAATATTATCCTGCACATTTCCATGAAGGTGTTTTTAAAATGAGATTAACATTCAAACCAGCGGACTGAAGCAGATTGCCTTATGCGGGCGGGCCTTGTCCCATCCGTTGAAAGCCTTATTGGGATCAAGACAGACCCAGCCTGGGCTTCCCTGGCGGCTCGGGTGGTAACAAGTCTGTCTGCAGTGTGGGAGATCCGGGCTCTATCCCTGGGTGGGGAAGATCCCCTGGAGAAAGGAATGGCAACCCATTCCAATATTCTTGCCTGGGAAATCCCACATACAGAGAAGCCTGGTGAGCTAGAGTCCATGGACATGACTGAGTGACTAACACTTTCACTTTCTTTTTCCCCCTGAGCAAGAGGGAACCCTGCAGCAAACGGCCTTGGACTTGACCTGCAACATTAATTCTTCCCAGCTTACCAGCTCACTGGGCAGATTCTGGACTTGCTAGCCTCTGTCATTACATGAACCCATTTCGTGAAATTAGTTAATTAAAATAAAGAAATATATATTTGCATCCGTGATATGTCTTTTATCTTATTGGTTCTGTTTATTTGTGAAAGTCTGACTAATACCATTACATTCTTTCTAAATCTAGTTCCAAAAACCTTCCGTGGCTCTGGGAAATGCATTGAAAGAAATTTCCACCCACTGGCACTTTCTCCTCCACTTCACAGAGGGTACAAAACTAAGCTTTAATCATTTGTCTTGGCCTCCAGCACTCAGCACAGACCTGCTTCTACATAAATACTTATAAACTTCAAAAATGTGTAAATCAATGTCTAAATGATAGTCTTTTACAAAGTATGGTGCATATCCCATTGGTGATGAGATGGATTAGGGGGGTTACACACTTTTTCAACAGTTATACACAGTAGACGTTCCTTTACCCAATATCCATTTCACTGAACTCTCCATTTTCTCAGGTTTTTTTTTTTAATTAAGCTATTTTAATGTTGCTTTTTTTTTTCTGTTTTAACAGTGGAATAAATAGTTTTCTTGATGACTGTAGACACGTAAGGCCAGTTGGTACAATTCAGAAATGTGAGTAATGGTATCTTGATTGGTGTGTAGTCTTCAATAATTACAAGAGCTCTTTGTATGTAACTGCTGTTAAACCAGTAAGACTGCATTTATGAATCCATCATTTTCAGGATTGCTGGTGATCTGGGCATATTTTTCCCAAATGACTTTGCCTCCTTGTGTCACAAGGCCCAATTCATTCACATTCGTCTCAATAACAGCACCTTTGGTAACTGAAGTGTTGCTTTTTAGAAATGACTATGAAAGCTTTTATCACTGCTATACCCTTAAGAGCCTAAGCTTTATGCTTTTTGAAATTTTAGGGAGAATGAGCCTATAATTTCATGATACCTTAAATAGCAAAATTTGAACAAATCTTCCAAGTGCCCTTCTTTGTAAATCTATTTGGAATCAAGCTTAAAAATCACCACCAGCAAATCATTTTCATAGCCTATATGGCAACTTAATTTTCTTCTATTTAATTTTTCAGCACTGCTTTATTATAAGACACAGGTGGCAAAAAATAATAAGCTAATTGTTTTGTAAGATGAAAAGAATGAGAGTCACAGGGCAGATTTGCAGCAATATCTCCTGAGGATAGCAAGAAAAATAGACATTTCAACTGTACCTTTCGATTCGCAATCAGGTTGATGGAAATGAATAGCCCCAGGTCACTCACCTTAAAACCTAAATAAAGAAACAAGTAATCAGCCAACCAGGAGTCTAGAAATTGGTACAGAATTCAGAGACTCGAGAGAGTTTTCTATGACAGTTAACCTGGGGTATCCTCTAGTGCACATTAATGAAGTCTCCTTTATGTACAGTTGGGAAGGTCCCCTAGAGGAGGAAATGGCACCCCACTCCAGTATTTTTGCCTAGAGAATCCCATGGACAGAGGAGCCTGGTGAGCTACAGTCCATGGGGTCGCAAAAAGTCGGACACTACTGAGTGACTAATACCTGACATTTTGGTAAGAACACCCAAAGGTGCGTACAGTGGGGATGAGGGATTCTTCTTTACACCAAGTACTGGCAGGCAAAAGGGGCTTTCAGTTCAGGATGTGTCACATGGGCCTTCTTGAAACATAATCCCATTGGTCTAATGAATCTTTCATATTCAGGTAGTTTTCGAGTAAAGCTGTGTCCAACAAAGCAGTGTTTGTAACCATCCTCTTCTAGGCTTTCTTCTTTGTCTTTCCATTCAAATAACTTTTCATACTTCTGTTTCTCCCTAGGCGAGAACTTTGGGCAGAGAGGCTTCCATTTTCCCACTTTCTGTTTCATTTTTGTTTAATCATATTGGAAAGTACATTAGCTCAAGACCGTCCCTCTCTGCCCAGTGGTTATGTAGGTGCTGTTCTCTGTGGAGTCTTTTCATCATGCTTCTCTTTGACTGTTTCTCTTTTCATGAATCTTTTTCATGTGTATTTTCTCAGCATGGAGCTGTGCATGGTAGAGCTTAGCTTTCAGACAAAGCATCTTTTTTGCCTCCTTTGAACATTCATGAGCCTCTTGGCCTTCCTTCTCTCCTTTTTCTCATGGTAATCCAAGTGATATCCATAGTGCTTCTGCTGTAACTCGATATATTCACATATTCACTTTGTGGCGTGGTGAGGGCAGTCCAGCCACTGGGTGCGGCCGCCAGAGCAGAGGCTCTCGATTTGTGGGTCTCAGAGATCCATGAGCAGACTCCGTGCCCTTCTCCACCATTTTTGTTGATTGACATTTGCATCCCTAGGAATACTCACTCATCCACCCACAGACTTCTATTGTCACCGGGGTCATGGCATGCTCACCAAGATGCCTCTGAGCTTGTTCCCAAACCAGGCTGTGCCAATTTTGTTTCTTATTGGACATATGTGACTCAAGTAAATATCATGTAAATCAATGAAATATCAGTAGGAAAAGGAAAAAAAAAAATGCCCAAGTTATGTGCAAATCAAGTTGAATGCCTTAAAGAAAGATGGCAAAGGTAAATTGCTCAAGAATGATATCATAAACTTTGTTGTTGAGTTTGGTGGGCAGGAAGACAGCTATAAAACCAGTAGGGAAAAGGAATAAAATCCTAGAAGGTTTCACACTCAGATTTATATCCAAGGGTCTGAATTCTGATCCCATTTTAAAGAATCTGACTTTGGAAATTGTGGGCAATGCACTTTGGATGCAGTTTAAGCTAGATACCATAAAATTCTGGGTAATATATCTGGGCTGTGGAGAATTTTGCCCCCCCCCCCCAAAAAAGATATGCTAAAATCCTAACCTCTACTTCCTCAGAATGGGACTTATTTGGAAATAGGATCATTCCAGATATAATTAGTTAAACTAAAATGAGGTTATACTGGAGTAAGATGGGTTCCTAATCCAATATGACTGGCGTCCTTTTGATGCGGGAGTCTGGACACAGGCATTTCTGGAGGAGAGACGAAAGGAGAGACTGGGATGACGTGTGTAGGAGTCAAGGTTACCCAAGAGTGTCTGCCAACCAGCAGAAGCTCAGAGAAGGCATGAACAGATTCTCACTCACCAATTCTGTTGACACCTTCATCTTGAATTTCTAGCCGCCAGACTCTCAGACTGCCTTTCTCTTGTTTAAGCTGCTCTGTTTGTGGTACTTGGTTATGACAGCTCTAGGAAACTAACACAATGTCACACTCAAAGACAAGTCCATTGTTTACATGAAAGAATATTTGAAGTTAGGATAAACTACTTAGGATATGTATATGTCATTTTTAATACCTTGATTTAACTTGAATTTACTCTACTACCGATTCAACTATGAGACTCAGTGACACAGGATAAAAGAGCTCTTATTCTAGTAATCTTAATGCAAATTAGAAAAGCTTGTACCAGCACGTCAATCCATGGTTCTACAGACATTATTACATAGTGCAGGGCTAAATAAAAATCTAATTCTCTTGGACTCCAAAAATCTCTGCAGACAGTGACTGCAACCATGAAATTAAAAGACGCTTGCTCCCTGGAAGAAAAGTTATGGCAAACCTAGACAGCATTTCAAAAAGCAGAGACATCACTTTGCCAACAGAGTACAGTCAAAGCTGTGGTTTTTCCAGTAGTCATGTACAGATGTGAGAGCTGGACCATAAAGAAAGCTGAGTGCCGAAGAATTGATGCTTCCGTACTGTGGTGCTAGAGAAGACTCCTGAGAGTCCCTACAATAGCAAGGAGATCAAACCAATCAAACCTAAAGGAAGTCAACCCTGAATATTCATTCATTGGAAGAACTGATGCTGAAACTGAAGCTCCAATACTTTGGCCACCTGATGTGAAGAGCCAACTCATTGGAAAAGACCCTGATGCTGGGAAAGATTGAAGGCAAAAGGAGAAGGGGGCAGCAGAGGATGAGATGGTTAGATAGTATCACTGACTCAACGCACATGAGTTTGAGCAAACTCTGAGAGATAGTGGAGGACAGAGGAGCCTGGCGAGCTACGGTCCATGGGGTTACAAAGAGTCGGACACAACTTAGCGACTAGACAACAACAACAAAGTAAAAAAAGAAACCTACATAAAGAAAATTATTTCTGTGACTCATAGAAATAGCTTTAAATGTAGAGATGTTATACGAGATCCTCTAGTTGGGGGAAACACTCATGAGGAGGAGCTTCACTTGGACATGTGGCATCTTAGAAGCTGGAGCAAGTAACGTGACTGCCTTTTTGAACATTTGTTACCTCATCGGGAAAAGGGATGTTAACAGCTGCTTCACTGGCGGTGAGAATTCAATGGGATGCTTTCTGTGAGAGCAGCTGGAAGGCTGTATAAGGTGGTAAACAAACGGAGACAGCGCAGTGAGCATTATGCGTGCCTTGTGTCTAGCAGGAAGAAAACCACCACCATCACTACCAAGACCGCCCCCATAAGACACGTCCAAATTAGGAAACTGGGACAGCAGAGGATCACCCAGTGTTTACTCTCGAGAAGCTTTGTGAAAGTCCTGGTCTTCCCATTTGAGCTGTTAAGTTCCGCTTCCCATTTGCCCTACATGCATCAACCCTGGTCAATCAACAGGCTGGAGGGAGACATGATAAGAGAGAGGAGGGTTCCTTTGAGAGCATTTCCTGGAGGGAACTAATGAAGTCACGCTTTCTTCATAGCCTAGTGACTGCCGTGCAGATCTGATGAGCTTAGGGCCAAGAGGACTCCCCTACACACTCTAAACAGAGAGTCTAATTCCTAGTGCTCCGGGGAGAAGTAACCAACATGCATCTATTTAGCACCAACTGAATAGGATGGGCCTGCCCTACTATGACGTATGGGGTAGACCACAGGAGACATCAGGGGTGTATGGGGGTTTATGTGAACAACGCTCTAGAGCTGAAGGTGCAAAGAAAGGCTCCCTCTCCAGCAGAGGTCAAAACCTCTGGGGGCCCTGGGGCACATCTAGCCTATCAGTGGGCTTCTCATTGGGTCAGCAGTATGTCTCTGTTTTAATAAAACTAGTTTTTTTTTTTTTTAAATATATTGTGCTCATGCTTGACTCTTTGCAACCCAATGGACTGTAGCCTGCCAGGCTCCTCTGTCCATGGGATTCTCCAGGCAAGAATACAGGAGTGGGTGGCCCATTCCCTTCTCCAGGGCATCTTCCAAACCCAGGGATCCTGCATTGCAAGCAGAGTCTTTCCCTCTCCATTTTTTGTGGAAGACTTTTAAAATTTGAATTTCTAAATCCTCTTTAAAAATTAGAGGACATAGAAAATTGAACCCACTTCCTGCAGGACAAAAAAATTGCTTTGAGCAGAGAGGCTGTAGTTACCACCAGCTCCTGCATCCTCAGTCTTAGATGCCCTGTATTACCCTGGCCTTGGCGTCATGCTCTGAATGTACAGACTCCGACACAGCACTGCAGGTCTTAGCTTGTAAATTCTTAGCCTGTGAATTCTGGCTCATCGTATAAAAAGCCTGAGTCTTTAGCATGGCATTCAAGACACTTCATGGCTTGACCCATAACCATTTTTATAATATATACTCTAAGAGAGGAGTTCCAAACATGCAGTCTCCTAAAAGGTCTACGGATCTCTCTGAAATTGTGTAAAATTGTGTGTGTGTGCGTGCATGTGTGTGTGTGTGTGTCAGAGGCAATGGTGTTCATCAAACAATGCACCTATTCTAGTTTCATTGCTGTTAGATAGGGCCACACGATTAGGTCTGGCCAGTGGCTACAGGTCCATGAAGTGTGTACCATTTCTAGATCAAATGTTAGAAAAGAGCTGTTGAATAACCCTGCCACTCTTTCACAGACTTTCACTGCTATTGAGTTAACACCTGGGAGCAGAGTCCCTGCCATCCTGCAGGGAATACGTATCTTGAGGGAAAATAGATTCTGCAGTGTTAAAAAGAAAGAAAGTGAAACTGTTAGTTATTCAGTCGTGTCTGACTCTTTGCAACCCCAAGGGCGGTAGCCCACCAGGCTCCTCTGTCCGTGGGATTCTCCAGGCAAGAATACCGGAGTGGGTTGCCCTTCCCTTCTCCAGGGGACCTTCCCAACCCAGGGATCAAACCTGGGTCTCTGGCACTGCAGGCAGAATCTTTACCATCTGAACCACCAGGAAAGTCTAAGGCTATAAGAATTTTAAAGTATTTGTTACCTCAGAAGATCCTCCCCTATCCTGACTGAAGTGGGAGACTGACTACAAATTTTTAGATCTCCAAAGAGGCCCATGACTCAGATCAGGTTCAGCATCACCGCTCTTGGAGAAAAGTATAAAAGTTATGTTCTTGGTGAACATACAGTGTTTGCCATAGTCCCCCAACTGTGAATCATCTGTTTAATCATTCATTAATTCATGTATTAACTGAAGCACTTGCTAGGCACAAGGCACTGTGCCTCATCTGGGATGCATAAATGAGAGATATGACTTATGCATCATCTTATCTTTAGAGTGGATATTCCATGTATGTGGTTATATGAATTGCTGAATGCAGGAATATGCAAATACATGGATGAAAATGAATGAATGCACAAGTGCATTACAGGGCAGCTGTGTGTCCTATGCACAGTGCACACAGCTGAGGGAGTACGTGAGGACTGGGATACAGGCTCCAAGCCAATGGCCAAGCCAGGCTATGGGAACCGCGAGTACTGCTTCTCCTAATTTTACAAAGATACCATAGGGGAGAGCAGAGGCTCTGAATACATTCATGCTTGAAGGAGAGGAAGAGAGGGGGGAAAGTAGGCCAGGGCCCCACTCAGGGCTTCCCTCGTAGCTCAGCTGACAAAGAATCCACCTGCAATGCAGGAGACCCTGGTTCGATTCCTGGGTCAGGAAGATCCCCTGGAGAAGGGATAGGCTACCCACTCCAGTATTCTTGGGCTTCCCTGGTGGCTCAGCCGGTAAAGAATCTGCCTGCAATGCAGGAAACCTGGGTTCAATCCCTGGGTTGGGAAGACTCCCTATTCAGGAAGAGTATCTAGACTACAAGAGGAGAATGGCAAACTCATAAAGAAATTCTCTGTCTATACATCTCTAAATGCAGCAGCATAGGAGGAGCCAAAAGCCACTCTGCCCTGTGTGTGGAGGGTCAGGGAAGGCCTGAAAAAGACAGAGAATGATGACTGAGTAGTTCTGATGGGTGGACAAGGTGTTCAACGAAGAGGGAATGGCATGGACAAGCAAGCTGGAGGGTAGGGGTTTGGAAGGATTAAGGGTCCCAAAGAACACTCTCACTTCGGACACCAACTACAAGTGATGGGGTCCCCAAGACCATCCTCCTCTGATAATTTACTAGTAAGACTCACAGAACTCACTGAAGCAGTTACACTCACAGTTGTGTCCATCAGAGTGAAAGGATACAGATCAAAATCAGCCGAGGGAAGAGGCACGCAGGACAGGTTCTAGGAGGCTTCCAAGGACTAGATGCCAGGTTCCTCTCCCAGCAGGGTCATCCGGACAGAGCTTACTTCTCCCAGAAATGTGTGACGGCACACACAGAGGACTTCCAACCAGGGAAGCTTACTGGAGCCGTGGTGTCCAGAGTTTCACTGGGTCTCAGTCACAGACATGACTGACCATAGTCTCCAGCCCAAAGAGAGGGGAGAGCTGCTATCACAAGACCCAAAGCCTTCATCCGAAGTCACATTATTAGCACAGACTATCCAGTGCGCTCCAAACCCCACCCCCACAAGGCAAACAAAGCACTCTTGTCAGGCAGGACCTGCAAAGACCTTGAGGTCACCTCCAGGAGCCAAAGGCAAAGCCCAGACTCATCTCTGGGTAAGACTCCTTTTCTGCATAGCGTTACACAGTTGGAATGTAAGGCAGGAGGTGGGAGGTGGGCTATAAGGCAGAAAGCTAGAAAGACACCTTGGAGCAAGATTGCAAAGGACCTGACTAAAATTGTGGGCTTCAGTAGCTGAGGAAGGAAAGACAGAAACCTCTCCACTATAGAGGATCATTTTTCTCACATTATTTCATCTGATCCTCCAACAGGCCGATCACCCTCCTGAGGCTCAGAGACATAAAATAGCTGAAATCAAGACTAGATAAGCCAGGGTTTGAACTCAGTGCTCTTATTACACCAGCTATATGCAATCAGCATATATTAATATTTGCTCAATATCTACTATGTGCCAGGCTCTGCAATGCAGGAGACCGGGTTTGATCCCTGGGTTGGGAATATCCCCTGGAGAAGGAAATGACAACCCACTCCAGTACTCTTGCCTGGAAAATCCCATGGATGAAGGAGCCTGGTGGGCTACAGTCCCTGGGGTCGCAAAGAGTCAGACACGACTGAGCAACTTCTCTCTCTCTTAGGCCAGACAAACAACGGTGATAAAATGGGCATCAGACACACAGTGAGGCTAGGCTCTCACCTGCAAACAAGTGTGTGCTCAGTCACTCTGCCACGTCCGACTCTCTGTGACCCTGTGGACTATAGCCGGCCAGGCTCCTCCGTCCAGGGAATTTTTTCAGGCAAGAATACTGGAGTGGGTTTCCATTTCCTCATCCAGGGGATCTTCCCAACTGGGGGATCAAACCTGCATCAGCGGCAGATTCTTAACCACTGAGCCACAGGGGAAGCACAAATTGACTCTCCTTATTAACTGTGATAAATATCGTGAAAGAGACTGGCAGTGACACTTGATGGAGACTGAGGTGGTCAGAGACAGCCTGTCTAGTGAGTGGTGTCCCAGCCAATGCCTGAAGGAGGACTCAGAGCTGAGCAGGTGGAGAGAGCCTGAAGGAGGGCAGTCAAAGTTTCCTAGTCCATCCTGTTCTTCCCCTGGAAGTAGAGTTAGTCTCACTTAAAAGAATGCAGGGTAACTGAATTAGAAAAGAATCATCAACAATTTCTGATGAAATAATTGCTTCAGGCAAGTCTCATCATTAAATATTAAAACTATGAGGTGGAAGGTTTTGAGGGGATAGAGCAATACTTTGATTAAAAATGAAAGTACGTTTGCAACGAAGGGCTCTGACAACCATCACCTTAATCAAATTAACAATGTAACAGATGGGACAAATGACATGATAGCATCATCTATGAAATATTCTTGCCAAAGGGGTTTAGCCTAAATATAACTGTTAAGCCAAAATCCTTAACCTCAAATTTACAAGAAAAACAAAAAGAATGGAGTGGAGAAACAATCAGATAATCTCCTAAAAATCTGTGTCATTTTTAAAAACTGGGGGTCATGTTCTAAAACAACAGAGATTAGAGAATAAAGGCATGAAACTTGAATGGATCTTGGTTCAAAGAAAACACAGCTGAAAGGACTTTGGAGGTCAAGTAAGGCTGAATATTAGATGATTTTAGAATTTGAGTTAATTCTCCTAAATGTAAGGAAGTCATGATTAAGAAGAATAATGTCTTTCTTTTTAGGACATACATAAAGCGAACAGTTATGGAAACAAACGTTGCTGGGAAAACTGGACAGCTACATGTAAAAAAAATAAAGTTAGATCACTCTAACTTAACTATGCACAAAAATAAGCTCAAAATGGATTAAAGACCTAAATGTGAGATGGGATACTATAAAACTCCTAGAGAGAAACAGAGGCATAACACTCTGTGACGTACACAGCAGCAATGACATTTTCCATCCGTCTCCCAGAACAATGGAAATGAAAACAAAAATAAACAAATGGAATCTACTTAAACTCACAAGTGTTTGCACAGCAAAGGAAACAGTAAAACGACAGCCCCCAGATTGAGAGAAAATATTTCCTAATGATGAGAGCAGCAGCGATCAGTCTCCAAAACCCACAAACAGCTCATGACATTTAACAGCATCAAAACCGACAACCCAATCAAACAGTGCGCGGAAGACCCAAGCAGACGTTTCTCCTAAGAAGACATACAGATGGCCAATACACTGTGCTTGGTCGCTTCAGTCACATCTGTGACCCCATGGACCACAGTCCGCCAGGCTCTTCTGTCCATGGGATTCTCCAGGCAGGAACACTGGGGTGGGTGGCCATGCCCTCCTCCAGGGCATCTTCCCAACCCAATCTTCGAAACTGGGTCTCTTCCATCTCTTGTATTGGGAGGTGGGTTCTTTACGACTTGGGCCACCTGGGAAGCCCACAGTTGGCCTATAGGCACATGAAGAGATATTCAACATCACTAATTATTAGAGAAATGCAAATCTAAGCCACAATGAGATATTACCTCACACCAGTCAAAATAGCTACCATCAAAAAAATCCACAGACAATAAGTGCTGGAGAGGGTGTGGAGAGAAGGGAACCCACCTACGCTATTGGTGGGAATGTAAATTGATACAGCTGCCACGAAGACCGTATGGAGGTTCCTTAAAAAACTTAAAATAGAACTACAGCGTGATCCTTCAATCCCAGTCCTGGGCATACACCCAGAGAAAAACATAATCCAAAAGGATATATGCACCCCAATGTTCACTGCAGCACATTTTACAATAGCCAAAACAAGGAAGCAACCTAAATGTCCATCAACAGAGAAATAGATAAAGAAGATGTGGTATATATATACAATAGAATATCACTCAGCCAAAAAACGGCAACAAAATAATGCCATTTGCAACAACATGGATGGACCCAGACATTGCCATACTGAGTGAAGTAAGTCAGAGAAGAAGAAATATTGTATGACATCCCTTATATGTGGAATCTAAAAAGAAATGATACAGATAAACTTACAAAACAAAAATAGATTTACAGAGGGGGAAGGCCGGAGGGAAGGGACAGTTACGGAGTTTGGATGGACATGTACACACTGCTATATTTTAAATGGATAACCAACAAGGACCTACTGTATAGCACGTGGAACTCTGCTTAAGGCTATATGGCAGCCTGGATGAGAGGGGAGTTTGGGGGAGAGTGGATACATGTGTGTGTATGGCTGAGTCCCTTTCCCGTTCACCTGAAACTGCCACAACGTTGTTAATCGGCTGTACTCCCATACAATATCAAACTTGTTTTTTTTTAAAGTGTCCTGATGTCTGAAGCTGACTTTAGAGGAATTCACATATACAAAGCTTTTGACTGTGTGGATCACAATAAACGGTGGAAAATTCTGAAAGAGATGAGAATACCAGACCACCTGACCTGCCTCTTGAGAAACCTGCATACAGGTCAGGAAGCAACAGTTAGAACTGGACATGGAACAACAGACTGGTTCCAAATAGGAAAACGAGTACGTCAAGGATATATATTGTCACCCTACTTATTTAACTTATATGCAGAGTACATCATGAGAAACGCTGGGCTGCGGGAAGCACAAGCTGGGATCAGATTGCTGGGAGAAATATCAATACCCTCAGATATGCAGATGACACCACCCTTATGGCAGAAAGTGAAGAACTAAAGAGCCTCTTGATGAGAGTGAAAGAGGAGAGTGATAAAGTTGGCTTAAAGCTCAACATTCAGAAAACGAAGATCATGGCACCTGGTCCCATCACTTCATGGCAAATAGATGGGGAAACAGTGGAAACAATTGCTGAATTTATTTCTTTTGAGCTTCAAAATCACTGCAGATGGTGATTGCAGCCATGAAATTAAAGGACACTTACTCCTTGGAAGGAAATTTATGACCAACCTAGACAACATATTAAAAAGCAGAGACATTACTTTGCCAACAAAGGTCTGTCTAGTCAAGGCTATGGTTTTTCCAGTGGTCATGTATGGATGTGAGAGTTGGACTATAAAGAAAGCTGAGTGCCAAGAATTGATGCTTTTGAACTCTGGTGTTGGAGAAGACTCTTGAGAGTCCCTTGGACTGCAAGGAGATCCAACCAGTCCATCCTAAAGATCAGTCCTGGGTGTTCATTGGAAGGACTGATGCTGAAGCTGAAACTCCAACACTTTGGCCACCTGATGCGAAGAGCTGACTCATTGGGAAAGACACTGATGCTGGGAAAGATTGAAGGCAGGAGGAGAAGGGGACAACAGAGGATGAGATGGCTGGATGGCATCACCAGCTCGATGGACATGAATTTGAGTAAGCTCCGGGAGTTGGTGATAGACAGGGAGGCCTGGCGTGCTGTGGTTCATGGGGTTGCAAAGAGTCAGACACGACTCAGCAACTGAACTGAACTGAACTGATATATATAAATGAAACATGAAAACCGTTTTTTAAATTTTTTTTAATTTTTGTTAAATATTCAGGTCATCATTGTAATATTTTAAATTCTTCACAATAAAGAGTTGGGGGTGGAGAAATATAAGGTGTTCAGGTATATATCATAGCTCATCTGCCAACAACAGGAGGCTCCAAAACATCCACCAGAGTCCTTCCCAAGAAACCAAGCCTCTGGTTAGGCTGCTGGCTCAGACTGGAGCTCCCATTCAGAGCTTTGTTTTCACAACCCATTGATAAGAACCGTAGGCCTACTCATGGCTCGCCTGGCCATAAGAGAAGCATATCTGTTCCTTCTACCCCCTCTCTACCTTCCAAGCACAAGCATCATGAAGAACAGTGTAAGCCACAGGGTTATTCACTCTTCCTCCCCTTTGATCATTTAATGTGGATAAGACTGACCTAAACCAAGCTTCCCAAGTAGACCCTGCTGGCAAGAGTCAATGGGATAAAGTTTTCTCTTCACCCAAGAGAACCAGGGAGAAGCCCTCTCTTTTTCCTGCTGGGCATTAATGAAGAGAGATGTAGCCCCAGAAGCTTCTGGTCACCATCGTGGGACCATGCCTGGGAAGAAGGCTGCCTGAGACCAGACGCTCTCCAAGGAGCTAAGAGACCGAGCATCTCAACCACCTACCAGGCCCCAGGCCTTGCTACCTCGTGAAACTACTTGTCCCTGAACTGTTCACTGAAACAACTCAGTACATCTTCTAAGCCAGTTTAGTTTGGATTTCCTGCCTTGGCCGTATGAATAGTTCAAACCAGGATAGCAAGGAGTGAGCCAACTGGGGCTATTACAGAAAACAGCTGTGGCCACCATATTCGTATCTGACTGATGGATGAACAGTCCCTGAATGACTCAGTCTCATGGTCCTCTGCTTACCCGCCATACACCAGCGGCCTTCTCTGCCAGGGTACATTTCGAAATAGACTCCCTGCTGCATTTCAAAGCACACTGTTTTTTTCCAAAGGTGCGCTACTCTAATTTGGGAGTTACATCAGGGACATTGGAGGTGTCCATGAATTATTCAAGCCCATCAGAATAATGAGCCAGTTTCTCAATGGTCTGTTCCAGTCCCATCTACTTTCCCCTCTGGATCTCCATCTCATCTTTCCTCCCCTCCTACGGAGGGGTTGCTTTGGAGTCAGCACATTGTTTTACTTCTAAACTTCAACTTCCTAATCAATAAAGTATGACTAGGAATAGTCACTCCATAGTGCAGAAGTGAGGATTATCTGAGATTAAACAAGACAAGACATAGCTCAAAGGCAGTGTGCTCAGCTTTTCTTGTCTGTCCTCCTCTCATATTGCACTCCGCTTTACTCTGAGAGCCCCATGCCCACCCAGCCTTCAGGGGTCACACCTTTCATAACATAACTGCCAGGCACAGTAACCCAAGTTCCTATCCTCTTGGACCACAAGAAAGTCAGCCTCCTTCTAAAAACTTCTGAGGGTTCTCTGGCCACAATTGTCACTTATTCATACCCACCAGTGTACCTTCCATATTTCTCCTCTGCCCCAGATTGGGTGGCCCCTTCTCCCAGGTGTGGAGAAACCAGATTTCCCATCATATGCTGGAGGCAGCATCAAGACAGGGCTTCTGGACCCTTCGGTGTTTGCACACACGCAGGCCAAGTCACTTCAGTCGTGTCCAACTCTTTGCAACCCTGTGGACTGTAGCCTTCCTGGCTCCTCGGTCCATGAGATTCTCCAGGCAAGAATACTGGAGTGGGTTGCCATTTTCTTCTCCAAGGGATCTTCCCGACCCAGGGATCAAACCTGCATCTCTTACGTCTCCTACATTGGCAGGCAGGTTCTTCACCACTAGTACCACCTGGCAAGCCCCTCTTTGGGGTTTCCCCAAGACTGGGCTTCCCTGGTGCCTCAGATGGTAAAGAATCCGCCTGCTATGTGGGAGACCTGCGTTCAATCCCTGGGTCAGGAAGATTCTGGAGAAGGGCATGGCTACCAACTCTAGTATTCTTGCCTGGAGAATCCCATGGACAGAGGAGCCTGATGGGCTACAGTCCTTGGGGTTGTAAAAGAGACGGACACAACTGAGTGATACTAAGGCTATTACAGGCAAATTTCAATGCAAAACAAGGGTACTGATATTTGAAATTATTAACACACATACAAAAAAGGGCATGTAGTTTTAAAGTGATGCTTCCTCACACTCCTGTTTCCTACCCTCAAAGGAACCATGCTTTTAGTTCCTTATGTCTTTCCAGATAATCTGTGGTTTTACAAGGATATTTTTTCCAGAAAATAAAGATTGATATTTAATATTATAAACCAGGGCTCTGAAGTTGAGAAGGTCAAGTGCGCAGCTATGTCTCTCTGTCGTCCAGCCCGCTGCCACTGTGCAGAGTCCCACTCCCACCCAGAACCCAGACCTCTCTCAGATTCTCCCTTCTCATAGCCCCAAGCTGCAACACTCCTCCCGTAGCCGACTAACAATCCACAATTGCTTCTTCATCTCCAGAGGAGCCGGGTCTCACCTGTACACTGCAAAAGCCCATGGAGACATCTTCCCAATAAACCGTCAGTTCTGATTTGAACCAATCACACCCCAGCTCTCCAGACACTGATACAAATGCAGCAGCTGGTGAAAGTTGGGTTTGTCCCCACTGCATGGTGTTTTTCTCTTGGACAAGCTAGTTTCAGCAAACGCTGCATGGCTGGTTCTCCCATCTACCTGGTTTTCAATCCAGAGGCATTGACTGGGAGTGAAGGGTGCCCATCACCTCCAGGGAGCCCTGTGAGGGACATTACCAGCCCCACTTTACAGGTGGACAAATGGGGCTCTGAGAGGCTGAAAGACCTACCTAACCCCAGAACAGGCATCCAGTCTCCACTCCCACACTGTGACTGACGAAACAACAGCCCTGCCTCTCCCGTCCCCCCTCACCCCCCAGGACTGACTTCACCAGAGAGTCAAATTGCCCCCCTAACTGCCAGCTAGGACACTTGCAGGTCAAGTTTAGAGGGGAGACAAGGAAAGGCGCAGACCTAACCCTGAGGCTCAGGCATCAGGTGCCCTGAGCTTGCCGCACCCATGAGAAGGGATCCGAGGAGAGTCCAAGTCACACAGTGCTCGGGAGCAGCTGAAGTGTGCAAGCGGAGCAGGCTGAGCGGGTGCAGGTTGTCCCAGCGACCTCACGACCGGCTCCAGCCTACCTCGCAGCTCTCCTCTGGGCTGACAGCCTTATCTCTCCATCCCCAGCCAGTGCAGCTCTCTGCTGGAGGACCCCTAGACACCCTTCTGCGAGCCTGAGCCATTCCGCAAGCCTCCACGCCATGCCCGTGCTGATTCTTCTGTCCAAAGCTTCTTCCCATGTCTCCTCTTGAACATCAGATTTCCAAATCCCAGCTTAAGACAACTCACCTGTGACTCTTGTCATTTTCCACCCCATGCTTACCCACCCAGCTGACTCCGGAGGTCGGGATCTAGGGAGGAGGGAATCTGCTATTGTTAAACCTACAAGGAAGGCTAACAATGGAAGCAAGTTTTATTGCACGTCTAATACATGTAAATTGTAATCTAATCTCACCATCTCATAGTTGGTAGAGCAAGACAACAGGGAGAGAACAATTATAATCATAATTAATTATGAGGGAGACTGAAGATGTTTTTGAATATGAAACCCTACTGATACTCTGAGGTAAGCTCTACTGAGATCCAGCATGTTTAAATGCAAGAGGACATGCAAGACATCACGTAGGATATATTTCCTTGTTTTTCTTAGTATTAGCAGGAGTAGTAGTATTGCCAACAAAACCTTATGCTTGCAAGTTCCCAAATTTATCACTCAAGTTTTCTTTAGTCCTTCTTATCTGTGAGTGTAATTGAAGTCAATGAGCACAGTGATGACTCCAACTGCCCTGGCTCATCCACACCACGTCAGGCAAGTGAGCACCAGCCCCCAGCAAAGTCCCCACCCCACGGCCTTCTAGAAGGCCCCAGCCGATCTTCCTGCATGTTCACATTCCAGCTCTGATTCTATCAGCTCTGCAGTCGCTCTGCTCTTCCACCAGGCACCCCAGTTCACACAGCAGAAATAGCTTCTTAAGTCAAGTTCACGTCTCCGCTGGGCCCACCGCCAGTTCCTTCGGTGCTCTGATGAACACAGAAGCCCGCCCTCCCCCGCAGTCTGCCTCACGGTCTTCCCTGTTTGCCAGCATGTGGCAGCCATAGAGACTGTTCGTTGGACCCAGAGGTTCCCACTGGGGCTGTTGCATCTCTTTGCTTGACCTCTGGGTACCATCTTCCTGCCTCCTGCTGCCTCTTTGGAAAGTAATTCTCCAGGGTGACTGCGGCAGGAGCTGTGGACTCTGCCTTAGGCCCAGGCTGGCTGCTGGCTCTGTCAATGCATCTCTGCTCCAGGGGACAGCTCTGTTCCACCCTGGCCAGATCAGTCTGCTATCCGATAGAGATACCTGAAACTCACTCCGGGTCAAAGGCCACAGGAACGCATGGCAAAGAGGGACAGAAGAATGGCTGTTTCTGTTTGGATGAGAAAGGGACCCCTCCTAGAGCTGCCGGGACCCCAGGATATCACCTTGACCACTGTGAATGCTTCCCCTCCTTGATTCACTAGAGTGCGAGCATTTTCACACACACCCAGGCAGCCGGTCCAAGGGCATGTGGAGTAGGGCATATATTGCTGCGCAGTCCGCTTAAGAGCCTCACTTCCCTCTAACGACTAAGACTTGGTTATTAGGCAACCACTTTGGCCACCCATGGCCACGCAGGATCAGTTCTCTGCCAGCCCCCTGACACATATAATCAAGCAGGTCCCGTCAACTCACCCAAGCTGGCACAGGGACAACTGGGCTCCCACTGGGATAATCCTGTCAAGCACTGCATGCGTGATAAGTCACTTCAGTGAGTCTGACTCTTTGTGACGCTATGGACCCACCAGGCTCCTCTGTCCATGGGGATTCTCCAGTCAGTACTGGAGTGGGTTGCCATTCCCTTCTCCAGGGGATCTTCCCAACCCAGGGATCGAACCTGCATCTCTTACATCTCTTGCATCGGCAGGCAGTACCTTCAATCATTTTTCACTAATTGCTCTCTCTGGGCCCTGGGAAGACGCAGTTCAGCACACACTTCACAGAATCAGGCTCAAGAAGCTACAAGTGCCTAAACCAGGACTTTGCAGGCAGTGAAGGTGGAGTTGGGCCACCCAGAGCCGCCTTTTTGCCCAGGCTCTGTGATTCCAAGATGAGATTCTCTCCAAAGACCCCCAAACCATTCTCTTCACAGAAGGTGTCCGCTAAACCAGGAAATGGATTTTACCTTTACTGCCTGTGTTTCGGCTTCTGCCCAATTTCTTGAATCTGAGGGAATTCTGCGAGGATAAGGATCACTTTAAGCAACTAGATGAGTTAAGGAGCATTTGAAAGTAAAATGTGAATTTGGGCTCAGATACAAGTAATAGTCTATAATCTTCAAAGCACAAACTTTGCAAAGAGCCTATAGGAATGGTGGGGAAGTGGAGTCAGCAAAGCAAATACGGCCTCCCGGTGGGATCTGAGGCCAAGCTCTGGAGCTCAGCATGGTGCTAGGCTTGAGTACCAATGCACAGCGTGAGTGGAATATTCATTTCCGTTATTCAAACAAGGATGGCTACCCTCCACAGGGCTGTACAATCCAAACTATTTTCTGGGCCAGGCCCTGTGCCCAGCATTTGTGCTACAGACACGAGCCAACCATGATTCCACTCCTCAGGATCACAAGATCACAAACACAGAGGCAATCGACAACAGGAAGGATGCGGCTGCCGCTAGCTGAGAGCTTCTGATCCCAGGTGCCATGCCAGCTGACCCTGCCTGCATGGTCTCATTCAATCTCTACAAGCTTGCAAGGAGGTTCTGTTATGCCCCCATTCACAGAGAGAGAACTAACTCTGAGAGGGGTGCTGTAACAACCTACACAAACTTGCACAGCCAACAGGAGGGGAAGGTGGGTCCATCTGAGGAGTCCTAACCTGCGTCCATCTGACCTCAAAATCCATGTTAATCTTATCTTCTCAATCACTGTTGTGGCGTAATCACAGACAGCATGACACGTGCTGTACCAGCGGGTGGACACGGGACAGCGGGGCACAGAGGACGAGAGGCATCATCCAGTGGGAGACGTAGATTGGAGCAGTGGAGGGAACGAGCGAGTTGGAGGAAAACCTTTCCAGAGGTAGTTGCTTTTGAACTCAATTTCATAGAACCCTGGTGCCCTGGTGAGTTTCTGGGGTGGACACGGAGTCAGGTGAGCACTCCAGGCACCAGGAACTACACAAACAAGTACAACGCTTCAGAGTATGTGGCACAGTAAGAGAAAGCAAGTCATTTTCAGCGGAGGGAATGCAGGCGGGTGGGGAGGGACGTTGGCTCCGGGTGAGACTGGCAAAAACGTCCAGCACGGAAGAGCCTGGAAGGCCAAGCTGACAGGGCTGGACTTCATCCCGGAAGGACTGGGAGCCCTCGAATGATGTAAAATAGGAGATCAATCTGATTTGGGATTTTATTTCCTAGAAAATTTCCCTGGGGCATGTAAAGAATGGATTGATAAAGGGAACGGATAAGCTATGAGGATATTAAGAGTGGGGAGATGGGACACAACTTCTCAGGTCTTCTAAAGGTTTAACAGAAGTATTCTTCTGAAGTTCACTTGTATCACTTTCTCAGCTGTAATATGACCTTTCAGAAAGCTCTAAATTACCCCCCCCCCCGAGAAATAACTTAAATGGTCTGAGAAAATGGTTCCAAAACCATTCTAAGTTCTACACTTGAGGCTCAGAAGTGATCATGGTCCAGGCAGAAATGAAGACACTGTGGAAATTCATGACAAAGCTGGGCGTGGCCTGCTGCAGACACAGGGAAGGCATGACCTTGGAGGCTTGGACAGCCGTGATAACAGCATCTATAGTCCTGGGGATGCAAGAAAGACAACCTCATCAGAGAGCTGAAGGTCTGAATAGCATTTTCCTGGCTTATTTTCAAAAAACCTGAGATTATGGCTTCGAGTGCCCAAGGCTGCCAGAATAGTGTCTGTCATATTTCATTCTAAAATGCTAGGGGTTTTGCACTTACTGATATGCCGAGAAAACACTGGCTTTTCAGAGACATGGCGTTTTCTTTGTTTGCTTGTTTGTTTTTAATTGCATTTCTTACTCAAGGTCTAAAACATCTGTCACCTCAAAGAATACAGGGGAAATCAAAAGGAAATAAAATATAGGCTTTATAATCTGTCCAGCCTAAAAGGATCATTTTACACATGTAAATTCTTTCCACACTGTGCCAGGGGCAGACATACTGCTTATAAAGTTGTCATTTTAGGAGAGGCAACATCTTTGGGCGAAAAATGTTGCATTACACATCTTTCATTGCATAGCATTTCTTTAGGAAACATTTCAAGGGGACAAAAATAAACAATCAAAAATTAACAAAACGTGAGTTTGAAGTCAGAAAACCCAATTCTGCCTCTCACTAGCTGCGTGAGCTGAGGCACGTGACTTCCCATCTGGGGTCTCCTTCTCCATGAGAAGAGCCTAAGGAGGGATGCTACTTCATTGGATGCCCTGAGAAGAAAGTGGGCATGAGGTTCCCAGAAAGGTGCTTGGTGCCTGGGGAGTATCCACAAAGGTGAGCTGAGGTGACCCAGTCATTATAATTATTGAAATACTAACTTTAAATCTTATTATATAAGTAATCGACTTCACATTAAAAAAAAAATTTAAATATAGACATGTTAAAATAAAAATTTTAACTGAAACCCATTGGGAAGTTCATGTCTTCTGAGCATTAGTCACCCTGGTTTAGTGACTGCAATAAACAACTACATTTTCTTTCAACACACAAATACACACAAAAAGAAAAATTTTAAACCGTGGGTAGCCTTGCTGATCAAAAGTAATATTGTCCATATTTTTACATAGTACCATCTTATCTGTTTTCTATCTAAATTACTTGGGTGTATATAGAAAAAAAAGTTTCAGAAACAGGACCATACTATACATACATTTTGTCTGTGAGTTCTGTAGCAGGAGATCTCACAAAGGCAACAGACTAATGAAAAGCAGGCTCTGTGTTGGGTGGAAACAATATATATATATATAAGCATGTAACCAATATAAGCGAGTGACCCAGGCTCCAGAATGTCTGATTTCTTTCTTGACCAGCGGCCAGCCATCTGTGCAAGCTTTCTAAGAAAGAGGTCATGCTTGGATTCCCATCTATCATAAATAGTAACTACTAATCCTTCACAACAGAGTCCTGGTATTAATTTCCATTTTCTTCTTACTAAGCAGTTGCTGAAATCTAGGCAGATGAGGCAAGGAGACGGTTTTTGCTCAGATCTGCTGCAGTCCAATGTGTGTCTTGTTTTCTTCTGGGATTGCTGGAGTTGCTGCAAAGCTGTGACTGCATATAAATAACCCATCTATTCCGAAGCTCTGCTTTCTTCTGCTGTGTTCCTCAGTTTCCCCTGCTATTGTCCCTGCTCAGAATTCCTCTAAGTACAACCACATTGAGTCCGTCCTTAAGGAGACCTGCTTCCTCCAAGGCTCTCTGAAAAATGCCCGTTGCTATTCAGTGATGGTCTAGAAATGGTGACTCTACTTGCCTAGACATGGAGTTCTCTGTCCAGTTTGGAAAACTACTGGGAGCCAGACAAGGATGATTATAATCCACACCCTCCCTGGAGAAGAGTAACTTTCCAGCTGAGGTCCCTGGTGAAATCAGATCCCCCAAGAAATCCAGAGTAATCCAAATTAAAATGGGCTGGCCTAAAGGTACCCTTGGCTCTGGGTCACTGACTAAGGAAATACAAGTAGAGTTACAAAAGCCTTGAAAAAAGAAGACAGGTCTGTATTCTAAGATCTCCTAGGGAGCATGCCAAGTGGAAATTGCGTGGCACAAAACCAAGCAAGGCTTCCTTTAAAACTCTTTACTCACCACTGTCTCCATAATCTATCGCCCTGACAGTTGCATCTTTCTCCCTTTTTCTTTCTCACCCCTCACTCCCAGCAGGCTCCCTCCTCACTGGTCCTCCTCTTTACCCACAACCCACAGCAGTTATTTTGCTTTCCAAGCATCCAGACGACCTTCTTAATGAAGATCTCTGTGCCGTTTGCTATCAGTAACATCCTCAGAAACACACGAAAAGATATGGAAATCAGATACTATAAAAAGAAACAAAGAACAAAAAAATCTTGGAAAGAGTTGAAATTAAAAACTCAATAGCAGGGTTGGAAGAGTTGAGGAAGTCTGCACCCCTCCCCCTTCAAAATAAGTAAGAGAACAAAGAAGGATAGATTTTTTAAAAAGGGTTCAGGAAGCCCAATGTTCAAACAATTTCTTCAGAAGGAAAAAAAGGCGAGAAAAAGAGAGAGAGAGAATAGAAAGGAGAAAAAGTTCATCAGGGTAATTCAAGAAACTTCCCTAAGCAGAGAGGAGAGCTCGGGTAGAAAGAACTCACCACCCAGGGCCCCACACAGTAGATAAAAATAGAACAATGCCAGAGTACATAATTGTGAAATTTCAGAACTTCAGTGGGAAAAAATCTCTCTTAAGCTTCCAGCAAGAAAATTGTCACATCTAAGAGATCAGGTGTAAGACTTGCTCTGGATTGTTCAAGTGCAAACTGGAAAACAATCGTGAATACATTCAAAATTCTGAAGAAAAATAAATTCTGGTGGAGAATTCTAGAGCTGGCCAAATTGTTCATTGAGTATGAATAGAGATGAAGAATATTTTCAGAAATGCAAGGTCTCAGCACACCCGTGCACCTGTTCTCAGGAAGCAGCTTGAAAGCGTGCTGCTTCAAAAAAGAAAAAAGAAAAAGGAGGTGACAAGCCAAGACGAGGGAAGACAGGGTGCAGGAAACAGAAGAACCAGGACAAAGTCCTCAGGGAGATGGAGAAGGGGGATGGTAGGGGCGAGCTGTGGGCAGGGCACAGCGGACTCTGTCCAGAAGGGAGGAGGCCAGGCGTTCCCAGAGACGGATCTACAGGCAACCCAACGCAAGCAAACATCTTGTTAGGACACTTAGGTCAGGCTTGAAGTGGTGATGTTAGGGGAAGCACACTGATTGAAACCGCCCACCCTGGCCAGGCCCCATAGTAACCATTTGCATGAGCTGTTTTATGACAGGAGATCCTGGTAAGGAATACGGAACTAATAAGCCTCCACCAACCAGAAGAGTTCAGGAAAGGTCAAAAGGAGACACCGCGTGTCCGTCCACTTCCCAGAATCCCTCTCGCTAGCATCCATCTTGGCTGAGCGATGTGTGCGCCACCAGGAAAGACTCTGAATTAGCATGATGGCCAAAGACCACCCAGAAACTAATCCCATCACCATAAAACCCAAGACTTCGAGCCACGCGAAAGCAGTTCTCCTGGGTTCCCTCACCCTCCTGCTCTCCACCCGGGTGCCCTTTCCCAATAAAATCTCTTGCTTTGTCAGCACGTGTGTCTCCTCGGACAATTCATTTCCGAGTGTTAGACAAGAGCCCAGTTTCGGGCCCTGGAAGGGGTCCCCCTTCCTGCAACAGTGAGAATTGTATAGAAAAACTAATCCACAGAACAATAGCATGTCAAGGGTAAAGCTTTTTTTACTGAAATATATTACATGACTCAACTAGAAAAAAAAAATTGCAAAGTCAATTCATTACAATACTCAGATCTTATTTACATTTGATTTGAAAAGGAAAAAGAAATCTTAAAAATGTCAATACTCAGAAAGTACAATGGGGTTGCCAGGGGCTGGGGGTTGTTTGTTTAATGTGGACAGAGTTGCAGTTTTACCAGATGAAGAGTTATGGGATGGATGATGGTGACTGTGACACATTGTAAATGTATTTCATGCAACTGACCTGCCCACTTAAAAATGATCACGATGGTTAATTGCATGTTTGTGTCTTTTACCCCAATAAAAATTTGGAAAAAAGTGTGGAGGCTATCATTTCTGATACCATTTTCAGATATTTCAGTAGATAAACAAGTCTTTATTTATTATATTATTACTTAGTTTTGTTTTGTTCTGCATTTATTGGCTTTCTATGGATTCTTTAGCTTGCAAAGCCAGTTCTCAGATTAGGAGTTCAATGGTACTGCTTATCTTAACCATTCAATCAATTGTCTTGTTTTGTCTTAGTGGAATATAAAATTGCTAATCCACATTTCTTAGCAGTGTGATTTTATTTGCACACTCTTTACAAATAAATCCACAAACAGCAGGTGACAAAAAATGCCTCCATATGAAGGAACAAAGTAATCCAGAAAAAAAAGATAAGCAGAGAGAGAAGAGGATAGATCAAACGGAAAGCATAATGTGATAGAAATAGATTCAAATATAGGTCATCTAAAATACAGAGAGATAGAAGACACCATATAAGAAAAAAGAACCAGCTATATTCTGTTTTATGAGATATTATCTTGACACAGTAAGGTTGAAAATAAGGTGAAATGATCATCTAAAACTGGGGACAGAAAAAGTTCTCTTATGAAGGGTTTGATAGCAAATATTCTAGGCTTTGCAAGCCATAGAGTCTCTGTGACAGCTACTCACATCCCATTGAAGTGTGAATGCTGCCACAGACAGGAGGAAATGAACAGGGGGGGCTGTGTGTCAATAAAACTTTATTTAAAAACTTGGCCATCAGGCTGGATTTGGCTCATGGGCTAGAGTTAGCTGATTGATCTCAGATCCAGTCCCCCATCATCACTGTGGCCTCTCCTGCCTCCAACTCTCCCTGCTCTACTCCTTAGCTGCACCCCCAGCTCGTGCCACATCAGCCCTTCTGTTCTTCAGAACTGTGAAGCTTCTTCCATCTCAAGATTTTGCCTTTGCTGTCCCCCCTGTATGGAACATTCTTGAATCAGACTCACATCCTTACTTCTTGCAAGAATCTACTCAAGTCACCTCCTTAAAGAAGTCTCCTCTGGACCCCCATCCTAGATACCAACCTTCCCTGGCCATAGCATACTTTATTTGCACACCGTTGATTTCTGCTTTGTTAGGGTGTTTTATCATCACCTGACACATTGCACACTCGACATACCTTTGATTCTTTCCTTGTTGTTGATGTGTATTCCCAACTAGAACGTAAGCTCTGTGAGAAAAACCTCCATCTACTTTGCTCATTGTTGCCTCCCCAGTGCCTAGAACACTGCCTGGTTCACATTATCAGAGCTAAACACAAATATTTTCAGAATCTGTGGATGAATGAATGAATGAATATCTGCAGCATTGTGGGTATTAGAAAACTTTCCTCAGCGAAGGATTCATACATTCCTTTTCATCTAGAAGAGCAAATTCTATTGCATGGCTGATTTGTTTGTCTCCATCAATGATGTAGCCAAAGAGGAAAAAGCTTCCAGCTCCCACTTTTACAAGTAAATGGCACAGAAGTCTTCCCTTTCTTAAACATATCTAGTCTCTAGTGATGTATGAACAATAAAGCCAGCTACTTCTAATTTTTTAAATAATTGTTTTTTAAGATTGTTCTTTATCAAAGAATTCTGCATCATCAGAGGTGAAAGGGCTCTAAAAACCCTTCATCCATCCCTCTGTTTGCAGAGGGAACCATGAACCCGGAGAGGGAAGAGGACCTCAAGGTCACAGAGAAGGTAGGCAAAGACTGTGACTAACATCTTTACAGGGAGTCAAGGGCACATAACTTTGCATTCCAAGATAATACATTCTCAGTAGCTATTAAACGTGGAGTTTTAACATCTAATGGATTCTTCCCTGACTCGCAGTTATTAATAATCAGAGAATGAATATGTTTCCCACACCTTTGATAAAAAAAGGCCCAGTTGCATGGGAAATTATTTTTATCTTTCAAACAAAAATTCTGACTTATTCTGACATTGGAGCTTAATTAGCTAATCCTTGGTATCTCACATCAAAATTAGTTGTCTTTCCAATGTAGGTGTGTAATCATTGAAGTGTTTATCAGGGAGTGTCTTTCATCCATTTTCAAACCATTTTTCTATTATTTTGAGAATCTGAAGTAGAAAGAGCTTCTTAATCCTTCCACTGCTTCTTTCTCCAGCCCCTGCTGAGACTAGAGAAGGAAATCAAACTTACTGAGAACCAACTATCTACTCTGTTGTGGGCCTTCATTTAATCCTCACCCCCACCATTTGAGGGATTTATTTTTGTTTTACAGACAAAAACAGGCTGGGAGAGTTAAAGTTAGTTTTTTCAAGGTCAGGAAAGGAAAGTGAACAGAGGATTCAGAATCAGACACTTTCTTCCAAATTTCAGCCCCAGATCTATCTATTCCATGACTCTGGACAAATCACTCTGCTTCTCTCAGCCCCCAGACCAGAGCTGTCCAGTACGACTTCCTGTGATAAAGGAAAGGACTCATATCTGTGATGTTCAGTGTGATAGCCAGGAGCCATATGGAGTTGTTGAAATGTGGCCAATGCAACTGAGGAACTAAATATAAATGTTATTTAATTTTAATTAATTTAAACATACACAGCCACATGTGGTCCACATTACCATATTGGTTAGCGTAATTCTAAGTCTTATTATCTTAAGCCCAGACAAGGTGGGACCCCTACTCTGGCCCTATATGGCTCTCCTCTGGGCACTCCACATGGGTGAATGAGTCCACAGTCCCCCTGGCCCACTCCGACTCCCCACATTGAGTATCTAAAGCCATGATCTGGAATTCCTGCCCAAACAGCCCAGTGTGCTTCCAGGTTGCCTGGGTCTCTTCTTTGGTGCCATGCTTCCAAGAGCAATCCGCACTGTGCATCCATACCTCTGACCCCACGAGTGTCTGCAAATGGCCACTTGCGAGAAGTGTAAACACACCTAGACACAACGTTGGTGTGTCCACGTGGTATTGTACCCCTTGTGGCACAGGATGGAGCCAGGTATGAAAAGAATACAAGCTGGGAACATATTCTCCCTGCAACCAGCTGCCAACATGGACTCACCCGGAGCTTTCCCATACAGTCCTTTGGGTGTAAGCCTTTGGTGACTTACACTGACTTGGTGTAAGTCAATGAGCTAATCCTTGGTCATTATTGTTCAGTAGCTCAGTCGTGTCTGACTCTTTGCAACCCCATGCACTGCAGCTTTCCTGTCCTTCATATCTCCTGGAGTCTGCTCAAACTCATGTCCACTGAGTCGGTGATGCCATTCAACCATCTCATCCTCTGTAACCCCCTTCTCCTCCTACCCTCAATCTTTCCCAGCATCAGGGTCTTTTCCAATGAGCTGGCACCTTGCATCAGGTGCCCAAAATATTGGAACTTCAGCATCAGTTCCCTTCTTCAGTGAATCCTTGGTATCTCATGTCAAAATTTGTTACCTTTCCAATGTAGTTATATAACTGTTGCTACTATTTGCAGTCAACTTATCTCCCAACAGCAGCTCCCAACTCAGAAGATTCTTGTTACAAGAAACCATCGCGGCTCCCACTGCTTACTCTTTAGAAATCCTTGGTTCAGCCTGTCTCCAAGCCCCCCTCTCCAGCTTCCCATCAGCGTGGTCTAGAGAATGGGTTCTCCAATCCAGCAACTGGCTACACATTCCGCCAAATCCCATCGTACAAGCCTGAAGGTCATCTTTTCCATTATTCCACTAAGTTCTGTCCATTTGACCCCACGTCCCATGTTCATTCTTTGTCTCATTTTTTGGTTCTGCCATTGTGGTTGAGGCTGCAGCTATTGCTGCGCACCTCAACGTCCACAGGATGGTGAAAGCCAACTCCAAGGCCAACGAGGGTTTCTTTTTAGGACAAAGAATGTCTTTGAGTTAAAAAAGACAAAGAAAAGGTTAACTTGGAAAATCTGTGAATTATACTTTCCTCAAATATTCCTTACTGAAAGTTCATCAGATGCTGGTTTAAGCAAAGCCTTCTGCCTACATTGCAATTGTTTGGCCACTGACTCCTCCGAAGAGAAGTAAAAAAAAAAAATCATTTTAAATCATTTATCTCAGTAGAGTAGTTTTTCCCCCACAAAGTCTGAGGGCAGAGAGGAGTTGAATGAGGGTCCACAAAGGAAACACACAAGGACAAATTGTGTTGCTTCACCTGTGACCTGGTCCTGGCATGCCCATTCCTCCTTGTCTACTGATGAACTCCTCTTCATCCTTCAAAACCCTGCTTGAATACATCCTATGTGAGGTCCCTCCCACACACACTTCTATGGAGGCAAATGTCCCTTCTGCTATCTCTTAAGGCTTCTTCTACAGCCCTCTCTTAGCCATTCCTCCTGCTGCATTGGAATTTATTCTGTATATCTGCAGCAGACAGTGAGCTCTGGATATGAAGGGCAGGAGATGTGGAGAGAAGGGAGGGAAGGACCCGGTTCTAACGGTGAGCAAAATCACACCTGAGAAATTAACTTGGCTGTCAGTCTCTCTGGGTTCCCAGGGTCTGCAGTACAGGGAACAGAAAGAGGAGGGGGGGCTGGGGAAGGCAATGGAGAGCAAGACCAACAAGGAAGGAATGAGTGACCTTAGCTTGATAGGCAGAATTCAAGGCCAGGTGGAGTCAGGACGAGGAAGAGCTGAAGCAGTCAGGACGCCCAGGATCAGCGTGTGGCCACTGGTCCCATGTGAGCTGGGAGCCAGGGGCATGGGAAGCAGGGTCCCGGACCCCGGACAGAGGCTGAGGAGGATTAGGCCCAGTGCCGAGATTTTGTTTCTAAATGTGCTAGGCTTGCGGGAACAGGACCAATCACGAAGTCCTTCTCAAGGTTTGGAGCGATGCCCCCCCCACACATGTGGGGCAGACACAGGGGGTGTGGTCAGTGCTGGGACAGAGTGAACACCGCACTGTGGGAGGTCAGAGGCCGCGCTCACCCTGTCCGCGAGGCGGGGGCCGGTGCTCCAAACTCATGCGGCAGCTGAGACAGGTCCTAGTCCTCCAAACCTCATGCCTTCCCTGCCAGAGCCCCAAACTGCCTCCTCGTGAATCTAAAAGCTGGGCCAACTGTCCCTCCAGTGATCCATCCCCAGGGGCTGAGCGGAGAGGGAGAAAGATGGTGACGATATTCACAGGTTGGCAACGAAGGAAGCAAAGGAGAGCAAGAAGCCCCAAAGGAAGGGAATCCTCCGGAGCCAATCAGATGCAAACAGCATCAGGAGCAGCCTTTCCCCTGCCGTCTGGTGTAGGTAAGTGAATAAACAGCGCAGGGAGTGCCTCCCCGTCTTGGCTGGCCATCGCAATCCACCAGGGAGATGTTACTGATTGCCTGATCTCTTCCCCAGAGAGTTCAAGTTCACGGGTCCAGAGTCTGATCTGGGCACCAGGAGTTTATCAAGCTTCCCAGGTGATTCCAGTGCACAGTGGAGGTTGAAAGCCACTCTTATAAAGGGAGGTGACACCAGATCTTTCTCGGGGTGAAAGGGAGCGAGGGTTAGGCCAAGATGGAGGGAAGCAGTATGACCCATGGAGGGGTTGAAGAGCTTCTTCCAAGAGTGTAATGGTGCTGGCTGTGGACGGTCTGAGTTTCTGTCCACGGTGAGGGCCAGGGCCCCAATCCACAGCAACTCTCACCCCCATCTCATCAGCTGCATCTCTTCTCTCACAAGACAAATCCCAGCAACTTCAATTGGTGCCTTTGCTGTGGGTAAAAGTGGGGACAAAGCAAAAGGCTCATAATTTAACACCCGACTTTCCCCACCATGTTGATAACTGATGCCACCGTCAGAGTAGCAAAGGAGAAAACTAAAAGTGCACCAACAGAGCTGGCTGAAGCTGCTATATTCTTGGATTGTATCTTTCAGTTATCACACTGCAAAGTCAGCTTCCGTGCCCATCTCTGCGAATGTTAACACATGCACACATTTGTGCAACCACCGCCACCATCAGGATACAGAACTGTCTACCCATCAGCCAGGGACACTTCCCTGCTGTGCTCCTTCTTATCACACCTGCTCCCCATTCCTGCTCCCAGGCCACTGAGCGGTCCTCCATCACTGAGGCCTATGTCTGTTTTGAGAAGGTCACCTAAATGAAACCAGACAGAATGTGACCTTTTGAGGATGAATTCTTTCCTGCCATGTCATACTGTTGAGAAGCATCCAAAGTGGTTCACGTATCAATAACCTGTTCCTTGTTATTGCTGAGTAGTTCTTCCTTCTATGGATATGCCACAGTGGGCTTATCCATTCACTCATTGAAAGACATTTGTGTTGTTTCCAGTGTTTGGCAGTTATGAACACAGTTGTGTACAGGTTCTTGTGTAAGGGTAAATTTTCATTTCTCTAAGATAAAAAGCTGGGCTTCCCTGGTGGCTCAGCTGGTAAAGAATCTGCAATTTTGGAGACCTGGATTCAATTCCTGGGTCGGGAAGATCGGTGGAGAAGGGATGGGCTACCCGCGTCGGTATTCTTGGGCTTCCCTTGTTGGTAAAGAATCTGCCTGCAATGCGGGAGACCTGGGTTTGATCCCTGGGTTGGGAAGATCCCTGGAGAAGGGAAAGGCTGCCCACTCCAGTATTCTGGTCTGGAGAATTCCAAGGACTGTATAGTCCATGGGGTTGCAAAGAGTCAACACAACTGAGTGACTTTCGTGTTCACTTTCAGGATAAATAACTAGGCGTGAGATTGCTGATGAATGCAGTATTGTCATGTTTGGAGGACCAGTTGTAAAGAGTACAAGGCTTCCCAAGAGTATATAAAATAGTATTAGAGAAGAAGCATTGTACAGTTGCATGGCATGAAATAATCTTTTTCTTTAAACTTATTTACTAACTGTATTAGAACAAAATTTTTTAGTTTCCAGGAATAGAAGTCTTTAGCTTAAGCAAAAGAAGAGTATTAGCAGGAAACAGGTGTGTCTCATGAGCCTCAGGACAGAGGAACAGCAGAAGTCTCAGAAAGACCTAGACGAGGGTAGAAGAAGCCACCAGGATACCCCCTGAGTCCTTGTGCCTCCTTCTGTCTGCATTGGCTTCATTTCTCTCTTTTGGAAAAAAAAAAAATTATTCTCTCTGCAAGCTGGTCCTTAGGGTATTTAGAAGATGCCAGCTAGAATCCCAGAGTTCACCTACTACAAGCCTAGTCATGCAGCAAGAATGACTCCCCACCGACATGAAATGAATGTTTGTAGGACAAGAACTCTGACCGGTGCATATAAGTCACCATGGCCAGAGTTACAGGCTCATACTGGACCAACACGGCTGCCCAGCGATGCCCTGTGACATTATGGATGGGGGCGAGCTGCCCACAAAGGAGAAACTTATATAGAGGAAGGCCAGTCTTTCTCACCCCCTCACCATGGCAGGGAGGCCTCCACACTCACCTTCACAGCTCCCCGGCAGGGGAGGATGATCGGCCAGCTCTTGGGCAGAGTGTGAGATGAAGTCTGGCCTCATTTTACACATGGGTCAGTTCAGTCACTCAGTCATGTCCAACTCTTTGCAACCCCATAGACTGCAGCATGCCAGGCCTCCCTGTCCATCACCAATTCCCAGAGCTTGCTCAAACTCATGTCCATCGAGTTGGTGATGCCATCCAACCATCTCATCCTCTGTTGTCCCCTTCTCTTCCTGCCTTCAATCTTTTCCAGCTTCAGGGTCTTTTCCAAGGAGTCAGTTCTTCGCATCAGGTGGCCAAAGTATTGGAGTTTCAGCTTCAGCATCAGTCCTTTCAATAAATATTCAGGACTGATTTCTTTAGGATTGACTGTTTTGATCTCCTTGCAGTCCAAGGGATTCTCAAGAGTCTTCTCCAACATTACAGTTCAAAAGCATCAATTCTGTGCTCAGCTTTCTTTGTAGTTCAACTCTCACATCCCTGTATGACTACTGGAAAAGCTATAGCTATATCTTAAATGTTTCCTCTTCATGCTCTCACATCTCCTAATGGGTCTAGTTCTTCAGGGAGGTCAACCTCTTCTCTACCACTTAGAGAAGTGGACCTCCCATGGGTCTGGGTAGCTCTCTCTTTCCTATCAAGCCCACATGGACATTCTGGTCCCTCAGTTAGAGCTGAAGAAGAGGAGCTGGTTTGGAGAAACCTTTCCCAAAAAGCTGTTCACATACTTAGCCAGATATTAACAAAGTGGTGGTTTAATTCTAGCTTTTCTCTTATGCTCAGTGTAAAGCTGCCTTAGGTACTTTTCTGGGGGTGAAGGATGACTGACAGAACAGGATTTGAGCACTCCTGCCTCAGTCCTTGTCCATGGTACCTTCCCATATCAACATTACCCTCCCTTCATGCCTAAGCACCCCAGTTAACAACGACTACATCCCAGCTGACCCAGGGGTTCTTTAGTTGTCTACTTCCCTGAACCTCTTCAGAAAAATGCTAAGTGAAGTGAAGTGAAAGTCATTTTATCGGGTCTGACTCTTTGCGACCCCATGAACTATACAGTCCATGGAATTCTCCAGGCCAGAACACTGGAGTGGGTAGCCTTTCCCTTCTCCAGGGGATCTTCCCAACCCAGGGATCAAACCCAGGTCTCCCGCATTGCAGGCAGATTCTTTACCATCTGAGTCACAGGGAAATGCCAAAGAGACTATAAAATGATACAGCAGAGTTCTAGATCCCAGCCTTGTTTGGAGACATGCATCCTAAGTTGCTGGAATCATGTCCAACTCTTCGAGACCCCATGGACTGCAGCCCACCAGGCTCTTCGGTCCATGGGATTCTCCAGGCAGGAACACTGGAGTGGGTTGCCATGCCGTCCACTAGGGGATCTTTCCGACCCAGGGACTGAACCTGTGTCTCTTATGTATCCTGCATTGACAGGGGGGTTCTTTACCACTAGCACCCCCTGGGAAACCCTAGTTTGGAGGGGCCTTTGCCTAAAGATACAACCATTCAGTTCTCCCTATACCTCCTCCCCTGTTTCCAGAGGTTACTGTGACTCATGGTCAAGGGCAATGATCTTTATCCTGACCTCTGAAGCAATCTTACAAGACATAGATTTGCCCCTGGAAAGATGATAACACCCTTCTTTCCCTAAAAAAAAAAAAAAAAAAAAAAAAAAAAAATTCTCTCTAAAATTGGAGGTGAGGGTCTGGCAGAAGGAGCATGGGCTTTGGGGACGGGAAGATTAGATTTAGCATCCCAGCTCTGGTCCATGTGCTTGAGAGGAGCACCCAAGCTCCCTGAACCTCATTTCCTCTGGTGACACGTCCTACTGTTGTTGTGAGAATTATATGAAATGCTCTCTGTTAAGAGTTGGCCCAGGTTGGATGCATGAGACAAGTGCTCGGGCCTGGTGCACTGGGAAGACCCTGAGGGATCGGGTAGAGAGGGAGGTGGGAGGGGGGATCGGGATGGGGAACACATGTAAATCCATGGCTGATTCATGTCAATGTATGACAAAAACCACTACAATATTGTAAAGTAATTAGCCTCCAACTAATAAAAATAAATGAAAAAAAATAAAATAAAAGGCAAAGACATTACTTTACCAACAAAGGTAAAAAAAAAAAAAAAAAGACTTGGCCCAGGATGAATGCTCTGTGTTCACTGGTTCTCTCTTCCCTTCTTTGATCAGCACAACCTTGGTGAAATCTCTTCTAAAGCCTCTTAGGTCGTTAAGGCTCTGTTTGGCCTGTTTGACCCAGTCTGCTTGAAAACAGGCACAAAGCCTTTCCTGTTGATGAATTTCTCAGGAAAAGAACAAAGCAAAGATATTCTGGTTTTGATTCATAAGAATGAATTTACAGCTTTTATATATGTCCAACACGATTTCATTCTGTCCCACCCTTTGTATGTTTAGTATGTACGTTGGCCCTCATCACATAGTTAATATCTGTCCACATTCACTGGTCCACCCCACTAGCCTGTGCGCTCCTGGGGAACTGGCATGTGTCTAAGTTGTTAGGATGGAAAAGAACTTTTTTTCACCCTTGTAGGGTCTCCAGGCTGGTCTAAGAATTAAATTGACATGAAACAGATTAACAGGAGAAAATTGAATTTAATTTCTTGGGTACGAGAATCCCACATGTGTGAGAGGTTCAGAGAAAAGTAAAAGCAGGTAAAAATGCCCTCCTGAGCTAAGGAATGGGACAGGGACTTGGGGCTCTCAAGGACAAGAGGGTCAGTCACAGGGTGGCAAGAAGAAGAACAGATGTTTGGTAGTTAAGTGTTTGCCCTGCCCTACAGACAGTAGCTTAGACCAAATTTATCTCTGAAAAGAACTCTTCTTCGGGAAAAATCTCCAGTTTGAATTCTTCTAGGTAGTTAAGGGAGGGAAAGAAGCTTCTCTTGAGTCCAAAGGGTCTCAATGACCACATGTCAAGGTGGCACATCTTGGGGAGGCCTGTTCTGAACCCCCACAAAGTCACCTTCACATTCTCAAATTCTGGCACAAGGCCTGACTCAGAACAGAAGGTTGTGCAAGTTTGCTGAGGGAATGAGGGAATGCCTGGAACGTAGCTACAGCTATGTGACCTGGAAAGATTTTGTTCACGTCTTCTCTGGCTGACAGTTGGCCGCCTTGAATTTTATGCTGCATTCAGACATTTCTTTTGCCTGGGTTTTCCAGGAAGAAATAACATCAGTTGTAAGAAATGAATATATTCAATTTATTTGCAAGTTCCTTAAAGGAAAACACTCATCCACGATCAATTCTGTTGATTTGATCAGATCAGATCTTCCTTATTTAGAGGGCAAAGGTGTTCAGTAAATCTACCCACCCCACCCCCTCCCTGTTGCTTGCCACATTCAGTTCAGTTCAGCTCAGTCGTTCGGTCATGTCCAACTCTCTGCGACCCCATGAACCGCAGCATGCCAGGCCTCCCTGTCCATCACCAACTCCCGGAGTTTACCCAAACCCACGTCCATCGAATCGATGATGCCATCCAACTATCTCATCCTCTGTCATTCCCTTCTCCTCCTGCCCTCAATCTTTTCCAGTATCAGGGTCTTTTCAAATGAGTCAGCTCTTTGCATCAGGTGGCCAAAATATTGGAGTTTCAGCTTGGGTCTTTCAGAAAGTTTGACCATCATGAAATCTTCCTAGGTGACTGTATGCTAAAGTACCTAACCCTAATAAAATGCAAGTCTTTGTACTTCGCTGGTGGCCCAGTGGTTAGCAATCTACCTGTCAGGGGGCATAGGTTCGATCCTTGGTCTGGGAGGACTCCACAGGCGACTAAGCCCATGCACCACGGTTCCAGAAGCCTGCACACCCTGGAGCCTGTGCTCTGCAACAAGAGAAGCGTCCATCTATGAGAAGCCTGTAGATAGCAACTAGAGAGAGCCAGCCCAACACAGCAGGGAAGACCAGGCACAGTCAAAAATAAATAACTTCTTAAAAAACAAGCTTTTCTCCAAGGCACAACTCAGAAGTAGAGATAAGTCCTCTAATCACTCAAGTTTCCACTCCTCAAGTTTAAATTTCATTGCATCCCAAGATAGGGCTCCAAGTTTAACTATAGCAGGAGATGAAATGGAATATCTGACATCCAAGTTGGAAAGATGTGGCTAAAAACTCAAAGAAATGTTTGTGGAAAGGAGAGTTCTGATCAACTGCAGGCTGAGAAGGGATATCATTTAACCTGACTACTAAACAAAGCCCAGTGCCTTTCCTGCCCCTTGTGAATAGCTCCTCATCCTTCTAGCACACCTCAAAGTCTCTTTGTACCTTTCCTCCTTCCAACAGGAGCAAGCTCAGTTCTTCCCTCTCCTGTGATTCTTCAGCCTTTAGCCTGTGCAGTGGTTTTAACAGAGCAATTCTTCCCTGGCTGGGAGTATATGCATCTGCTTCCCCCAGTAGGAGAGGAAAGGGGGTCTTATTCCCCTTGGATCCTCCCATATTACTTAGCATATTTGAGGAAAAGGACAACAACAGTTTGCTTTTACTGAATCCTATAGTGCTCCAGCCACCCCTATGTACCTTATAAACACCAAATCCTTTAATCCTGAAAACAAACCTGCAAGGTTGTTGTTTGATTTGCTCCCCCTGCAATATGCTATTATGAAAAATTCTAAACATGCAGAAAAGTTGAAAGAATTTTATCATGAATACCCATAGACTCACCACCCAGATTCTACAATTAACATTTTGTCATACTTGCTTATGGACTTCCCTTGTGGCTCAGTTGGTAAAGAATCTGCCTGCAGTTCAAGAGACCTGGGTTTGATCCTTGGGTTGGGAAGATCCCCTGGGGAAGGGAATGGCAACCCACTCCAGTATTCTGGCCTGGAGAATTCCATGGACTATCCATGGGGTTGCTTGCTTGCTTTATC
Organism: Muntiacus reevesi; assembly: GCF_963930625.1. Taxonomy (NCBI): domain Eukaryota; kingdom Metazoa; phylum Chordata; class Mammalia; order Artiodactyla; family Cervidae; genus Muntiacus; species Muntiacus reevesi. The sequence goes on along the minus strand of NC_089255.1, from coordinate 6,023,927 downwards.
ACACACTCTCCATCTGTTCATCCTTCTATATATCTGTCAATCCACCTTATTTTTGGTGCATCTTAAAGTAAAGACAAATATATTTTCAGCCTTTATTTTACAGATTCACAAAGTTTTAAAGAGGTTAAACATTTTGCAAAAGGCAACACGGCAAAATGGTAGAAATAGCATTTAAATTCCCCATCTGCTCACTGCAGAATCCATTGCTCTCTCTGCTCCACCACCCTGCATCTGATCAATGCTTGTTGAATGAATTAATGAATGATGTCATTTGTGAAAGAGCATCAGTAAAGAAAAGCTGGTTTACTGGCAAAAGAAAAGTTGCATTGAAGTATGCTGTGTCCACATTTTGAAGGTTCCCTTCGATAATTAAATAAATATTACTTACTGAACTATGAATTTACATTAGAATTTACATTAATGTGGGGGAGGTAGACAATTTAAAAAAACAAATTTAAACATTGGAAAACTTTAGAAAGTGATTACTCTTTGAAAGAAATCAAACAGGATGAGAGTCTGGGTAGGGTCTGCACGCTGAAGCCGACACTGGCTGGGCAGGAAGGAGAGGGGAGCACCCAGGAAAGTGATAGCAGCTCTGGGGCGAGCCAGTGTGAGCAGATGCCAGCCTTGAGGGGCAGCTGGAGGAAGCATGCTTTGCCCAACAGGAATAGCAGATGCAAAGTCACCGGGGTGAGGATGATTTAGGCAGGCACGGGGGGAGAAACAAAGCCAGAGGGCTGAGCAGACAGGGGCCAGAACAGATGAGCTTGCAGAGGGTAGGGCTGGCCTCACAGCCCGGTGAAGAAATCTTACATGTAAAGAAAGTGAAGTCACTCAGGCTTGTCCAACTCTTTGTGAGCCCATGGACTGTAGCCTGCCAGGCTCCTCCATCCATGGGATTTTCCAGGCAAGAATATTGGAGTCGGTTGCCATTTCCTTCCCCAGGGGATCTTCCTGACCCAGGGATTGAACCCAGGTCTCCCGCATTGGAGGCAGACACTTACCAGCTGAGCCACTAGGGAATCCCTGGTGTAAATACAGGTGCAATAGGAAACCGCCAGAGAATTTTCAGAATGGCGGAGTGCCAAGATACGTAAAGATTACTCTAATTCACTATGGGAACCAGACTTTCGGAGACAAGAATCAAAGCAAGGATAACTGTTTAATGGGCAGAACCGTGTCCTCCCAAAATTCACATCTTGAAACCCTAACCCCCAGTACCTCAGAATGTATTTGAAAGTAGGATCTTTACAAAGGTAATTAAGTTAAAAGGGGTCATTAGGATGGTCCCTATTTCCATGAGATTGGTGTCCATATAAGAAGAGATTGGGCTTCCCTGGTGGCTCAGATGATAAAGAATCTGCTTGCAATTCAGAAGTCCGAGATTCAATCCAGGGTCAGGAAGATTCCCATGGAGAAAGGAAAAGCTACCCACTCTAGTATTCTTGCCTGGATAATGCCATGGAGAGAGGAGTGTGGTGGACTACAGTCCATGGGATCGCAAAGAGTCGGACAGGGCTAAGTGACTAATACTAACTAACTACAAAGAGATTAGGACGCAGACACATTGGGAAGATTACGTGAAAACACAGGGAGAAAATAGCTATCTACAAGCTGAGGAGATTCAGAAGAAGTGAACCTTATCGAAAATTTGATCTTGGACTTCCTGTCTCCATAATCATGAGAAAATAAATTTCTATTTCTACAGACACCCAATTTCTGGTATTTTGTTATGGCAACCCAGGAAACTAATACAAGTAGTTCATGGTCTATTTGAGTGATGATGGTGTTGCAAAGAGAAGTGGTAAGATTTAGGATCTATTGGAAGCAGAGCCAACAAAATTTGCTGATAGACTGGACATGAAGGAGAGAAGAGTCAAGGTCAGGGGTGACTCTTAGAATCAGGCTTGAGCCATTGGTTGAATGGAAGTAGCAAAAACTTGAGGAAGAAGTCATTGGGGTGGAAGTCTAGAGTTCTGTTTTGGACAAGCTAGGTTGAGCAATTGAGCAGGCAATGGCATATGAACTCTGTTGAGCCCTCATGGTAACTACAGAAATAACTGATTCCACTGAGCATCTGATAGGTGCCAAGAACCATGGGAGGCACTTAAACGCTAAAAGAGAAGAATACATTGCAGACCTTGTGATCCTAAAAGCCAAGAACTTGTTTTAAATCCTCAACCATGTCCCCCAGGATTGAATTTTTCTAGTGGCCAAAGTCAGAAAAAGAAGTCTTGACCAGAGCTTCAAAGATAAAACAAATCTTCAGAGTGTTTTTGGGACCAGGTGTGTGTAATGCTTGTCTGAGTAGGAGTCAAGAATGTGACACTGCCTACACAGTCATGTTAAATGATCAGAACTTAACTGAACATGCTTTTATTAAGATGATTTCATTTGTCTAGGACGCTGCATTCTTAGAACAAAGAAAGTCAGGGACAGAAATGTGTTATGAGTTTTCTACCTTCAGACTCAACCCACGCAAGTCAAGTTTCACTAGGTTCTTTATCCTGTTATTGCATTTTACCTTATTTTTAATTTGATTTTACTGTAAATTACTTCTTTTTTTTTAAATAAGTGGTAATGTTGAGAAGATGCAATCAAAATCCATGATTTAAATGACAGCAAAAAAGTTGCATTACCCCTGAGATCATGAACAAATGGTGCTTGACACCCATTAGAGTGGTGCTAAGATGCTGGAGATGTAGTCCTCTTTTTGTCTTCTTAGGAATGGAGAAGCAGAAATCCATACTGCCTTGGCTTCTTGCTCTAGGCCATAGAAACTTGGCCGACATGTTTTGCCCCAGGTATGGTTCTGGGTCTTGGGCAAGGTCCTAGCCTAGCCCCCGATGGCAATTCTTGGGTTTAAATTTTTTTTAGCTCAATTTTTTTTTTTTTAGCTCAAATTCTTTAGCTCAATTTCCCCCTTTTTGCTTTCCATGGTAACATTTGGTTTCCTTTTCCCAGTCTTTTCTAGGATCCTCTTAGTTAGATCATGATGAATATAGAATTTTCAACTCTGACTTTTTTTAACTTAAAGTTGTGTTGTGAACATTTTTCAGGTCATAAAAAATTGTTTGACATTATACGCCAACAGTCATTGAATATTTCATCATCTGGACACATACTAATCTAAGCAAGATTATAAATTATTTCTCTTTAAAGATAATGGTGCAATTAGTGATTGCAATGCAAATTTGAATATTTTTGACTCCACTAAACAATGACATTTTTATGGACAAAGCAATATTTCTGGGTCACCTATTTTAATTCTGTTCACCATTTATTCTGTCTATAATTCTTCTCTCCTTCATCCCTTCTCCTAGGCTTGATATTCACTACATGCCTACATGCTAAGTCGCTTCAGTCATGTCTGACTCTTTGTGACACTATGGACCATAGCCTGCCAGGCTCCTCTGTTCATGGGATTCTCCAAGAAAGAATACTGGAGTGGGTTGCCATTCCCTTCTCCAAGAGATCTTTCCAATCGAGAGATCGAACCCACATCTCTTATATCTCCTGCAATGGCAAGCAGGTTCTTTATCACCAGTGCCACCTAGGAAGCCCAGAATGGATGTAGCATTTTTATAGATGTTTTGACTTCATGCTTTGAAATGCAAATAAATTTTATGTGAATTATGGTAAATGTCTATGTATTACATTTATTCATTTTTACTTCAGTTGAATTTCAATCATTATATTAATAATTAAATTAATTAGCTAATTCAAATAAAAATAAAATATAGCTTGGTATTAAATGAAATGAATACAGAAATACTAGTATTTTCATTGCATACCAGTATTGAGATCACCAGTTGCATGGAGTATCTTTGCAAATAAATCTTTCCACAAGATATAGAGTTCGATGCCCCAGTATAGAGGGTCATGTGAAAAATTCTCCCACAGCTCAGGGCTATGATTCTGAATAATTTGCAACCATCCTTCCACCAGACTGTCATAGCTATGTCAGCCTTAACGTTTCCTTCTTTCCCAAAGTTGTCAGGAAGCTCAAAACTAAGTTTTGCATGCAAATGCTACAGATTTTATAAATAGAGACACTTTTTTTCATATTTTGGGGAGTACTTTTCACTAGGTTCTTTATCCTGTTATTGTATTTTACCTTATTTTTAATTTGATTTTACTGTAAATTACTATGTATCTTTTTTTTTTTAATAAGTGATAATGTTGAGAAGATGCAATCAAATCCATGGTTCAAATGACAGGAGCCTAAAGTTAAATTATCTTTGGTCAATTGAAGAGATGATGGCAGCGTATTCTCTCCTCTCAGTTTTTGCATTTTCTTACATTAAAAATAAAAAGCCATTGAGCAATAAGCCTGCACCAATATTCCATTGTCAATGAACTTGTCCCACCTTTCCCCTGGTTGATATGTAAGGTTTTTGCTGTTTTGATGTTGATCTTATCTATTATTGATGGAGGACCATGGCAGCCCTCCTTTGCCATAATGTCAAAGATCCCAGATCCATCTGCAAACTGTTCATAGCCCATAGACTAGCTGAAGAATTGTTTCAAGTGGTCTTGTGAGTTTCTGTTTCTCATCTTTTTCAGTTATTTCCCAGGTACTTAGCACGGCCTGTGGATTGTTATCACGATGAAAGGGATGTTGAACTCAATGGTGGTACTGTAGTGTAGTCAAGATTGCAATATACATCTATGAACATTGAAAGGTAGTTATGTTTTGGACATGGCCTGGCACATAACAGGTAATTCAATAAATATTATGGAAGGGAGGAGGAAAGGAGGAGGAAAAAAGGTAGGAAGGAAGGGAGGGCTGGAGGGAGGGAGGAAGAAGAGGAGGGAGGAAACGCCATAAAATGAGAGAAAGCTCTTTACTCTCACAAATGCTAAGTGGGAAAAGAAAAAAAAGGTGACCTTGGTGTCTTCCTTTGGTCTGTAAAAGTATTATTACTTCTAGAGATTTCTCACATTGCTTGCACATACGGTGTACCCAGTAATGTCTAGTAGCTTGAACAAGCAGCGTCCTCTTCCTTATTCACTCCGTACCCAAGCATTGAAAGCAATCCTAATACTATGCTTCAGAAGAAACAGGGAAAAGCTTCCCAATGATCAAATTATCTATGGATGCTGAGAGTCACCCACACAGTCCTTCTCCTCTCTGCCAGGGGCAGAAGAAATCCAGTAGCGGGTTCTTTCTATTCTCCCAAGCTCTCTGCAGTGGGTGAGCACACGACTGGCTGGGATCTGGCCTCTCTCTCTTTTCCGGGATGTGGCACCTACACCACCTCACACATCTGAGAATCTACAATAACTCTTCTCCCATATAATATAACCTGGACTCTGTGCTCTTTCTGATTCATAATCCTAAACCTGAAATCTCTCCCCATGAAATCAACAACAACAACAGCAGCAAAAATCCACAGTCTTAGAAGAGGGGAGAAACACCTCTCTTCAACTTTCCTTGAATTTGCCATTTAATTTTCTCATTATTAACCTTCTCACAGAAATCACAGAAAAAATAAGAGAAAAAAAGTAGAGTCTCATACCTGATAAAGTGACTCAAAATATAATCCTGCTGTATTCTTCTGTCCCAACATCCTTCTGTCTAGTGTTCAGTAAACACTAGAACAAAATGTAGCAAAACAGGGTAAGCAAAATTAAGCCCTGATTCTACCACTTGCAAACTGAATGGACTTGACAAGTTATTTCTCAGAGCTCTCCTTTATTGCTCTACAAACTGGTGTAATGATGCTACTGCACAGAGTTGTTAGCGGACTCAAGATAATATATGTAAAGCACCTGGAGCGCTCTGGACTTTCAAGTTCTGCAGCTGTTGTTAACGCACAGACCTCATTCATCTATACTGAGTCGGAGGGGTGCTCTGCCTCCACCCAGGAAGCAAGTTGAAAGCACTGCAAAGGAAAAATGTACTGTCAGGGTGCCATTACCAGAGCTAATAAATGTCCACTGCAAAGTCCCTTGGTACCCATAAGCCATTACAGATCTACCAACCTTGAGTTCATCTAAGCACGTTTTTAAACAATTTATATTTTTCAGCTCATAAAACCTACTGGGATAACATGTTCCACCTATTAGTCATAGTCCATAAATCTCCCCTTCACTAACAGGACAGCCTTCATTGAAGGTAATAAGTCCCAAGAGAAGGAGTTCAGACACTGTTTTCAAATGTGGGCTGAATTTGCCATTTTCTGCCTATAAAAGGGATTAGATAAATGGGTAACCTCTTTGATTCTTGGGCTCCTAACTATGAAGCAGGAATAATAGAACCTAAGTCACACATGGGTCAGCCTCAGAGATTTTAACCCACTCTTGCTTCTTTCAAGAATGCTTTTTCCCGTAGATAGGTATCTACGTGGCTTGCTTATTCATTTCACTAAAGTTTTTGTCCAAAGCACACATGTAAGAACTATCCCATGTCTATACCATAAACACCTAAAAAGCAAGACAAACTTATTTTAGACATTGGACAATAAGCAGAAAAGTTACTGAGAGTAGGAAATAGTAAGGATGAGCTTTATGAAGGCACTGGCTTTCTGCTGAGTTTGAATAAAATTATATGAGCTTTATGAATGCATTGGTTGGTTGGGGTTAATTTCTGGAACTTGGAAGGGGCAGAAAAAGCCCAAACTAAAACTAAAATCTTGCTAAGTTGAAGAAACTAGGATAAGAACACTAGAAGACTGAGGTAACTGGAATTTGTGGGGAGGGATACCAGAAAGGAGAGCGCTAAGCAGAGAAAATCCTCCCCAAATCTGTATAAGGTTTCCCTTTCTGTCTTTGGATGAACACTGATTTGTGTACGAACAGCGTTAAATTTGACAAGACTGTGCAAAGAACAGTTGTTGGAGCACTCTAAACGGAACAATTCCCATAGCTCACACATAGCTGGGAGACATTTGAGTTTCTACCAGCCAGAGTGGAGAGAACATACTGAAAACTAATGACCTTCAGGAGACCCTAGACAATACCCAATAATTGCAGAATTATATTCTTGTCAAGTGCACATGGAAACACTCTTAGATGATATGCTGGGCTGTAACAAGACTAAATAAATTTAAAAGGACAGCAATCACATGGATATATGCTCTGATATAATGAAACTAAAGTATAAATCAGTAACAAAAAGATATCTGAAAAACCTAATACTTGTAGATTAAGCAACAAACATGTAAATATTCCAAGAGTCAAAGAATAAATCATAAAAGAAATTAGATAAATTTAATGGAATGAAATAAAAGTAAAACATAAGAAAATTTGTGGGATGCAGCTAATCAATGCTTAGAAATGTATGCCTATATATTCTTAGAGTTTTTAAAAAGAGAAAGGTCTAAAATCAATTATCTAAGATTTCACCTTAAGAACAACGAGGGGAAAAAAGAGCAAATTAAACCCAAAGTAAGGAGTAGAAAGAAAATAATAAAAATGAGAGTGAAATCAATGAGATAGAGAATGATAAAACAGTAGAAATTTTAAATAAAAGCAATAAACCTGAATGAATTGACTCTTGGAAAATATAGCTTAAAAAAAAAAACAGGGTTTACCTCAGGAATGTAAGATTAGTTTATCACTAGAAGATCAGGCAATATAATTCACAGTATTGACAGACAAAAAAAAAAAAAAAAATAATGCAAGTATTTTTTTGAGCTAGAGAAAGTATTTGAGAAAATATGACATCTATCTCTCAGAACACTAGAAATGAAAGGGAACATCTTTAACATGTCAGGGTAATCTGCAACAAATAAATGAACAAAACCCTTCACTTAGTTCCCTATTCAGTGATATGAGACTGAGTGCTTTTCTCAAGACTGGGATAATCTCATCAATATTTAACAATCTATTGAAGATTCTAGTAAATAAGATAATAAAAAGAAATGAAAGAAATGCAGACTGAAAAGGAAGAAGTAAAACTGTTTTTATTCTCAGATGATAGGAAATCATAATAAATCATAGAAAATCATAACAAATACTCAAAAAAATTTCCAGAATTAGCAAATATAGGAAACAATGTAATAAGTAAAATCTAATTGCAATTATATTCAATAATAGCCAACAATTTATAAATAAAACTTTAAATGCCATATGTGATAATATCAACAACACAAAATACTTAGGGATAAATTTACAAAATATGTGTAAGACCAGGATACAGAGAACTATAAAACACTTTTGAGAGTAATTAAAGAATTCCTAAGTAAATAGAGAGATAATCTGTATTTACAGACTAAAAGATTCAATATTTTTAAAATGTCATCCCAAACTGACCAGAAAGTCGATGTAATTCCATTCAAAATCTCAGAAATTTTTTCTTTAGAAATTAATATGATTTTTAAATGTATGTGAATGCAATATACCCAGAATATCCAGAGGAAATATGACATAGAACAACATTATACAGCTTATTTCAAGACTTGCCACAAAATTAGCAACTTTCTCTGTAAAAGGCCAGAGAGTAAATATTTAAGGCTTTGCACACCATATACAACTCTTTAAAGACATATGCCATTTTTAGCCCATAGGCTGTATGAAACAAAATACGGACTGGATTAAACTTGGAGACTGTAATTGGCTATATGACAAAACAGTGTGGAAGTGATGTAAGGATAGATACACATGTCAGTGGAACGTGATAGAGCCTGGAAATGGACCCACACAGATGGCTGACTGATTTTTGCAAACAGAGCCTGGGTAATACAATGAGGAAGACATTTGGCTGCGCTGTCCAAGAAGACAGAGTTGGGGCTGGAGATGTAATTTAGAGGCAGGCGTCTACATCTCGTGGTTTTATCAGCCTTCAGCAAGAGGAATAATCAGTCATCTTTCACTCAAGCATTCAGCATTCTTAACTGTCTCTAAACCCCATATTGTTTGCTGGGTTGTTCACTGCTATTCAATGCTAAAAACAGGAACACAGAAAAGTAACCATAACATGGTTTTACAACGTCTGAGAACACTTAGTGAAATCCTAATTTCTACCATGCCAAGAAACCTGCTGCCCTTTCTCAGTATTTCAGAAGGCTCCTTTACAACTGGACCACTTCACATCTTCATCCTCTCCACTAAGTCATACATCCCCAACCCCGTCTTCTCTGGCAGTGTAGCCTAATCTCTTCCACAGGCCAAGATTTCATGAACAAAGACCTGTTCACCCTCTGGAAGGAAAAAAGAAGCCCAGGTCCCAAAGATACAAAGTCCTACTAAAAAGTAGACGGAAACATGGGTTTTCCCCAGTGACTAGACTACTTCCAAGAAAATAAGACCTAGTTAATTTTTGTGTGTTACTTTGTTGATTTTTCAGAAAATCAATTGCCTTATTGTCAGAATAAATAAGAAAATTAAAACAACTCATAATCTCACCCCTTGGAAATTAAAGAATTAATTATTTAATATACACAGGACTAGAACTAACAGGTGAAGCAGAAACTGAAAAAAACACAATGACAACACATAAGATGCCAAGACATCAACGGGAAAAGCTGTGACAGCTAATTCACAAAAGAGGAGCTAAAATCGATAAACACTTCACTCTTTCCTAAAGCCTCAAATGCAAATTCAAACAATAGTGTTGTTCTATATTTCACCTTTTAAGTTAGTGACAAACAAAAATACTGGCAATACAAATACAGTTACAGATTTCAACATTTCTCTCAACAACTGATGAAACAATTAGACAAAAAATCAGCAAGGATATAGGAAAACTCAACACCACCACCAGCCATGAAAAGCTAATCAACGTTTATACCACATTCCAGCCAACGGTAATAGAATACACTTTTTTTTCAAGCACCTATGGAACATACATAAAGAGAGACAAATATCCAGGTCATACAAAGGTTCAGCAGATTTAAAGGAATTAAATCATTGCAGTGGTTTTTGCCATACATTGACATGAATCAGTAAAGTAATTAGCCTCCAACTAATAAAAATAAATGAAAATAAATTAATTAATTAAATGCATAAGGATAAATAAAAAAATAATAATAATATTTTAAAAATAATAAAGTAATTAAATCATTTATTGTGTATTCTCTGACCACAGTGGAATCAAACTTGAAATCAATAACAAAAAAAAAAAAGGAAAAAGAAAACTCTAAACACTGAACACTAGACAACACACTTCTAAATAATCCATGGGTCCAAAAGGAAGTCTCAAAAAGTGTTCAAATACATTGAACTGAATAAAAATGAGATATCAATGTTTTTATGACAGAGCTAAAGCAGTATTGAGAGAGAAATTTATTGCACTACATTCCTACATTAGCAAAGATTAAAAGTCTCAAATTAATTCTGTAAGAGCCACTCAAAGAATTAGGAAAAGGAGAGCAAATAAATCCAAAGACAGCAGAAGGGAGGAAATAATATAGGTAAGGACAGAAACCAGTGAAACTGAGACCAGAGAGTGAAAGTGAGTGGACGTCGCTCAGTCGTGTCCGGCTCTTTGCAACCCCCTGGACTATAGGGTCCATGGGATTCTCCAGGCCAGAATACTGGCGCAGGGAGCCGTTCCCTCCTCCAGGGGACCTTCCCAACCCAGGGATCAGACCCAGGCCTCCCACCTTGCAGGCGGATTCTTTACCAGCTGAGCCACCAGGGAAGCCCAAAAATACTGGAGTGTGTAGCCTATCCCTTCTCCAAGGGATCTTCCCGACCCAGGAATCCAACCAGGGTCTCCTGCATTGCAGGTGGATTCTTTACCAGCTGAGCTATGAGGGAAGCCCCAAGAACAGAAAAACAGTAGAGAAAAGTCACTGAAATAAAGAGCTGCTTCTTTGAATAGATCAATTAAAATCTTAAGTCTCTGGTAAGACTAAATTACTAATATCAGGAATAAGGCAAGAGATAGCACTACAGACCTTGCAGCCATAAAAGAAGATAATAAGAAATACTATAAAGAATTTTATACATGTAAATTTGACAGCTTAGGTGAAATGAAGCATTCTCAACAAGCACAAACTACTACAACTTATCCAATCTGAAATAGATTATCTGAATAAGACCGACAACTATTAAAGAAGTTAAAAATCTTTTCCCAATAAAGAAATATCCAGGCCTAGATTAAGTGTTTAAGAATAAATAATACAAATTCTTTTAGTTTATTTTCCAGAAAATAGAAGAGAAGGAATACTTCCTGACATATTCTATCAAACCAATCTTACCAAGAATTCCAAAATCAGACAAAGACAATACAAAGAAAGAAAACAAAGCTACAGACCAATATCTCCCAAGAAAATGGATGCAAAAATTCTTAACAAAATGTTAGCAAAGAGAATTCATCAATACATTAAATAATTATACATCTAGATCATATGGGGTTTATTCCAGTGATGCAAGCCTAGTTCAGTGTCTGGAAATCAATCAGTGTAATACACCATATTAATAAACTAAAGAAGAAAAATCACACAACCATATCAAAGACAGAAAGAAAAAAATCTTTTGACAAAATCCAATACAGATTTGTTACTTATTAAAATCTTCCAGAAAATTAGGGATAAATCTTCATCTATCTATTCTATCTATATATCTATATATCCTTTTCCTCAACTTAATAAAGAATATCTATAAAAACAAAAGACCTATAGCTAACATCATATTTAATAATGAAAGACTGAATGCTTTTTCCATAAGACTGAAAACAAAGCAAAGATGTCCACTTCCACCATGGTTATTCAACATAGTACTGGAAGCTTTAGACAGTACAATAACACAGGAAAAGAAAATAAAAGGCATGCAATCAGAATAAAACTATTACTCTTTGCAAATGATATACATAACACCAATGAACAGGAAACAAAGTAAAAATACAAAAACCAATTACATCTTACATATACTACCAGTGAACATGTAGACAGTAAAATTTTAAAACATAATACCATTCGTAGTCATTTAAAATAATAATAACTAGGTATGAATTTTCCAAGGAAATGGGAACCCACTCCAGTGTTCTTGTCTGGAGAGTCCCACAGATGGAGGAGCCTGGCGGGCTATAGTCCATGGGGTCACAAAGAGTCAGACATGACTGAGTGACTTAGCACATAGCACATGAATCTTCCTGAACATGTACAAGACTTCTATTTTGAAAACTACAAAACAATGATGAGAAAACACAAATATCTAAATAAATGCAAAGGCATGCTTTGTTTATGGATTTAAAGACTCAACATGGTAAAGATATAAATTCTTAAATTAACATACAAGTTTAATGCAATTCTTATGAAGATTTTGTAAATAAAGAATTATTTTATTTTTTATTCTATTTATGTTTTATTCTATTCAGGATTATCCTAAAATTTTTAAAGGACTAAATAACTAAAATGATTCTGAAAAAGAATAAAATAAAAGGAATTCTGATCTGGGGTGACCTCAGCCTGTAATGGCTTGGAGTGGCATTTGGGTTCCCAGCCAGAGACTGACGTTGTATGGTGGTGGTGAAAGCATCAGATCCTAGGCACTAGACCAGTGGTCAGTGACAAGGGCGCTGGCCCTTTGACTTTGCAGAAGAGAATTTCCACAAAGAAGGAAAGCAGTGAAGCAAGTAAAGTATTTATTAGGAGGAAAAAGAGTACAGTCCATGTAGACAGACAGATGGGCAGACTCAGAGGGAAAGTTTCTGAGTTTCATCCTCACAGCGGTTTGAATTACTTTTATGGGGGATTTCTTCTGCGTTTCCTTTGGCCAATCATTTTGATTTGCCTGGTTCACAGTCCATATTTGGTATATCTCAGGATCCTCCACGCGTATGCATTTATCTCTTAGCCAAGATGGGTTTTACCAAAGAGTCTGGGTAGCCTAGCATTAGTTAGCATCACTTCTCTTTGAACTCCTAGGAGCCTTTCTGCACTTGTGTGGTTGGGGAAGTCTCCTGACTTCTGCGTGCATGCTAAGTTGCTTCAGTCGTGTCCGACTCTTTGCAACCCTGTGGACTGTAGCCCACCGGGCTTCTCTGTCCCTGGGACTCTGCAGGCAAGAATCCGGAGTGGGTTGCCATGCCCTCCCCCAGGGAAATCTCCCCTACCCAAGGATCGAATCCATGTCTCATGGCTCCTGCACTGGCAGGCAGGTTCTTCACCACTAGTGACACCTAGGAAGTCCCTCCTGACTTCCAGAACAAGAAATATGGGATCTGGGAAGGGCCCAGCCTCCTCCCATGACTGCCCCACTATTCTCTCTTGGCATTTTGGTCCAGAGGGAGCGTATCTCCCATTGCTTTACCCTGGAGGGGCCCATCTGCCTCCTGCCTCAATTCTACCTCCTTTCCAGACTTACAATGTAGTTACAGGGATCGAGGCTGGGTGGTGTTGATGAAGGACACGGAGGTCAACGGAACAGAGGAGACAACTGAGAAACAGTCTGATACAAGCACAGACAACTGATTTTGACAAAGGCGAAGAGCAGCTCAATGGAGAAAGCAGTTTTTCAAAAAAAATCATCTCCAAACAACTGGATATGCCTAACAAAAAGAAACCTCAATCTAAGTGTCACTTCTTACACAAAAACTAACTCAAAATTGGTTATAGATTGAAATGTTAAATATAAAACGATAACACTTCCAGAAAACACACACACACACATACACACACATAGGAGAAAAATCTTTAGGACCCGGGAATTGGTGATTAGATCTTAGATTCTTAGATCTAACACCAAAAACATGATCCATAAGAAAAAAGAAACTCAATAAATTGGACATTATTGAAATTAAAAACTTTTCTTTGCAAAAGACCCTGTTAAGACAATGAGAAGGCAAGCTCCAAACTTGGAGAAAATATTTGCGAACCACTTATCTGACAAGGACTCATACCTAGAACATACAAAGAACTCCCCAATTCAAGATTTGTTTTATATCATTTGAACTAGAAAATGGGCAAAAGACATGAAGAGACATTACATAGAAGAGAATAAACAGATGGCAAACTGTTACATAAATGAGCCAAAAGCGGCCTTTGTGTATTGGCCCCTAGGTTGCTTACTTCTCCACTGCAGGCTGAGATGCATTAACCTAAAAGCCTGCTGGCACCAAAGGCAAATTTTTACACATCTAGCTGTTTTAAAGATAGCCCAGCTAAGCAGATTTTTGACATTTAGGGCTTGCCTGCTTTACATTCTCTGAAAAAATCTCATTCCATATCTGCTGACTATTGATAAGCTAGAGCCTTATGGTTATAAAACCTCAAGTTAGTACGGCCCTTAGGAGTGCTATTACCTAGAGACTCCCTGCTGGGCTGCTGAACGGCACTACCTAAATAGATAAACGTCCTTTCTGATCCTCCTTTCCCTTGACCTCCCCACTCTGAGCAGAAGCCCTCAAACCACGGCTTCTGGACAGACTCCTACTAGGAGAGGCCTTCCTGCCCAAGGGAAGGTTGTCCTTCCCTTGGCTACCCTGTCTGAGCACCCCCCAGTCAAGTCTGCTGTGTGTTACTAGATCTTCTGGCCCTATCTTTTCCCCTGACCTGTCCAAATGTCCTCAAATCCCAGACACCAATAAACACATGCAAAGGTGTTCTGCAGCACTAGCCTTTGAAGCTGAAAGTAAAAGTGCTAGTTGCTCAGTCATGTCTGACTCTCCATGCGACCCCAAGGACTGTAGCCCACCAGGCACCTCTGTCCATGGGATTCTCCAGCAAGAATACTGAAGCGGGTAGCCATTCCCATCTTCAGGGGATCTTCCCGACCCAAGGACCAAACCTGGGTCTCCTGCATTGCGGGCAGATTCTATACTCTCTGAGCCACCAGGGAAGCCCTAACCTTTAGGGAAATGCAAATTAAGACTGCGATGAAATATCTCTATATACCTATTAGAACAGGTAAAATTTAACAATAACAATAATAATAACAATCTTCAATGCTGATGAGAATGCAAAGAGGCTGGATCTATTACTGGATTTATTACTGGTAAAAATGTAAAAGGTACAACCACTGAGGAAAGTAGTTTGGCACACACATACCTAATGACACAAGAAATTATGCTCTTGGACATTTACCCCGGAGAAGTGAAGGTATGTCCTTATAAAATCATGCACGTGATTGTTTATAGAAGCTTTATTTGCAAAAACCCAAACTAACAACTAAAATGTCCTTCAATAGGTAAGTAGTTAAAATGTGGCCATCCATACCAGGCAACACTATGCCACAATAAAAGAAACGCTACAGGCAACAATTTGGATGGATCTAAAAGGCACTACGCTGAGTGAAAAAGCTCAATATCAAAGGCCAAATACTGTGTAATTCCACTGAAATAACATTCCCAGATGACAGAGGTATATGCCATGGACTGGTGGGTACCACAGTTCAGCGATGGTAGAAAGGAAGGGTGTGGGTGTGACTGTAGACGGACGCATTAGAGAGATGGCTTGTGAGGGAATAGTTCTGAATTTGACTTCAAGCCTGGTTATATAAATACACATGACATATAACAATACTCATACTGTGCCAGTGTCAGAATCATAGTGTTGATGTTGTATTACTGTTATGTAAGATATGGAGAGGGTTCATTGCAACGGGCACAGTGGAATTCTTCTAAACAACTCCACTTGGCCAATTCGGCGTTCCTCCTATCAGCAAGCAGACGATGCCCGCTGAGGAATTGTCACTCCCCACTGCAGCCTGCTCTCCAGAACTCTCTGTTCTAACGCTCCCACCAACGGAGCTGTCTGTTTAATGGCAGTGAGTTGTATTTGTTCTCAAGCCTGTTGGGACCACTTGAACTGGTATTTTCTAATTGCTTAATTAAACTAAACATAATAAAGACCGATTAAATATGAGTGGGATAAGTAAGAGAGTGGCTGTTTCACTGAAAACAAAATTGAAGGCTTTGGAAAGACTCAAAAAAGAGCCAAATTATGGATGCTGAATTAGGCGTGGGTGAGACAACTATAAAAGATTCAGGGGGGTAAGAATCTTAAAAATTCAGAAGGATGCTGCATTCAGGTGGCCTCACGAAGATCTCTAGTTTGCTCTCTTTTACAGGACCCTAAAGGGGAAATTTCAGACTACGACTTTAGAGAAATGTGTGTTTGTATAATCCTTGACTCTCCATTTATCTACCACTTCCTGTTACTTCTAATAAGATTCCTCCTGTACTGCCATACACATATTTGACAATCAAGAATCACCCCAGAAGTTCTACTCTCTTATCCACTTGTCCCACTTTGTGGAAATTTTTTCTAAGAAAATAATTCAAAAATCTAGACAAAGTGATATGTGCAGAGAAGGAATATTGTTATAGTAAAAACGGCCTGTGAGTCGCCTGATTCCACTGTCCTATTTCCTTTGAGGGGTTTATACCCCACCTCCACTGTGCACAGTTTTGGTGCTACCCTGCATTTAGGAGCTCAGGCTTCCCTTCCCCTAGGTCTGTCCATGTGACCCAGGCTCAGTCAGTCACATTCTCTCTCTCGGGGAATAACTCAAGCAGAGGAAACTATAGATAACATATATGAGTCTTACAGCAAAATTGTAACCAGGCCATCAATTAGTTCCTGCCATCCTGACCACCAGAATTGCCCCAGCTCTCAGCGTTTTTGTTCACGTGTTTCTTCAGTCTCCTTGTGAGCTTTGTGGGCTCCTCTATACCCTTCAGAGAAATTTCTTTCCTGCCTAAGTTATCCAGAATCGGTTCTTAGTTGCCAACAAAGAGCCCCTAACAGACTTGATTTATAAAATAGAAAAACATAAGAATCATCTAAAGGTCAAAGAATCAGAAATAAGTAAATAATATATATATATCATAAATAAATAAATATATCACTCATTTGCTCAAGGAAATATTATGCTGCCACTAAAAATGTCAGTTATTAGGATATATCATACAATAGTGGTGCCTATAATACAATATCCATGTGTAAAAACGTCAGGTCGCAAAATCTTACATGCAGTATAATTACAGCTATGTAAAATATTCACAGAAGAACTTCAAAATAATAATATGGTTGGGATTATGTTTTGGGTTTCTTTCATATTTTTTTAGAGTAAGGAGAATTCTGTGAGTGGGTTCATTTGGGAGAGAGCTGTACTGGAATTCCCATTCCGTCTCCCACCAAGTTAGAGCTGTTCTTTCATAGAGCTACTCAGATGTGACCCCTACATGTGGGAGCTCAGCTGATGGACTGGGGTCCATCTCCTGCCAGGGAAATCAACACAAGGGGGGTTGGGCTGGCCAGTGCACTTCTGGGGCTGTCCAGGCCAGGGATGCTGACTGCTCCCTCGAGACAAGATAAGGTGCAAGGCACCCAGCAGCAAGTAGCTGGATGGAACTCTTGGCAACTGCAGAAAAGAGTCAAAAGTCACCACCCAAGGAGACTTACAGGGGACTCACCAAGGACTTAGAGGGAAGGAGAGCCCAGTAGAAAACTTCTGAAAAGTACACAAAAGACAGTCATAAGTAAGAGAGACAGCTGTAAGAACCCACCAGGACTAGGAAATCCACGTGCCACACACAAGACAGCACGCCTCTGCTCCATTAGCATCCTTCTCCCCATGGGACCCTGGAGGCATTAGGCATGGGGCAGCTGGGGTGGGGGTCAGGAACAAGAGAAGAGAAAAGTTAGGAGACAACGTTTCCAGCGAAGCCCATCTTCCCCACAGCATGCTCCCTGTTGGCATCAAAAGGAAGATTTAAAGCCAAATCCAGCTCCAGGTTTTATCTTGAAATGAGCTTTCAAATCACTGCTTTGTTGTTCCATTGTGAAGTCATGTGTGATTCTTTGGGACTCCATGGACTGCAGCACGCCAGGCTTTCCTGTCCTTCACTATCTCCTGAGTTTGCTCAAATTCATGTCCATTAAATCAGTGATGCTAGCTAACCATCTCATCCTCTACATTACTGTGATTACTCCATTAGGAACACATTTTTCAACGAATAGTGACTGTCAAACTGTTAAACTGTGTACAAGCCCCTGTGTCCCTTTTTTTTTTAATTGAGGTAAAGTTCCTTTACAAAGTTATGTTAGTTTCTGCTGTACAATGAAGTGAATCAGCTGTGTGGATACCAGTATCCCCACCCTCTTGAACTTCCCTCCCACCCTCCTCCCATCACACCCTCTGGGTCACCACAGAGCAGGGAACCGAGCCCCCCGCAGTATACAGTAGGTCCCCATTAGCATCTGTTTTACACCTGGCAACGCACATTTGTTAGTCCCGGTCTCCCAATTCATCCCACCCTTTGGTTCATACGTTTGTTCCCTGTGTCTGCATCTCTATTCCCGCCCTGCAAATAGGTTCTTCTGTACCAGATTTTTAGATCCCCCACATATGTGTTGATATACATTTATTTTTCTCTTTCTGGCTTCACTCTTTGTAACAGGCTCTAGATCCATCCATGTCTCTATGAGTGATCCAACACTGTCCCTTTTAACGGTTGAGTAATATTCCATTTTATATGTATACCACTTCTTTATCTATTCCTCTGTTCACAGGCACTGAAACTGCTTCCATGTCCCAACTACTGCAAATAGTGCTGCAGTGAACACTGGGTGCATGTGTCTTTTTCAGTTATGGCTTTCTCAGAGCAGATGCCCAGAAGTGTCATTACTGGGTCATATGGTAGTTCTGTCTTTAGTTTCTTATACTTTTCTCTATAATGGAAGAATCAATTTACGTGCCCATCAACAAACTAAGAGTGTTCCCTTTTTTCCACACCTCTCCAGCATTTACCATTGTAAGTTTTTTGAAGCAAAAAGCTGACTCAAGAATTATTAATTGGTAAATGTGAAGATATAGAAACAAAGAACAGCTGTTGGGCTGGAGAACTGGGTAGTGAGTTAGACTATAAATCTGCCAGATAGCAGAAGCACCAAACTCACAGTTACTTGAAAGGTACAGATAAAGGCCTAAGTTGTTTGTACATGAAGCAGACCCCAACCAGACGAAAACTCCTGACCCAAAGAACATAAACCCTAGACTGGTTGAAACCAGAAGGTTGATGATGCTTGGAACTTTACCTTGATGTCAACCAACCCAAGAACTGTGCAAAAGTTATCACTCACCCTGTAGCCCCCTCCCTCATACTGTCTTTATGTCTTCCCTCCCCTGAAACTATCAGGGAGTTTTGGTCTTTGAGCATGAGCTGCGCATTCTCCTTGCTTGGTGTCCTGCAATAAATCCTGTACTTTCCTTCACCACAACCCCTTGTCAGTAGATTGATTTTATTGTGTGTGGGAGAGCAGATCTAAGTTTGATTCAGTAACATTGTCTTGTACTAGGAATGAGCAGAAAAGTCATGGCACCTGCCAGCATTCCCACACAGAAACAAGGGAAATAATTTCCACTGAAGAAAACACTCAAGGGGGCAAAAGAATTTTTTATGTCATGAGCTGCCCCTGTTCAACATACTGGTTGAACACATTGGTTTTATTTATGGACATCTATCTGGCTGACTAGGACTCTGCTCTAGGACAGGGCCTACAGTTTGTCTCCATAATATTCTCAATTTTAAAAATAACACTTGGCATATAGTAAGAGTTTATCAAATGCCCTCTCCATTGATCACACTGGGACAAATAACAATAACCTCAGATATGCAGATGACACCACCCTAATGGTAGAAAGTGAAGAGGAACTAAAGAGCCTCTTGAAGAAGGTAAAAGAGGACAGTGAAAACGCTGGCTTAAAACTCAGCAGTCAAATGGAAGTAATCTAGATGTCCATTAGCAGATGAATGGATAAGAAAGCTGTGATACATATACACAATGGAATTTTACTCAGCTATTAAAAAGAACACATTTGAATCAGTTCTAATGAGCTGGATGAAACTGGAGCCCATTATACAGAGTGAAGTAAGTCAGAAAGAAAAACACCAATACAGTATGTTAACACACATATATGGAATTTAGAAAATTGGTAATGATGACCCTATATGCGAGACAGCAAAAGAGACACAGATATAAAGAACAGACTTTTGGACTCTGTGGGAGAAGACGAGGGTGGGATGATTTGAGAGAATAGCATTGAAACATGTATATGACCACATGTGAAACAGATTACCTGTCCAAGTTCAATGAATGAAACAGGGCACTCAAAGCCAGTGCACTGGGACAACCCAGAGGGATGGGATGGGGAGGGAGGTGGGAGGGGGCTTCAGGATGGGGGATACACGTATACCCATGACTGATTCATGTCAATGTATGGAAAAAACCACCACAACCTTGTAAAGTAATTAGCCTCAAATTAAAATAAATTAATTAAAAAAAAATAAAATAAAATTAATTAATTAATTAAAAAATAAAAACAATTCAGCAGCCAAAAAATCAAGATCATGGCATCTGCTCCTATAACTTCATGACAAATAGATGGGGAAACAGTGGAAACAGGGACAGATTTTATTTTCTTGGGCTCCAAAACCACTGTAGGTGGTGACTACAACCTTGAAATTAAAAGATGCTTGCTCCTTGGAAGGAAAGCTATGACAAACCTAGACAGTATATTAAAAAGCAGAGACATCACTTTGCCAACCAAAGTCCATCTAGTCAAAGCTATGGTTTTTCCAGCAGTCATGTATACATGTGACAGTTGGACCATGAAGAAGGTTGAGCACCAAAGAACTGATGCTTTTGAACTATGGTGCTAGGGAAGACTCTTGACAGTCCCCTGGACAGCAAGCAGATTAAACCAGTCAATCCTAAAGGAAATCAACTCGGAATATTCATTGGAAGGACTGATGCTGAAGCTGAGGCTCCAATACTTTGGCCACCTGCTGTGAAGAGCCAACTCATTGGAAAAGACCCTGATGCTGGGAAAGACTGAAGGCGGGAGAAGGGGATGACAGAGGATGAGATGGTTGGATGGCATCACCGACTCAATGGTCATGAGTTTGAGCAAACTCCGGGATAGAGTGAAGTACAGGGAAGCGTGGTGTGCTATAGTCCAGGAGATCGCAAACAGTCAACAAAACTGAGGGACTGAACAACTGACCGCACTACCTAAGGAAATGGTGGATGAGAAAGGAAGATCATATTTCCATCTGATACCTTCATTAACTTATCTGAATCTCTCACATCTTGTGAAACATTGGAAAACAGCTTATCTGGTTTCTATTTTAATAAAATCTGGCAATGACATCTTTAGGCATCCAATATAGCATTGACTGAGGTTATTTCAGGGCATTCGCTTTCCCAAATAGTATTTTGTTGTTGTTTAAAATAACTTTAGGAGCACTCCATATTAAATATTTTGTATTAAGTTTTCTCTGATATTTCCAGAGGGCATATAAGAGAAACAAAACTGAGTAGAAAGATAGGTAGACAGATAGATTTTAAGCAATCGGCTCATTTGAAGGCAGCTGGCAAGTCCAAAATCCACAAGGCATTATGGAGACCCGGGGAATGGTTGATGATATTTAGTCCAAATTTCATAAGGCAGCAGTCTGGAATTCTTTGTAGTCTTGACGAGCATTCCCTCTTTTTCAGAAGATCTCAGTCTTTTTTTCCTCTTAAGACTTTGAACTGATTGGTTCAGTTTCACCCAAATTGTGGAAAATAATCTGCTCTACTGATTTATTAATAATCTTCCCAAACCAGGAGTAGAACCTGGGTTTCCTGCCTTGCAGGTGGACTCTTTACCTTCTGAGCCACCAGGGAAGTCTTAGTAAATGTTCATCTCATCTTAAAAAAAAAAAAATGCATTTATAGCAGAATCTAAACTGGAGTTTCATCCAACAACTGGGCAACATGGCCTATCTAAGTTGACACATAAAATTAACCACAATAGGGTAAAAGATTTACCTTATATTCAAGAATATAGCACATTATGGGATAAATATGCCTCTGCCCAGCACTCCTGGACTAGAGGAAGACAAAGGGATTTCCCAACATTATCGTCATACATGAGTTCGAGATTCTTTCTTTCCTTCTCTCTTTCTCTCTCCAGGCTTTCTAAAAAGCAGAGACTGGGGCAGACTTTAGATGCTTACAACTTACATGGAAGGGCAAGCCCAGGGCTCTCACGATGAAGGATAATGGGAAGTGAGGAAAGGGAAAATACGATGCTCTGTGGGGACAGCGTATTACCCTGAAAGTTCTCACTTCACAGCCAGCTAAGAAATCCAGCACATCACTCAGAAGGCTTGCCCACCCAATACCCAGATGGGTCAAGAAGAGAGACTGCCTCAAAGTAGTACTGGAAGATGAGAAGGAAATATCCATCTGTCTGACTCATCCCTTCTCCCACTTCCCATTGGCCAAGACCGACTCCATAAAGACGTAATCTTAAACACAAACTTCCTGATGCATCATCTGGCTCCTTGGTGGCTGCTCAGGAAGCTGGGTCCCAAGGGCCTACACCCTTCTTTATGATGTCACATCCATGTACACAAGTGGAGTGGTGACAAGGCTGAGGTATCAACAGGAGAGAAAGAAAGAAGCAGAGGAGGGCATCGGAGAAAACTAAAGTTTGCATCCCAAGACACATCAACTTCATGGAGTAAATAAAAACAGAAAAATACTGAGAAGTCAAATGCTGATCAAATCTGAGTCAAAGCCATAAATGCCTATTTGAAGAGTTTGAGGTGAGAGTTTAGTTCCCAAGGGTTAGGGGGAAAGAGCTTTGGAGTCAGATGAGTCGGAGTTTAAACACAAGCCCTGCCCCTTTCCAGCTGTGACCCTGAGTTTCCTTCATTTCTCAGCCTATAAATTCAAGAGAAATCCCAACAGCCAGGGCTGTCCTGCAGATTAAATAAAATCATGTCCCTAGATTGACTCAGAGAAATGCCCCATTAGGTTAAGATTTCTTCCTCTTCCTTCTTATTTTATCCAATATTCTTCATCCGCTCTAACAGTAAGATATTCCCGGGAGGACTTTTAAGACCTGAAAAACTATT
Source organism: Muntiacus reevesi (assembly GCF_963930625.1). Lineage (NCBI taxonomy): Eukaryota > Metazoa > Chordata > Mammalia > Artiodactyla > Cervidae > Muntiacus > Muntiacus reevesi. Next base: position 6,001,123 of record NC_089255.1, on the reverse strand, counting down.
CACTAGCCCTTTAAAATCTCATAGATGTGTACATTTTGGGTCTAAAGAAATACGGAAATCCTGTAAAGGAGTTATTAGCTACGCAGTATGAATTTTAATGAAGTTTAATTTTAGAATAGTTTTCTGAACATATTCTTAGCTTCTCATCACTCAACAAATATTTGTGAAGCATCCATGTGTCAGGCATAGATTCATAGACTGTGTTTTGGTGAAGTTATACTGTTGGAGGTAGACATTTTTAGAATCCAATGTGGCAAGAAGAACATCATTTTGATAATAGTAAACTGTTAAAGCAAATCCACTGGTCTTTTTGCAGCCCATGTAGTAGGTCTGGGGATAGTATTAGCAGGGGAAGGGGCAAATGGTAGCTGTAACTGAGAAGGTGGCTCAAGTCACATAGAGGAACCTGTTCACCTGGGCCTTGCTTTAGTACATGCTGTTTCCATGAACCAGATTTCTCTTCCTCATCCTTAAAACAATATCTCCTCTAGGCAGCTGTCCATTCCCTTCCTCTATCATCACTCCAGTTTGGTTCAGACTCCTGTCCTCTGCCCTTCTCCACCACAGCACCTATTACACTCTGTTGCTGAGTAGCTGCTGATTTTCTGTCCTGTATTACACTGGAGAGAGGGCTCCTTGTGGATAGAATTGTCCCCACTTATCTGGCTAAGTCTACCTGACACAGAGCTTGGCACATGGTGGACACCCAGTGGAGGAAGAGTAGGCACAAAAGAAGGAAATCTCAAGACATGGAAGCAATCTAAATGTCCATCAACAGATGAATGGATAAAGAAGATGTGGTGCATATATACAATGGAATACTACTCAGCCATTAAAAACATGATATATTGCCATCTGCAGCAACATGTATGGACCTGGAGATTATCATGCTAAGTGAAGTAGGTCAGAAAAAGGAAGACAAATGCCATAGGATATCATTTATACATGGAATGTAAAATATGACACAAATGAACTTATCTATGAGCCAGACTCAGACATAGAGAACAGATTTGTGGTTGTCAAAGGGAGGAGGATGGGGGAAGGATGGAATGGGAATTTGGGGTTAGCAAATGCAAACTATTATACAGAGACTGGATGAACAACAAGGTCCTACTTTAGAGCACAGGGAACCAGATTCAATATCCAGTGATCAGCCATAATGGAAAAGAATATGAAAAAGTGTGTGTGTGTATATAAATATATATACACTTTGCTGCAACAAAAATTACAACACTGTAATTCAACTATATGCATACGTGCTCAGTCATATCCGACTCTTTGCAGTCCTATTGATTATAGCCCACTAGGCTCCTCTGTCCATGGGTTCTCCAGGCAAGAATACTGGAGTGGGTTGCCATTTCCTACTCCAAGGATCATCCCCACCCAGGGATTGAACCTATGTCTCTTGCATTGTTGGGCGGATTCTTGACCACTGCACCACCCGGGAAGCCCTATACTTCAGTAATATTATATATAAGGAGCTGGGTCTTTGGGATATGATTTCTAGCATACAAGTTGATTTTATTATCATTAGCATTCTTCATCTCCTGATTGAAGACAAAGATCATGGGATTAGCAGTCAAACTAGTCAAATCCCTGCTCTGCCACTTGGCAACTGTATGAACTTTAGCAAATCACTTCCTTCTTGAAGTCTCAGTTTCCAGAGCTGTAAAGTGGGACCAATCAAAACTATCTCACAACTAGAAATAACTCACTAATCAAGTTCCAAAATGCAGCAAGTGTTCAACTCCGGTGAGCTGTTATCACTGGGACTCAAGGTGCTGCGAAGTTTAGAAGTTTAAAAGAGCCCAGCCGTGAGTTCCTCATAACGAGCTTATAACTGAAGCCAGTGGAGCAGGCCCCAGATGTATCCAAATCCTGTGGAAATTTTCATTATGGAGCAAACGCTTCCACTTTCTGAAAATCAATATTAAACCAGGGATTTCTTTTTTTTTTTTCCCCCACACCACCATTAGACTCTGCTCAGCATTCCCAGAGGGGAGCAGTACTTAGATAATTCATCTTTAATCATCTGCACTGCACAAGAAAAGTTTTTTCTTATTAAAAGATGGAATAGCAGAAATGAGGGCAGGCACAGGAGGGGAAGGGAGTTTTGCTGGCTTTGAACTTGAGCCATGGCCTGCACTCAGGGAGAAAAGAGTAACCTGCTGGTTTTCACAAGGGGTGGGGCTGGGGGTAGGGGAGACCCCCACCCTTGACCAAATGAGCTGTGCTTCTTCCCTTTAGTTAGGAGATGAATAAGTGGATGGGTGACTTCCTGGTGCCTGACTGTGCTTCACCAGGCTTGCAGGTGGGCACCAGGAACAGTGTTAAATGAGACCCAACTTTTACCCTAATTAGCTCATCATCCAAAACAGGCATCCATGAACTGTTCTAATAAAAGGCCAGAGAGCAAACTATTTAGACTTTGCAGGCCACATGGTTTCTGTTGCAACTACTCATTGTAGCATGAAAGTACCTAGAGACACCAAGGAAATTAATGGGCAGGACTGTGTGCCAATAACCCTCGCCAAGCAGCCCGGGTTTGCCCACCTCTGCTCTAGAGGCAGAGCAAGCAACAGGCAAATAAATACAAGTCCTTTAATTGTCCCAGAGCAAGAGCAGAGAGTAGCTTGGACTGGAGATTGGGCATGAAACTAGGAGAGATGATTAAATATTTGAGGAACTTAAAGACTTACGGGAAAAAAAAAAAAAAAGACTTACGGGAGAAAAGTCATCAAGGATGATGCCTGGATTTCTGGCCTGGATGACTGGGTGTTGCCACTTACTGAGGCTGCCCCAAGGGGAGAGTTATCTAATCAGTGTCTTGCAATCTTTTTTTAAAAACTATGGCTGATTCATGTCAATGTATGACAAAAACCACTACAATATTATAAAGTAATTCGCCTCCAACTAATAAAAATAAATGAAAAAAAAAAAATAAATGAATGTTAATAAAAAAAATTATCACTCCTCAACTGGAGACTTCTTAGACATTATTTTCTTAACCACCTCGCCCCATAAATTCTAATACCACCAATGTACTATATATATTTGTGCACTGATATATATCTTGCTTTATACATTAAAAAGAGCAAGAGGCTTTCCCTTGTCCCTCAAGAACCAATTTTCATTTCCTTGGGAGCAAGTTTGTCCCTGATGAGAATGCATGGTCTGAATCTAGGAAGGGTGACTCCATCTCCTTATCTAGCCAAGGCCTTCTGGGGTAGAACAGAAGGCCTCCTGGGATGGCCAGAATATCGAGAGGAAGACCATATTAGAACACAGCAGGGCAAAGCCACATCCCCAGACTTTTGTATCTTCTGAACCTTCTGGGATTACTTTGCCCCAGATTTTCACACAGATTTAGACCCACTTCCCTGGGGGCTCAGATGGTAAAGCATTTGCCTACAATGTGGGAGACCCAGGAGAAGGACTTCTTTATCTTCTGGAGAGACTTCTGGAGAAGGAAATGACAACCCACTCCAGTGCTCTTGCCTGGAAAATCTCATGGACGGAGGAGCCTGGTAGGCTACAGTCCGTGGGGTCACAAAGAGTTGACACAACTGAGTAACTAAATTTTCTTTCTTTCGACCCATAGTCACAGGTAATTTAAAAAAAAAAAAAAAGGATATTCACAATGGGTACCAGAACTCTACTTAGGAAAGGGATTCGAACTGGGCATGGGAAAAACACCTAAGGGCTTCCTTGGTGGCTCAGTCAGTAAAGAATCTGCCTGCAATGCTGGAAATGTAGATTCAATACCTGGGTCAGGAAGATCCCCTGCAGAAGGGAATGGCTACCCACTCCAGTATTCTTGCCTGGAGAATTCCCATGGACAGAGGAGCCTGGCGGGCTACAGCTCATGGGGTTACAAAGCGTCAGACCTGACTTAGTGATTAAAGTCACTTGGGACCACTATCACCAAAAGACCTAACAAAGTGCTTTGGATAGAATGAGACCCTTGGTGCTGGTATTACTGGAGAGGGATGTAGAAAGTATTTACTGTTCTGGAGAAAAGAATGGGGTGGAAAGAGAAGCTAGGGTGAAGCCATCAGGACGGGATGGCCACCTAGAACACATTGACCCTCCCCCTCAACCTGCAAACATCAAAGAATTCAACAAGCATATCCAAGATATCCCACATGAGGACATTTCTTGTGGGAAGAATTGAAGAGGCTGAGCTTTGCACCAGAGAGGAAGGCAAAAGAAGGTGAATGTGTGAGGGAGCAGCAGGCAGACCCCAAGCAGGTGAGACCAGGAACAGAAAAGTTCTGGAGGTGTCTCGTTTCCAAGGCAACATACCTGGGAGCATGAAATGATCCCATTCAAATTTCCAGGCCCAGGAAGAGGGCCAACCATTGCTTTCTGTATCAGCTCCCATTAGCAGGCAAGCCACATAAGAAAGCAAAAAGCTAAGCAATCAGGAAGTATTGTCTCAGGAATAAAAGGTTCAAAGGGAAGACACCTTAGCATTGGTTCATTCAGTCCTAACATTGTCACCAAGGCATCTTCCATTATTCCTCTGCCATTCTTGTCATGTGGACCAGGTCTCCCTTCCCAGGAACCACAGTTACAGCCTCAGTCTAGAGGTGGAAGAAGTATGAGTGGTGAGTGGCTGTTGTGCAAAAGTTTCTAAGAGTGAAGAAAACTTCCCCAGGCCTGAACCTCCAGTCCTGAACGCATTTCTCAGAATGGATTTATCATAGATCCTTGTCCACAGCAGCCCAGACAAGAAGAATGGAGTTAACATGATCGGCCAAACCAGCAACTCCCAGAGTGCAGTCCCTAGATCGGCAACATCAGCATTAACTGGGAGCTGGCTAGAAATGCAAATTACCAACCCCATCCCTGGCCAACTGAATCAGAAGCTCTGGGGCTGGGACCCAGCAGTCTGTGGTTTATGGAGCCCTCCAGCTGATTCAGATGCACCCTGAAGTTTAGGAACTAGCCACCTGGTTTAAACTAATAAACATGCATCCCCGTGGATTTGCCTATCTTGCAGGAGGCTACCTGAGCATGAGAGTCTAACTGGAGAGAGTCAGTTGGGTGGAGAGCCTGTGATCTCACCGCTCTGCAGGGCCGAGATGAGTGAATTCCTCATGGAACAAGTGGACCTGTGAAAGTACCTGGGTTTAAGCATCTTGCCAAAGACAAGATGGCACAAAACTTTGAAGGAAAGACCTTTGCCCCGCATCTATAAAGATTAACAACTACACGTATACTGGTATTCTATAAAGAAACATAAAATGCTTAAGATATGTTTGTATAATCTTGTTTTAATAACCAATTACCTGTTTAAATTACCAAACACCTCTCTCTCAGTAACTGATAGAATAAGCAACAACTCAAAAAACTATAATGATGTAGACTATCTAAACAACATGATTAACAAAGTTGATCCAATTACATATATAGAACACTGCATCCACCCATCAAAAAATACATTTTAAGTGCATATGGATTTACAAAAACTAGCCATGTTGCTGGATCATGAAGCAAATGTCCACAAATTCCAAAAAGGACTGAAATTATACTGACATGTTCTCTGACTGTGAAAGGATTAATCTAGTTAACAATAACCAAAATATTTTTAACCATAAAACATTTGGAGTTTAAGCAACATGTTTCTTAACAACCCATTGGTCAATGAAGAAATAAAAATCAGAAATAATAAAACACCTTGAGCTAAATGTTAAGGAAAAATTACACGGTTGTGGGTCACAGCCAAAACTGTGCCTAGAAGGATACACACACACACACACACACTTTAACTGCATACATTTAGAGATAAGAAACTTTGAAAATGAACAATCTAAGAATTCATCACAAGAAGTTAGAAAGAGAGGATAAAATTAAGCTCAAATGAAGTAGAATAAAGGAAATTACAGAGAATAGAAGTTAAACAAGATGGAGACTTAAATGAAGCCTTACATGGAAATCATCTAGTGTGTAACAACACGCAAGGAATGAGTAACTGCTTTTCACTTTAGTTGGAATGCTACTAATGTTTCCTCATTCGGCATTACACTGGCTCTGGAGCTGAGAGAAATATACTTTGTCATGCTAATGAAGAATCAGTTGATTTTCATTTCATTAATAAGCACTGAATTGTATAAATGCCTTTTCAACAATCATAGAGGTGATCTGGTGGTTTTCTCTTTATATTGTTAATCAGCTTCCTAATATGAAATCATCATTAATTTCCTGAAATAATACTTGGCCCTCTCATTTGTGAGACTTCAAGTCTTTTACTTTTCATACTGCACTATAGTCTTTAATAATTTATTTAGAATTTTGTACTGATATTCACAAGTAACTTTGGTCTTTCAGTTTTCTTTTCATCTCAATCTTTATCAGGCTTTAATAATATTAAAGTCACTATTTTTGAAAAAGAAGAAAAACATGTTTCTTTTCCTTTTCTTTAGGTTAGTTTAAATATCATGGAATTATCAGTTATTTAACATTTTGTTTTAAAGAATTACAGCTTTACAGAAAATTTATTTTTTAAATTGGACAAACCCAGGTTCCCTAAATTTATATGTAATTTTTTCTGAATCAGTTAAGAGTAAGTTATAGATATATCCCTTTAACCCTAAAAACTTGCTGTGTATTTTCTGAACACAAGGACATAGTCTCATATAACCACAGGACAACTGTCAAAATCAGGAAATTAACATTGATACAATACTATCATCATCTAATCTATAGACCTGTATTAACTTTTATCAGTTTTCCCAAAAATGTTTCTCATATTTTTTCCTCTAGTTGGCCCAATCCATTTGTCATGTCTCTCCAGTCTCCTTTAATCTTTAGTCTTTAAAAATCTTTATATTTTCAAAGAGTATGGGTTATTTATCTGGTTGTCATAACCCTCAACTTGAGTTTTCTGGTGTTTCTTCATGACTAGATTCAAGTCATGATTATTTTGTCAGAAATACCACAAACAATGAGGTCATATCCTCCTTAGGGCATTGTATCAGGAGACACACATGTTTGTCCTGCTACAAACGATGTTCACTTTGACCATTTGCTTAGTGTGTAGGGCCAGATCCTCTGCTGTAAGGAGTAGCTGTGTTTTAATAGTTTGGTTAAAATTCCCCTAGAAACTATATAGCATTTTTTTCTTCATGGAGGAGATGATGCTCTTTCAAGACTTTCTATATATGTTTAGACTTTAGTCTCCTCTAAGATCAGGCTTGGTAAATTACATTTTCCTAGAAAATTGTTTTGCTTATTTCATCTAGATTTTAAAGTTTATTTTCAAGGAGTTGTAGAGTCATCTTATTTTTTAGATCCCCACTTGACATTGTTTCCCCCTTGCAATTTCTAATTTGCATATTTGAAGTTTCTTTTTATGTTGCTTGGTTAGATGACTAGTGTTTATATATATAAAAATGTATGTATATTTATATATATGAAAATATAATTACAATAATATAAAAATATATTTAGCTTATATATATACTATATGATATATATTATATATAAATATTATATACATTATAAATATGTATAAATACAAGATTATAAATATATACTATACATAATATATTTATAATATAGATAATATAGATAATATATAATATATATTCTTGCATACTATATATATAAATATATATTATATTATGTATAATTTATATAATTATAAAGTTATATGTTTTATATAATTATATATACAATTATATAAATTATATATATTTATATATTTATATCTATATGTATAAATATAGATATAAATTTTAAATATAACTTATATTTCATATATAATATGTATAAACTATGTATATAAAATATATAATATATATTTATAAATAATATATATTTATATAAAATATATAGAATATAATAATACAAAATTATACATAAAATATATAAGTATACAATATATAAAAAATATATATACCATATCTAAATTATAAATTTATAATTTATAAATTATGTATAAATATAATTTATATTCTATATTTATATATGATATATTTATATATCAATAAAAATATATAAATTTATATACTTTATATATATTATAAATATATATATTTATAATAAATATATTATATATGACTATATATTAAATTAGATATATAATATGATTTATATTATATATATCTGTTAAATTATATATATTATATATAATAAGATGATTTATATATTATATACATAAATATATAACTGATTTATATATCATATATAAATATATATTAAATTATATATATAACATATAATATATATAATTTTAATACATAATTATAAATATAATATATAATATTAACTAACAGTATCATATTATATATTATTATATATAATAATATAATATATTATATATTATAATATCTATTATATAAATATATATAATATACATTATAAATGAGTATATATTTCTATGTGTATGTATATTTGTATATATATGTATATATTATATTTATATATATATATATATATATGTATGTATTTCCGAGAATTTGCTTTTGGTTTTGTTTCTTAAATTAATTTTTATTGGAGAATAGTGGCTCTACAATGCTGTTAGTTTCACTGTACAACAGAATGGATCAGTCACACATATATACATTTACATCTCCTCTCCCCTTTGGCCTTCTCCGCTCAGGCCACCACTTAAGGAGAGTGCCCTGTGCCGTACAGTACGTTCTCACTAGTTACCTATTTTATGCGCAGTATCCGTAGTGTGCATGCATCAATCTCTGTCTCCCAGGTCCTCCCATCAGCCCCTCCCCTTGCTTGCTTGCTTAGTCGCTCAGTCATGTCAGACTCTTTCAGAACAAGCAGTGCAGGCCACCTCTGCAACCTGGAAGAAGCGAGGAAAGAATTCTCTCCTGGAACTCCCAGAAGAAATGCAGACAGGTCAGCCCCTTGCTTTTAGTCCAGTGAGACCCATTTTAGACTTCTGATCTCGAGAATTATAAGACAACAAATCTGTGTTGTTCTGGGCTACCACATCCGTGATACTTTGTTACAGCTGCAATGAGAATCTGATGTGCACCCCTCGGTTTATGGCGCCTTCCTCCACATTCTAAACCACACAGGTAGACTGAGTCCTCTTCAGATTGCACCACTTCTCATTAGAGTCAAGTTTCCCTCTCCCTCTTTAAAGAACGCCTGTGATTGTATCAGGCACACCCAGATAATTCAGATTAATTAAATAATCTTAAAGTTAAGTCATCTGCAACCTTAATTCCATCCACAACCCTTGCCATATCATATAACTTAATCACAGGTTCCGGGGACTAATGCAAACATCTCCGGGGCCTGGAGGAGGAACAGTGTTCTTCCTACCACGGTGAGTTCAGCCCTCTTACATTTGACAGTATGACTAATACTCCAGTCCAAGTTCTCCCATATTATTGTGCTTCCTGTGCTTCGGGACCAGTTTTCTTTCTTTCATTTAGTTCTTTTGATATTTAGAAGGGTCTGTACTTTATTCTAGTGACTACCTTTAAGTTTTTAATTGTACATGATACTCTTAGCCAGTAATTTTTTCTTTATCCATTAGCCCCCTATCATCAAACTTTAATTAATGATATCCTTTTTCATATTTGTACTCTTTTTTATTTTATTTAATTAATGACTTTATTTATGGTTGTGCTAGGTCTTCACTGCAGTGCGCAGTCTTCTCATGGTGGCGTCTTCTTTTGTTGTGGAGCACCAGCTCCAGAGTACAGGTTTCGGTAGCTGCAGTTCCTGGGTTCAATAGTTGCAGTTCCCAGGCTCTAGAGCGTAAGCTCAATAGTTTTGGCACATAGGCTCAGTTGCTCCAAAGTATGTGGGATCTCCCTGGCCCAGGGATCGAACTCATGTCTCCTGCACTAAGGCAGAAGCCTTAGTGTCCTTACAGGAAAAGATGCTTGCTCCTCGGAAGAAAAGCGACGACAAACCTAGACAGCATATTAAAAAGTAGAGACATCACTTTGCCAACAAAAGTCCGTCTATCCAATGCTATGGTTTTTCCAGGAATCATGTACGGATATAAGAGTTGGACCAAAAAGAAGGTTGAGCACTAAAGAATTGATGCTTTTGAACTGTGGTGCTGGAGAAGATTCTTGAGAGTCCCTTGGAATGCAAGGAGACCAAACCAGTCAATCCTAAAAGAAACCAGTCCTGAATATTCATTGGAAGGACTAATGCTGAAGCTCCAGTACTTTGGTCACTTGATATGAAGAGCCAACTCACTGAAAAAGATCCTGATGCTGGGAAAGACTGGGAGCAGGAGAAGAAGAAGGCAACAGAGGATGAGATGGTTGGATGGCATCACCGACTCGATGGACATGAGTTTGAGCAAACTCCAGGAAATAGTGAAGGACAGGGAAGCCTGACTTGCTGCAGTCCATGGAGTCACAAGGAATCAGACACAAATTAGCAACTGAACAAATTCTCTTTAGCTAATTTTTAAATCTACATTTCACTTTGTTTACTCTTCTCATTTCTATTTTCTATGTCCTTTCTTGTATTTTTGTAGGATTTATTAGCCCTATGCTCTTTAAAATTTTGTCTTTATTTTAAGAATGGTTTTACCTTTCTGAAACTGACTGATACTTTCAGTCCCCTCATTTCTCTAAATCTAATGAAGTTTGGAGAATATCTGCCTCTCAGGTTATCCTATGCCCTCATCCTCATTTTCAAGCAAAGGATAGAGATTTTCCTGCTCTAGAATAGTTCTCCCAGAATCAAGAAGTTTTGTTTTTGTGTTTATTTTTTCAGTCAAATACTTTACTAAGTTCTAGTCTCTGCTTTTGGTGACTTCCTCTCTCACAACTACTGTGTGCTCTTGACAGCTCGTACATAATATTTTTCAGTCTGTCTCCTATTTTCACTGAAAAAAAAGAGTTGGAATTTTGTTTTTTATCTTCCTTATTGCTTTGGATCGTGCCCAGGAGGAGATGGAAAGAATATCAAGTTGGCAAATTTATTTTCAAATGGAAGTCTCTGCCTTGTTTCTAGAGTAAGAAGGTAGCATGGAGTCTTGGAAAGAACATGAACTTTGCAACCAGACAGATCTGGATCAAGTCCTGACTCTGCTGTTAATTTTGTTTGTGAATTTGAAAACCTTACATCAACCTCCCTGAGCTCAGCTTGTTTTATTTATAGAGACAAACTTGTAACACCTCAGAGAGTTATTTGGGTAACGTATCTTAAGAGAACCAAGACTCAAAGTTAAAAGACAGTAGTGCAAATAGTAGACACAGCAAAAAATGAGAAATGTCTTTCGTGTATTTGGGGGGTGGGGTGTATTGTCAGAGGTTGTCAAAAGAATGATATAGAAAAGCATTTTTAAAAGCACCTCTTAGGTGCTGAGATGAGGCAATAGAGATATGGAGATATGCCTTCCATTCTCTGAAACTGGTATATCTGCCATGAGAACTGCTGACTCTTTCAGAAGCTCAGAAAAGTTTCTTTCCTAGCATGCTGTCCCCTTTCTCAACACTTAGATTTCCTTACCCCATCACTACAGAGCCTGGGCCTTGGTTCTAAGGATGGAGCAGGTGACTCAAACTAGAGCAGCTAGCGCAGCCTCACTGCCTGAACCCCATCCAGTGGCTCACTGACGGATATGCGGTTCATTCAGGACCAAGAAGAGTGTAGTTATTTCAGGAAAGCAAGGTTTCCGCCATCTGAGAGAGTTTCTAGAAGCAACCCTGTTTCTTTCCCTGAATATTGTCATCATGTTCCAGAAGGTTTTGGCAAACAAGATATACTAAGAAAGAAGATGGCCTTGGGATATGGCTGGTATGGCATAGATAAACAGACCCTGGATCTTTGATATATCATCAAGTAGTTCAATCCAATCAACACTGAAGCTCACCCCACCTTGCTGCTGTCTAGGAATACAAGCAATTAACCGTTTTAAAAAAGTTATCAGACATTTAGGTTACTTCTATGTCCTGGCTGTTGTAAACAGTGCTGCTCTGAACATTGGCAGGGGGGTCACACGTACACTATTGATACTCTGGATAAAATAACTAGTGAGAACCTACTACATAGCACAGGAAACCCTGCTTAATGCCCTGCGGTGACCTGAACGGGGAGGAAGTCCAAAAGGGAGGATGCGTTTTGCTGTACAGTAGACAGTTACAAAACACCACAAAGTAACTACACTTTAATTTTTAAAAATTAATTTAAAAAGAAAAAATACTAGCTACGCCCACTTAGGTTAGGTTTTCAGTTACTTGCAACTGAAGACACCCCACCACACTCTCAGATGTCAAAGGTTCCCAACAATTGCCATCGCCATCATCAGCATGAACTCTCAGATGAAACTGTCTTCTGCCATGTGTCCCTGGTGGTTTCTGGAATCAAAAGACTATTAGTATCCTTTTTATGAGTCTTGTTTTCCATAAACCATGCTATGGTTTGTGTTCAACGAAGATTTAATAATAATAAAAAGCTATCATCTTTTAAGTTCTTACTGCACACCAGGCCTTTTGCCATCCTCAAAACAACCCTATTGGTAAACACCACTGCCTCCACCATACGGAGGGTGAAACTAAGTCTTAGCCATCTTATCTACTTGACCTACATTACAGATCAATAAAATGGAGAGTCCAAGAGTCAAAGGCAGAGCTCCCTGATCCAGAGTCAAATTTTTAAACATTTAAACTGCCTGTTTAAAAAAAAAACAAAAACATTTATTGGGCACCATCGATATGCCAGTTACAAGAGGTACAGAGGATTAGACAGTTTTCGCTCATGAGTCACACATGGTCTAGTAGGATACATAAATGTGTGCACATTGGGGCATGCAGAAGCAGGAGCTAAAGAGGCAAGTCAAGGCCAGCTCAGGAAAAGTCTGTCCATTGTGCAAAGCAGCCTGGTCTCCACTCTGCTGGTGAAAGGTTTTCATCAGAGAAGCAATGTAATCAGATAGGGGTGTGCAAGCTGTGGATGGGACAGTGATGCGAAGATGACTAACCCAAGCAAGTCTGCAGTCAAGGGGACTAGGAGGAAGGTGTGCAGGCCTCCTGTGAGAGCTGGAGGAGCAGTCACCTGCCTGTCCCTTGAAGGGTAGCAAAAGGAGGGTGAGGTGCTCCTCCTGGATTCCCCGATGAGCCCCACATTCTGCACAGGATGCACAGCCCATGAAAACTGTAGGTGTTGGCAGCACGTCCCAAGGTAGTAAAGTGCCCCATCACATGGGAGTCATATTCCTCTGACCAAGAAGGACCGCCACGCTCTAGGAGACATGCTAAGCTACCCAGCGGGCACTTAGAGTAATTGGACAGCAGAGAATGCAGCCAGAGTCAGCTGAGAAAAGGGCACGGCCTCCAGAAGGGAAAAACGTTTTATGCTGCTATCAACTGTTGTAAAGACTAAATTAATTCTGTGATTTGCTCAATTCTTACCATGGAAATTCATCATTAAATATGCTAAAGTGCACACACAAATGTAAACACATACATACAAGAGATATAAAGAACCCTCAATTGAGCAATCACTGGTTTGAATCATTTCTTCCTTTTTCATGTCCTATCCTTTGTGGCATCACTTCTGAGCCAGGGGTCATAATCAATTATAATTGCTAACACTGTTGAGTGCTTACCATGTACCAGGCACTATGCCAAATATTTTATGTACATTAATCTTATTGAATTCTGAAAAGAAAATCCTGTTATGTGAGTATTACTACCCCACTTTTAAAGATGAGATAACCAAGGATTAGTAACAAAGCGCGTGAGAAGAGACTTAAACCAGCTCTGCTTGCCTTCTGGACACCATGCCTTCCACAAATGAGTGTTCTCCCTTACGCTTATCTAGTCTTTCAGATTTACAGTAACATAATTACTAACGTTACCTTACTCAATCATCACAGCAACTGTCCACAAAACCATTGCAATTTTTGGCTGAGGCTTGTAAAGGAACAATGACTAACCTAGGGTCACAGAACAAGGAGTGGGAGAAGCATTTGCACCCAGCCTCCCAAGACAATAGTCCTAACTATTGAAGCACACTGCATATATTAACATACATTTTCTATTTTCTGATTCTCATTGACTGAGCAATCTTCTCATGCAGTTTAGTCTTTCAGTTGTGTCCAATTCTTGTGACCCCATGGACTGTAACCCGCCAGGCTCCTCCTTCCATGGGATTCTCCAGGCAAGAATACTGGAATGGGTTGCCATTCCTTTCTCCAGGGGATCTTCCCAATCCAGGGATCGATCCCAGGTCTTCTGCACTGCAGGCAGCTTCCTTACCAACTGAGCCATCAGGAAAACTGTGTGTAGGTTACATCAATCTTCTCATGATAACATATCAACTTAAATTATAATAAAAAATAATCTAAAGTTGATCACCACCCTGTGTATCTCTCCCATACATGCACAGAAAATAACAATAACAATAGTATTAATAATCATAACAGTGAACATTGCCTGAGGCATGATTTTAAAAGAGCAATTTTCTTATTACTTTGTTCTAAAGTGCCTGAGCACCAAAACTGTAAAGCAGTTCACAAAACTGTCTTCAAATGCATTTGAAAAGAGATGCATTTCTTTTCCTTAACAAGGCCTGGACTGAGGTAAGGAATATTGAGTTTATTCTTAGGGATCCTGACATCTATGTCTTTCACATTTTAAGAATCAGGCTAAAAGCATAAAAAGAAAAGGGACTTTGCATGCCCAGCCAAGACCAAACTCACTAGCTGTCTTCCTAGTCTCCTGTCAGCTCTGGCCACAGGGGACAGGCCACCATCACCATCTCAGAGCAACTAATGAACCAAGAGGGAAGGAATTATCCCTTTAGGGAAGACCCACCACCCAAGGGCTCTGCTCAGCACTCTATGCGTTCAGAAGGATGCAGAGCAAAGGGCTAAATGCCCATGCCCTAGAACCAGCCTGTCTGGATTTGAAGTCCAGATCTGCCTTATTAGCTGAAGGTCTTGTTCAAATCTATCAGCCTCTCTGGCTCAGTCTCTCTTCTTTAACATGAGAGCCATAATAGTACCTGCCTCATCAGATTGTTGTGAGTTGGTATATGTTGAGAACTAAAGACAGTTCCTGGCACGTAGTAAGAGGTCTTTTTATAAGCATCAACCAGGAATATTAATATGGTCTTGTTTAATCCTCACACCCATCCTGTGAGATTAAAGTTCTCATCCTCTTCTGGAAGATGAGGAAACAACTCAGAGTGGCTGGGAATGTGCTGGAAAGGTGAATTTAGCCCAGCTACATTCACTTCCAGCTGGCAGGCTCTGCGCCCACATTTGTCTTCAAGATTCACAGTGTAGTTGAATAATGTCCCACATTAGAAACTCAGACATGCCCATTAACATAGGACAATAGTGACAACCTATTGACAACCAGACACACAATAGCCCAGTCATGTTCCATTATGTGACTAACACTGAGTCTCAGAAATTCCCATGACACTGTTCCATCCATCATTCTAGCCACTCATTCATTCGTTATTCACTCACCCACCCATCCATCTATCTACTTACCCGCACATCCACTCACCCACCCCTATAGCCATTTATTCACCCATTCACTCACTCATTGGCAAATATTTACAGAGATCATTCTCTTTGCCTCTTCCTGGTGAAGCTGCCAAAATCTTTAAAATAGTACCACATTAAATTGCAGACTGAATGCAGTACCAGGTGCTAGAGGGACATAGAAGGATTATCTGACAGACCTTAACACAAATATACATTCTTTACCTTTGTATCCAAAATACATTTTCTATTTACCCTCTATGCTTACCACAGTCCCCCAACGAGACATTTTGCAATCCACACACAGGGCAAATTGACTAGTTATTTGTATAGCTGATACATCCAACCTCTCTAGCTTGAGATATATATTTTTCTTAATATTCAAGTGAAACAACTCCAACCTGCTTTTCTACCTATCAGGGAATCTCTTTCTTCTCTCCCAGGGTGATCCTTGGACCTGCATGGTGTTGATTCAATCTCAGGAGGCAGGTCTGTTTACACAGCATCAAAAGGTTAGAACACAAATATCCCTATTTGGCTGAACAGCTGGCCAATGTGACTTGGACTCTCTAGCTCTTGTGACTGACGGGGCCCCACTAATGTATCTCTGAAGGCTCATAACATCAAAGCCATCTGTACCTGGGAAGCGCATCCCTGCTGCTGGTACTGTACCATTTTTCCAGATGTTGAATAAGGAGGTCAAGGGGCTTTGGGGGATAAAAAAATCCCCCGTTCACAAGCATTTCACTCAGCTATGGTTGCTGCATCAAACCTCTGCCCTTCAGAGTGAAGCTCCTTGAGAACTCCTTTCTCTCAATACTCATCACACATGTGCATGCTTCTTTGAATAAGCCATGATCCAGGGAGTATCTGTTAGAAAGAATTCAGCTCTGCCTAGAATTAGTCCTCCCCTAAATTCTTGGAAGGTTTATACAAAGAGACAGGTGGGTCAGAGCAGAGAGCTCAATGGTGCCTCACAAGGCCCAGGGTTAGGGTTAGGATTCCGGTTCCTACTATCAGAACCCTGGCCTGGCCTCCACACACACTCCTGCCAGAGGAAGCCCTCTTTCCCCCAGTTCCAGGTCCCACCCACATCCTGCCCCCAAATGACCAGTAGTCAGAATGTCCATTCTCACACCGCATATCTTCTTAAAGACTGACAATAGTACATTTCCCTCCATCTGGGATACCCAGTCATCATCCTATATTCCCTTCTAAGTTTCCACCACTTTCTTTTCTGGGCTCCTTCTCTTCTTTCTTGGGAAGCATCATTATGCAGTGTGCCAGGGCAGGTCAGAGAAGAAGGGATTCTACCAGCTGTGGAGACACTTCATAGACTTGTTCTGTGTATTAAATGAGGACATGGATGCAAAAGTGCCTAACTGAGAAACACCAATCAACCTGAGCTCTCTTCCCCTTTCCTCAAACTACTTAATTTTCTTTGAAACTAAAACTTATCTTCTAATTGCCCTTGGCTTCAAATGTCACATTCTTTAGCCCATGCCCTATTACTAATCCATTCTTGCCTAGTTCCTCCTACATTTCTTTTGTTCATGTTAAAGACGATTTTCTTTTCACCTAAGTCTTGCTACCTCCTACACTGATTACTTCAGCTAGATTGAAAACGAGGTCTAGCTCCTCCTCCATAAAACACTAATTAATCAATCATCCTAGAACCAGAGCAACTTGGTGTCTTGATATTTGGTAGAAAGAGCAGTAATGTTGCTGTCAGACTGAGACATAAGATTTAAGAGCAGAAAGAGCTTAGGCAAGTTATTTTACTCTTGTAAGCCTCGATTTGCTCATCTCTGATACCTTAACTCATAAGCTTATTGAGACATTTGCAAATAACCTAAGAGGAATCTCCAAGGGGCAATAGAACATGAACTTACTGCACCTAAGCAGTAATATCTGCACCTAAGCACCTAAGCAGACATATCTGGTTCTGGTCTATGCCACTGAGCCAGTTTTTCTGTATAGAGTATACAGATTATTCCATCAGACAAGAGCAAAATTCACATTCGCAAGCTCACATGGAACATTCACCAATATAGGCTACATTCTGAGCCATAGCACACAACTTTTTTAAATGTTAAAGCATAGAAACATGCAAAATATGTTCTCAGACCACAATGGAACTAAACTGGAAATCAATCACAGAAAGATAACTTCCAAATATTTGTATTTAAATAGCAAATTTCTAAATAACGCAATGGTCAAAGATGAAGTTGCAGGCACAGTTAAAAATATTTTGAGCTAAATGAAACTGAAAATATAATTAT
This sequence comes from Muntiacus reevesi, assembly GCF_963930625.1. Lineage (NCBI taxonomy): Eukaryota > Metazoa > Chordata > Mammalia > Artiodactyla > Cervidae > Muntiacus > Muntiacus reevesi. The sequence continues at coordinate 5,983,399 of NC_089255.1, read as the reverse complement.
CAAAATATATGAGAGGCCTTTTCACTGCAGATGGTGACTTCAGCCATGAAATTAAAAGGTGCTTGCTCTTTGGAAGAAAAGCTATGACAAACCTAGACAGCGTATAAAAAACAGAGACATTACTATGCCAACAAAAGTCTATCTAGTCAAAGCTATGGTTTTTCCAGTAGTCACATATAGGTGTGAGAGTTGGACCATAAAGAAGGCTGAGGGCCGAAGAATTGATGCTTTTGAACTGTGGTGTTGGAGAAGACTCTTGAGAGTCCCCTGAAATAAACCAGTCAGTCCTAAAGGAAATCAACCTGGAATATTCATTGGAAAGACTGATGCTGAAGCTGAAGCTCCAATACTTTGGCCACCTGATTTGAAGATCAGACTCATTGTTAAAAGACCTCGATGCTGGGAAAGATTGAAGGCTGGAGGAGAAGGGGACGACAGAGGAAAAGATGGTTGGATGGCATCACTGACTCAATGGACATGAGTTTGAACAAGCTCTGGGGGATGGTGAAGGACAAGGAAGCCTGGTGTATTGCAGTCCATGATACTGCAAAGATTCAGACACAACTGAGTGACTGAACAACAGCAAGTAAAGGAAAACTTGAGACCAGTATCTCTCATGAACATAAGAATGAAAATGCTCAACAAGTATCAGCAAATCAAATTCAATAATTTATACAAAAATAATTTTACAGTCTGGCCATGTGGGATTTATTTCAGGATGTATGTGCTTAGTCACTCAGTCATGTCTGACTCTTTGTGACCCCCACAGGCTGAGGCCTGCCAGGCTCCTCTGTCCATGGGGATTCTCCAGGCAAGAATACTGGAGTGGGATGCCATACCTTCTTCTAGGGGATCTTCCTAACTCAGGGATCAAATCCATGTCTCCTGCATTGCAGGTGGATTCTTTACTGTCTGAACCAGGGAAGCCCTGGTTCAATATTCAAAAATCAGTGTAATCCCCCACATTAACAGGCTAAAGAAGAAAAATCACATCAGTCAACACAATAAAAAACACTTAATAAAATCTAGATGCCATTCATGTCTTTAAAACTTGAAAGTGAATGACTTTTATATTGTGTATATATATAAAATACTGTATATTAATGCATATATATGGAATTTAGAAAGACGGTACTGACAATCGTACATGCAGGGCAGCAGAGCAGACACAGACGTAAAGAACAGACTTTTGGACTGAGTGGAAGAAGGCAAGGGTGGGATGATTTGATTTGAGGGAACAGCATTGAAACGTATATTACCATATGTAAAGTATATGACCAGTGCAAGTTCCATACACGAAGCAGGGCACCCAGAGTCAGCGCTTTGGGACAACCCAGAGGGACAGGGTGGGGAGGCAGGTGGGAGGGAGGTTCAGGATGAGAGGGGACACATGTATTCTGTTCAGTTCAGTCACTCAGGCGTGTCTGACTCTCTGCGACGCCAGGCCTCCCTGTCCATCATCAACTCCCAGAGTTTACTCAAACTCATGCCCATCGAGTCGGTGATGCCATCCAGCCATCTCATCCTCTGTCGCCCCCTTCTTCTGCCCCCAATCCCTCCCAGCATCAGGGTCTTTTCCAATGAGTCAACTCTTCACATGAGGTGGCCAAAGCATCGGAATTTCAGCTTCACACATGTGGTCAATTCATGTTGATGTATAGCAAAAACCATCACAATATTGTAAAATAATTATGCTCAATTAAAATAAATTAATTTTTTTAAGAAAGAAAGAAAAAAAAAAACCTCTTAACAAACTAGGAATAGAGATGAACTTCCTCCACTTGATAATGAATATTTTCAAAAATCCTCCAGCTAACATCATATTTACCAGACAACTTACCTGCCTCCTGAGAAATGTGTATGCAGGTCAAGACGCAACAGTTAGAACAACAGACTGGTTCCAACTTGGGAAAGAAGTACATTAAGGCTGCATATTGTCACCCTGTTAATTTAACTTCTTTTATTGCAAAATGCGGGGCTGGAAGAAGCACGAGCTGGAACCAAGATTGCCGGGAGAAATATCAGTAACCTCAGATATGCGAATGACACCACCCTTATGGCAGAAAGTGAAGAGGACTTTCCTGATGAAAGTGAAAGAGGAGAATGAAAAAGTTGGTTTAAAACTCAACATTCAAAAAACTAAGATCATGACATCCGGTCCCAACATTTCATGGCAAATAGATGAGGTAACTGTCACTGTCACCATCATGTCCAACTCTTCGGGACCCCATGGACTACACAGTCCATGGAATTCTCCAGGCCAGAATACTGGAGTGGGTAGCCTTTCCCTTCTCCAGGGGATCTTCCCAACCCAGGGATCAAACCCAGGTCTTCTGCATTGCAGGCAGATTCTATACCAGCTGAGCCACGAGGGAACAATGGAAACAGTGGGAACAGTCCCATAGTTCCAGTCTAATTATAAGTGAAAGTAAAAGTGTTACTTTGCAACGCTATGAACTGTAGCCCACTAGGCTCCTCTGTCCATGGGATTCTTCAGGCAAGAATACTGGAATGGGTAGCCATTCCCTTCTCCAGGGGATCTTCCCAGCCCAGGGATGGAACCTGGGTCTCCTGCATTGCAGGCAGATTCTTTACCAAGTGAGCCAGCAGAAAGGCAGACAAATTCCCACTGAGGGACAGTCTATAATATACTGACAAGTACTCCTCAGAACCGTCAAGGATATCAGAAACAACCAGAGTGTGAGCAGATGTCCACAGGCCAGAGGAGCTAAAGAAACAGGGTGAGCAAATGTTAAATAGTGTCCTGGATGGAATCCTGAAAGACAAAATGAGTATTAGATGACAACTAAATATAAATTAACTATGTGTGCGTGAATGCCTATTCACTTTAGTAACGGCTGACTTTTTCTGACCCCATGGACTGTAGAGCACCAGGCTCCTCTGTCCATAGGATTCTTCAGGCAAGAATACTGGAGTGGGTTGCTGTCCCATCCTCCAGGGGATCTTCCCAACCCAGGTATTGAACCCACGTCTCACGTGGCTTCTGCATGGCAGGCGGATTCTTTACCACTGAGCTACTGGGGAAGCCCCATAAATTAACTATTTGTTGTTGTTGTTGTCCAGGCTTCCAGTTGTGTCCAACTCTTTGCAACCCCATGGACTACAGCACACCAGGCCTCCCTGTCCGTCACCGTCTCCTGGAGTTTGCCCAAGTTCATGTCTATTGCATTGGTGATGCTGCCCAGCCATCTCATCCTCTGATGTCCTCTTCTCCTTCTGCCCTCGATCTTTCCCAGCATCAGGGACTTTTCCAATGAGTTGTCAGTTCTCATCAGATGACCAAAATACTGCAGCTTCAGCTTCAGCATCAGTTCTTCAAGTTAATATTCAGAGTTGATTTCCTTTAGGATGGACTGATTGGATCTCCTTGCAGTCCAAGGGACTCTCAAGAGTCTTCTCCAGCACCACAGTTCAAAGGAATCAGTTCTTTTGTGTTCTGCCTTCTTTACAGTCCAGCTCTCACAACCACATGTGACCACTGGGAAGGCCATAGCCTTGACTATACAGACCTTTGTCGGCAGAGTAATGTCTCTGCTTTCAATGCACTGTCTAGGTTTGTCATCACTTTCCTAGTAAATAAGAACACGCCAATATGTGTTCATTAACCATAGTTCATTGTGACCTAATGTAATAGGTAGACGGAACTGGGTGCAGGGATGTAAGAACTCTGGTCTATCTTTATAATTTCTCAATAAATCTAAAACTCTTCTAAAGTAAAACTTATGTTTTAAAACAGTGAGATACCAGCACTTAATTTCTGGATAATCTTCCAGCTCTCCCCTCCTCCTCCATCTCCCCTCCCTCCTTCAACCCTCTCTCTTCTGTTGAATGTGGAATCCCTGTCAAATACACATCTGTAGTTTAATAACTGTAAAGGTGAAAAACCAGAGAAATAATGCTAACTACCTTCTCCTCACTACTCTTTACTGTGAAGCCAGAAGGAAGCTGAGCAGAAGTCTGTGATATAACCTTCATCTCCCCCAGAGCAATCACGCATTCACACAAACTGATCCTCTGATCAGATCCCCAAAGACCCTTTCCTCTACAAGTCGTGTCCGAATTAACTTAATGTCCCAATTTAATGGACATGGACCTCATGGACCTTCAGCCACTCTCCCTGACCAGTATAAGGCGTCAGCATCCCTTCTGCCTTGACTCTATTTCCCTTGACTCTAATTTCCTACAGGTTGTAGGATCTGAGCCTGCTAACTCAAATTTCTTCTTCCTTTTAGAATGAAAGATCAAATCTGAAAGCCTGTCTTTTCCTTCAGTCCAGCCGTCAGTGCTTTTATCCTCACACTATGCATTTACCACCTGAAACCTTCAGATCTATTCTCTGGGAACATCTAAAATGAGCCTGTGGGAGCATTTAACATAAAGATATCACTAAAACTTTTAATATCTATGTCAATGATGAGAAAAAATAGAATTTGAAAACTTCCCAAAAGGTTAAACCTAAGAATAAATGCTAGGGTGTTTTTCAGTTTCAAAATAATCCAAAATGCTTTGTATCACCGTCATAGCAGAGGCCCTTAAACATTTAAGCAGTAACCACCCAGCTAGAGAGCAAGAGAGATTTCAACAGAGCAAACAGCAGCGGCCTCCTCTCTTATTGTGCCGAATAGACATGGCATTTCTGCTCTTAAAACTTGAAAATTCTGACTGTAGCTTGTTCAGAGTGGACAGACTAGAGGTCCCTATGGCTGCTAGCTTTTCAAAAACACCCCAAAATGTTTGAGACCAGAGGGGGGGTAGTGCATCAGTTCCAAATTATGACCATGTAACTGCAAAATTGAAACTACAAGCAATCTCAAGGCTTTTAAAAATCTATTTTTGTAGCAATAAAATTATATTTAAGGAGGATGTGAGAGCATTCTAATATGTTTGATATGATGTGCATTGGGACATACATATCTGAAAGAGCTCCCTTGGTAGCAAGTAAGAGTATGTAGGATTCATAAAGATCTTAAAATAGTCCAGATCCCTGAGAGGGAGATGTTTCTTGAAAAGAGGACTTTAGAGGGGCACTCACCAGTGACCCCCCCCAACCCTGAGGTCCCCAAAGACCTCACCATGAGTACTTTCCATCATTTCTCAAAAGCTGAACAGAGAAAGTGCATGCGGGCTATGATTCTCTAAATGACATGCTTTTGGTCAATAAAATGATTTCAAGCATGAACTCTGGAAGGACCCTTGTTGTGGGAAACTAAGACCCCCTAAAGGGTGGAGGAAGGGCCTGCCCTGAGGGAAGGAGAGGGGCTCTGCAGGAGGCAGACCCACTGACTTGCCGGCCTCAGCCAAATTGAGCTTCGACTCTGACCATCAAGTGAACGTGAGCACATTGTTCAATGACGGTTCCTTCTTCCAAGGTCACACCCAGCAGCTGCAACTAAAATTCCACTTTCCTCACCCCTGATTCAGCATGCTTTTTAAAAAAATATTTTAATTATACACGTGATATACATATGCACAAGCTTCTTGTAAAAACCAAGAAACATAAAAAAGGAAAGCGTGAAAGCCTCCTCCCCCTTGCTCTCCCCAGAGATACTGCTGTTTTCAGGTAGGTAGGCATTTTTCTACATCTTTTTTTTAATGTAAATATATACTTCTTCCACTGTTTTAAATAAAAAGGATCATATGGTCTACATTGTCTTTCTAACTTGCCTTTTCACTTCATGAATATCTTTTCCTAACTATGCACATTGGCCCACCTTTCTTTTTCACTACCACCTCCCATGGACCTCCCACACTTGAGTTACTCCTTTCACTTGGCTGGCTTTTAAAGCAAGGCTTCAGCCTTTACACAGGCATGCCTGAGAACATAGGTGAGAATGTACCTAACCCAGATTCCTAGGAGTGGAATTGCTGGGTCAAACTCTATGTATCATTTAAAGCTGGCTGTTACTATCAAATTTCCCTTCAATGTCATGTCAGTTACATTCCTGTGAGCAGGGAAGGAGTGGCTATTTCCCTTCCCTAACCTAGAGGTTCTGCTGCTATTCTTTGACGCAGCCACATCCAAATGTGACATTCTAAGTTGAGTGATCCCATGAGAAGCAAATAAGCTTTAATTTCAACACGGGTGAGATGGATGCGGTCTAAAAATGGCATGACAATTTAATTTTGCCTTGAAAGTACTACAACGAGGCTATTTAAACAGACTGTTGCCTTCTTGCCCTGGATCCCCTCTCAGAGTGGACCGCCTTTAATCCTCCCTTAAAACTGTCAGGAACACGCTGTTTTATGGCAACCCCACCATCAAACAAGGAAAAACCAGCCGTTCTTTGGGTAGAATTAGTATGGAGCTCCCTCCTTCCCCCCAGTTTAGCAGTCAACAGCAAAGAGTGTTAAACCAGCATCTTACAAATGGGGTTGGACATTATCTTAATTACAGTCAACATGTTTATAATGCTAAATACATCTGACCTAAAAACTCAGCCTCAAAACAGCATGCATGCGGCTAGATAATCTCAGAATGGGCCGGTGACATTTGGTTGACATTTCCTCCCTCTCCCGTGTGAAAGGGTTGATCACTCGCCAGCAGTAGGAGAGACAGCCCTAGTTTGCCATTTAAATCCCCTTCCAATTACTTTCCTGCGATTGTATCAGTACTGGAGAAACTGAACTTAGCAGAGATCAGCCTTTGCAACCTCAGCAGAGTCAACCCCATGGTGAAAATTAAGGTATGTGTGTAAGCAGCCATTCATTTTCATAAAATGGTTAAAGCACCCTTGGACAGCAAGGAGATCCAACCAGTCCATCCTAAAGGAAATCAGTCCTGAATACTCATTGGAAGGACTGATGCTGAAGCTGAAACTCTGATACTTTGGCCACCTGATGTGAAGAACTGACTCATTGGAAAAGACCCTGAAGCTGGGAGGGATTGAAGGCAGGAGGAGAAGGGGACGACAGAGGATGAGATGGTTGGATGGCATCACTGACTCAATGGACATGGGGTTGAGTAAACTCTGGGAGTTGGTGATGAACAGGGAGGCCTAACGTGCTTCAGTCCATGGGGTCGCAAAGAGTCGGACACAACTGAGTGACTGAACTGAACTGAACCATTCATTTAAAAATATATCCACTTGGGTACCTCTGTGTGCCAGGCTATGCTGGGCCTGGAAAGAGGGTGTAGGAAAGGATCCATTCTGTGCCTCCAGGAGCTCCCCTGAGAAACAGGGACACAGACAGCACCTACAGGATGAACGCCCTGCAGCGGGCTGCCAGCCTAGGGGAGGAAGGGCCGGAGAAAGGCTCTGAGGAGGCGGACACCTGAGATGAGGCTCAAACAGATGAAGACGGAAGGAAGGGAGTCCCAGGTGGAAAGAGAGAAAAGGGGTGTCAGCAGAGTCTATTTGAGAGTAGATGGCTCAGACGGTAAAACTCTGCTTGCAGTGTGGGAGACTGGGGTTTGATCCCTGGGTCGGGAAGATCCCCTGGAGAAGGGAATGGCAGCCCACTCCAGTACTCTTGCCTGGAGAATCCCATGCACAGAGGAGCCTGGTGAGCTACAGTCCATGGGGTTGCAAACAGTCAGACACAACTGCGTGACTAACACGCAAGAAGTGAGCAAGGCTGCAGGGAGGGTATGCGGCGGGGAGGGACGAGCCACTTTCACCTGACTGTCTGGCTAGTCACTCAGATGTGCTGAACGTGTCCTGCAGAACATGGAGACCGTCCCAAAGCAATTACTCTGACAGCCTAAGGGACCTCATTTGGATCAAATTTTCTAGTTTCAGTTCATCTCTACTCCAAGTCCTGTATCTAGAAGCACATAGTGCCCACTCCTCAGACCTATGTTTTGCAGGTCCTGGAGTTCCAGCCTCAGCCCTTCTCACTCCCTGCCTGTTGCTGCCCAAGCCCTGTCCATCCTGCTACCCAGCTCCAACACCACATCCTTTCTGCCCAATGCCCTTCCAGCACTGCCTCGCTCGCCGAGCATTTTCCCCGCCCTGCCCTGCTGTCTCACCCCTCCGCCGCCACTCCCCCTCCCAAAGCAGCAACGAGGACCAGGCAGGCATAGGTGAATGTTTGCTGAATCAAACTGCGTAAGTGTGCCCTGATCAAACTGATCACCAAAGACGGAGCGCTTTGACCTTTGAATAAGCCATCTCTTCATTCTGTTATTTTTGAACTCCACAGGGTGATGGTGTGAAAATTGAAATGTCCTCTGGACTTCAACCTTGTGCTTTATCCAAAGACAGAGACCCCTTGCTATTGGTTACAGACCACCAACCTTAGTCTTGCTGATGTTCTAATCTGGGTAAGAAGATGGGTACGTGGGGTTTATATACAATCCTCTCTATTTTTTCGTACATGATTGCAAATGTGAATGATAATAAAAAGTATTTTTTAATCCACCAGTATGTGAACTGAGGTGGAAGCCCCCTTAACAAGTAACTTGTTTGCTTAGGCCTGGTTCCTGGTAAACAGAATGGGTTCCTGATCAAAGGAAGAAGCTTTAAAGTCTGACAACTCTAGATTTAAACCTGCCGCAAGATTTACTGGCTGTATGACCCAGGACACAAAACAGGTCCTTTCTGAATCTTCATTATTTTCATCTGTAAAATGGGGATGTTGATGATGGTACCCGCCTCGTAGGATGAGTGTGAAGGTGGAATCAGATAATAAAAGGATGGCACATGGTACAATGCCAGGTGGGGCTCAGTAGACTGATCCTACTGGCATTCACCTGGCATTGCCTGCTATTGGCATCATCATTTTCCTTCTTCTTATATCTTATTTTTAAAACATTCTTTGGTGATGGTTTATTTACATACTTATCTCTGCTTCAAGCTCCTCAAACACTGGGATGCTATCTGATTATTTCCAGCATCAAACACATAGCTTGAATTACAGAAAGTGCTCACAAGCTTTATTGATTGTAAACATCAGTGATTATATACGTTAGCACACATAAGAATGAAGGGGTCTTCCCTGGTGGTCCAGTGGTTAAGACTCCACGCTCCCAATGTAGGGGGCCCAGGTTCGATCCCTGGTCAGGGAATTGGATCCCGTATGTTGCAGCTAAGGCCCATCACAGCCAAATAAAAAAAGAGAGAGAGAGATGGAGGGACAGTAGACAGTGTATGCAATGACCTCTACACAACCGTTCAGACCTCAGGGAACTGTAAGCCTCCGAGATCTCATGGGGGTTCTACCCAGACATGTTAGAGAGAACCTTGCAGACATGCACGCATATACCAGACACTCCAGAAATAAACTGCACTGAAACTGTGGTCCCAACACCCCCTGTTTTGACTTGCTCATACTTTCATTCATTCAACAAAGGTCTAACGAGCAATTCCTGTAAGACAAGCAGTGTGCTGGATGCTTAGGAATATATGCATGCTAAGTCGCGTCAGTCATGCCCAACTCTTTGTGACCCTATGAACTATAGCCTGCCAGGTTTCTCTGTCCATGGGATTCTCCAGGCAGGAATACTGGAGTGGGTTGCCATGCCTTCTTCAATAGGAATATATGGAGAAAGGGAAACCAAAGAAGGCAGGTTTTGCTCTCAAGAGACACATAATCTAGGGAAGGAGATTATTTCATTACACTGTGGTAACCTTTCAAAAGAAATAAGAGGAAGAATAGAAGAAGCAGGCCTTCTGCAATTAGGTCCTGTTGCTGTTTAGTTGCTAAGTCGTGTCTCATTTGTGACCCCATGGACTGTAGCCCGCAAGGCTCCTGTGTCCATGGAACCTCCCAGGCAAGAATACTGCAGTGGGGTTGCCATTTCCTTCTCCAGGGGATCTTCTCAACCCGAGAATAGAGCCCACATCTCCTGCATTAGCAGGCAGATTCTCTACCACTGAGCCACCAAGGAAGCAAAAAGCAGAGACATTACTTTGCCAACAAAGGTCCATCTGGTCAAGGCTATGGTTTTTCCAGAGGTCATGTATGGATGTGAGAATTTGACTATAAAGAAAGCTGAATGCTGAAGAATTGATGCTTTTGAACTGTGGTGTTGGAGAAGACTCTTGAGAGTCCCTTGGACTGCAAGGAGATCCAACCAGTCCATCCTAAAAGAGATCAGTCCTGGGATCAGTTCACTGGGAGGACTGATGCTGAAGCTGAAACTCCGATATTTTGGCCACCTGATGTGAAGAACTGACTCATTGGAAAAGACCCTGATGCTTGGAGGGATTGAGGGCAGGAGGAGAAGGGGACGACAGAGGATGAGATGATTGGATGGCATCACGGACTCGATGGACTTGAGTTTGAGTAAACTCCAGGAGTTGGTGATGGACAGGGAGGCCTGGCGTGCTGCGGTTCATGGGGTCGCAAAGAGTCAGACACGACTGAGCCACTGAACTGAACTGCCTGAATTATGCCCCACTGAATCTTAAAAGATAAGTAGGAGCAGGCAAACAAAGGAAACAGGGAAGGGTGCTCCAGGCAGAGGGCACAGCGCGTGCAAAGCGGAAAGACAAGAAAGGGCTCTGGGCACGCCACGAGCTGTAAGGAGCTCCGAACGTCTGTAGAGATACTACAGTGGGTTAGTGCAGAGGCCACCAGGGCTTGTCTGCTTTTCCTGAAAGTAACCGGGAGTCACTGAAGAATGTTGAGAAGGGCACGAGCTAATATTGACATTTTGGAATTATCGCTTTGTTAGCTTTCTTGTAGCAAAGAGAACAGACTTGGAAATCTATCATATTCCTATTTTACCAGTAACAGATCTGATATTGTCAAGCCAGAAAAAATCTTAGAATCACCTCTTCTAACCCACGTATTGTAGAGATGAAAAAACTTACTTTCAAGGGTTACAAGGTAATTTATCCAAACTACTTATCTTTTAAAAATTATTTGGTGAAATTAAAAACGCTGCCCTACAATTCAGCCCTTCTGGGTCTCACTACCCCCTGCCACTTTGCTGGCACGGCTGCCAGATGGGCTCATTTCTGTGGGCATAGCTCAGGGAAGAGGCTCTTCAATGACTGAAAACATTTCCCTGTTTTGAGAGCTGGTCAAATATATAGTCTATGAGCATGAGAAAAATGTTAACTGGTTCTGACCATTTTCCCCTAGTGATTAAAAAGTTAAACCCTTTTAAACCAGAGATTATTCTTTGAGCTTCTAATACTATTTAAATTACAACTCCCAGATCTTGAGTGATGTAACAGACTCAAGTCCAAATGCTGCTTTTTTTAATTCTGTTCATCACATGGTGGTTACTTAACATGACAGAAGGCAACATGACTAGATTGGCCTGGTAACAAGATCTTAGAGGGGTTCTCGGTACGATAATGCTTGCCATCCCCTCAATCCTCCACAAAGATAAACAGGTTGATTATGTCATGTTTCTATCCAGGAAATCTCAAAGAAATCCACAGAGGTGCATCTAATCTACGTAATGCTACAGTCTTATGACCCACGGGGTCAGTTCCTTCCAATGACCACGGTAACCAGATTGTGCAGAGTGGTACGTCCCAGTTTTGACAGCCCAGAGCTGGCCAGCCATCAGGTCATCATTCCTGAAACAAACTGTGAGGGTTAAGTAGACTTCATAAACTAAAGCACCAGGGACATATCTATTTAGTAGATATCTAGTGGGAAAAAAATTAAAACAATTGTCTCAACCATGCTGACAAAAAAAGCTACTTGCTTCAGCAATACCAGATAACCACAGCAAAAGAGAATGTTGTTTGGGAGAATCCCAAACTACATGCATTCTGAAAGTTATTTCCATTTGCTTTAGCAAACATGCAAAAATTCAAATGCATAGCAGCTCCATTATTAGTAATGCAATAAATATTGTCATCAACCCCTTCCAAGCAGAGATCCTGCAAAGATGTGGTGAGCCTAAGATTTCAGGCCTCAGGACCCTTATAAAACATGAGCATCATTTCAACCCTCACAAGAATCTGCATGTTTAATTCCATTTCACAAATGGTCAAACAGGCTCAGAGAGGTACAGTCATTTGCTTACTCTCACACAGCTTGAAAGTGGTAGCTGCAATGGGAACCCACATCTATCCAAAACAAAGCCTCGACTTTTTGCATTCCAGGCCTGCACATGTGGACTGGCTCCTGCGGGGTAGAACAATCAAGCTGAAATTCATCTGGTGCAGGCCTGGGGGAAATCATGATGGAGCCGCCACAGAGTGCAGAGTTCAGAAAGTCCTTGAGATCAGACTATGTATCAGGTTTGCTATTTGGATGACCTCCTCCACTGAAAAAGTTAATGCAGAGGTTTTGTTCTTCCCATTTAATGGATCAAGACAACTGAGACTCAAAGACCATGACTTGCTTAGATCCCAAGAAAATCAACAACTTTCCTGCATAAACTCCAAATCTACCAATTGGAGCCCAGGGCTCAGTGTCCCTTCCTTAGGACTTATTATTCTATCACCAGTAAAAGTTCTGTGTTTATCTGAACAGGAAAGGCATCTTCTTAGATGGAAAAGAAAAAGAACACCTCTTTAAACTGTCTCTGTCTTGCTAAAGTGTCTTACATGTATCTAGTATTGTGAAGGCTCATTGGGATAGTTAAATGAAATAAAATATCATATTTTAAATTTGCTTTTATGGTTGTAAATCAAATTCTCTGAAAGATTTTGTCAGTCAAATGAACATTTCATGAGATACCCTCCATTCATCCCACATGCCAGAAACCCAAAGGACAGTCTCATCCACAGTGTCCTAAATTTTACCATTATTTAATAGTCTTTATTTTTCATTCTGCCAATGAAACACACAGTGAAGGGTTTTGTGCTGTGTTTCATTGGTTGGACAACACAACCCTGGGCATCACAGCTCATGTTGCTGGACTACCAATTACAAAACAGCAAAATAAATTGCAAAGAATCAAGATGTGTAGAAAGTTAGGAAGCAAAACGAAAAGGCATTATGCTTTAAGCGAGTTCATTCTAGATATGTTCATTATCTGCCAAAGCCTAGGGAAGGCAAATATGGAATTTAAAAAGATACCATCTGTTGTGTGATGTTCAAATTATAAACTTAACCCTTAATTTTTACATCACCTGCTGTTCAATCATTCTCCTTTGAGATTAAGAGGAAAATAAAAAGCTAGGTTAGCACATGAACTAAGCAGGTTTAGCAGGATCAATGGAAGTTCCGTGTAAGACTTTTAAATAAGCCTAGTATCACAGTCTGTGTATTTTCTCCAGAAAGAAATTCTTATTATATTTTACCCTTAAAACAAACACTATTCATACAGTGGTTGTCATTAAGCCACGGGTTCACAACCATGCAGAACAAGCCACAGACTTTTCTGTAATTTTTATGTTATTTAAAATCTCTAGAGTCTTAAAAAGTAAAAGTAGAGATTTTAAAAGTCTTTTAAATCTGTGAAATGAAAAGGAGAGTAATTCCTTGAGCAAAGAAGGAGTTTTTTTTTTTGGGGGGGGGAGGGGAGAATGGTTTTGAAACAGAAGGAAAAGAGTTTATAGCCCAAATCAACTTTCTGTCTAAGTATTCAAAGGCAACATGTGGCACACATAAGAGGAGATTACCCCTAAAAAGAAAAAAAAAAAGTAACATATCCTTGAAAATGCCCAAGTTTTCTTATGTGTAGATCTGAAATATTCTAGTTTTTAAAATGCATTTAACTACTGCAGCACAAATGCAACATTCAGGGTGGTTCTGAGTTCACAAAATAATTTTATTATATGTAAGAAAGCATACAGGCAATAAAATTAAGAAAACATTCACAATGCATAAATAACACAGACCTGATCAGGAGATAGTTTTCAGTAGACATCTTTCTTGTGACCCACTTCATCTAAATGTTAAGTCAATTGCTTGTCCACAAGAATACTTTGTAAACATTTCCAAAAAAATTCTCTTGAAATGCCCCACATGAGTTGGTATCTGGCAGCAGAGACTTGGAATACTTTTTACAGTCCAGGTGATGACACGGGGACTGGATGCTAAAGCACAGAGAAAGGGCTAGCGTTTGTCAGCAGGGATGTGGATGGCTTTAGGGTGGTGAACACGAGAGGAGAAAGGGTCTCCTGTTTTGTCCGCCAACAGAAGCATCTCACTCAAGGACGATAATGAGGAACTATCTGCTAGTTTTACACCATTAACATTTAGACTTTTTAAAAGAAATCAATCCTAAGTTCAGATTAAAGCATTACCAAAAGTAGCCCCACTGAGCAGCTTGGCTGGTGAGATGGAGAGGAAGGATTTGACCTTTGCCCACGGGTGAAACTGTTGTGACACGTGAGTTAAGGAAACTCACTGTCCTCACTGCACATCTCTAACCAGGACAGTCATTTATCGGGTTCAGAAAAGCTATCTGACACAGGAAATGAGAAAAGACAGAGAGGGCCAATTATTTTACATAAATACAAAGTGGCATATACTTTTTATTGCCACGTAATATAAATTTCATGTTGGATTCTTCCTCAGCTGACTTTTATTTCAGATATTTACAGAACTGCAAATCATTCTGCTGGGAAAGTCTTTGTCACAGAAAAAATTTTGAGCACAAGAGTGGCTATACTTTTTTAAATCTTTCAAAATCTTTTTAGGAGAAAAATAGTTATCACAGCAATTGTCAATTCTCATCTCCTATTTAGCTGTGCCAATAAATTTTAAGGAATAGTCACAGCTTCATTTTCTGTTTGTCTTTGCTGTGTTTCTGGAAGTTACAAATGAGCATTTAGGCTCTCAGAGAGTCTGTGTATTTGTTTCATCGGCTTATAAAGTGCTAGTCAAATGAACAAAAATGCTATTTTAAGATCTCAGATAACTCATTCTATTAAATATGATAAATATAGATTTAATATAATAAATTAAAAATATCCATATAATACAATAAATAAAACCAATATCAACTAAGCATCAATTCTGGGGGGAAAAAAATCCCATTCCTACTGTAAGGCTCAATTTTTTTTTTTTTTAGGAATAATTTATAAAGGCATGCACCTACCTTTACAATCTGAAAACTTTTCTTGGACCAGTGTTAGCACCTGTTTGTACACAGCAAACTCAACCCTTCTCATTTCCTTCCTGGAAAGCTTTAATTTTTAAGTGAAGCTGTTCATTGTTGATTCTTTGCCCTATTTATAAGTCCTAAGATAAGAATCAGTTTCTAAAAACAACTTTGGAGCCAAAGACATGTCCCTTATGAACATGCGCTTCACCTGCGTCCCTCTTGATTCACTATGAACAACACAGAAAACACACTGGAACGTAGATTAAAATGTAGTTAGTTGTGTGTTGAGGGGAAGCAGCAGAAAAGAGCTCGCCTGCCATCTCAAGAGTCAGCACACCACAGTTTCCTCACCGCAAGCCTCAGAGAAAACTCCTGTAGCTTTTGGGACAAGCAAGACTGCTAGGATTCACGTCAGAGCTCAGGTCGGGTGCTGTCCATTTTGTGTGATGGGCTGGATCTTCTCCAGAGAGACATCAGTGTCATAGTCCAAAATGACAGACAGGGCTGGGGACAGCTTCTCCAAGGGCTTGACTATCCCCCCTGCCTCTTCCTTCTTCAGGTCCTCAGAGGAGCCCACAGCATGCGGGATCAGATACACCACATTACAGTCCTTGGAGATGGAACCCCGAGGCTCGTGATGGCTGGAAAACACCACAGCCCCGTTGTTATTGATGCTAACCGTCTCTATGGCATTATTCGTCGTCGGGCAAAGCCTGTAGCATCCTAAGAGGGTGGAAAACGCCTTCCGAAAATCAGCATTAAAGGCATAAATGATGGGGTTCAAGGAGGAATTAGCCCACCCGAACCACACAAACACGTCGAAGGTGATGGAATCGATGCAGAAGGGCTTGGTCTCTCCAGACCCACAGAAGGGTACCATGCAATTCAAGATGAAGAAAGGGAGCCAGCAGCACACAAACACCCCCATGATCACCGACAGGGTCTTCAGAACTTTAGTCTCTCTTTTGAAGGACATCTTAAAGGAGCTTTCCGGTTGAGAACATTCCATGGGGTTTCCGTTACCTGTAGTGGTCTGGCAGTTCTTGGCATGGACTGCTGCCCTCTCCAAGGCTGAGATGCGCCGTATTTGCTTCTGGGCGATCCTGTAGATCCTGGTGTAGGTGACAATCATGATGGCCACAGGGATGTAAAAGCTTATCAGAGAGGATGAAATGGCATATGTCCTGCTCAAGCTGGAGTCACAGTTGTTGATGGTCTTGCTCAGGGAAGTGGCATTCCCCTCGGAGAGACCTGTGGGTTTTGCCTTGTGCCAGCTGAGCTGCACGGGGATGAAGGAGATAAGAACCGACAAAGTCCACGCCACACTGATCAGAATGAAGGCTGCCTTGGGGGTCATCTTCCTCTCATACCGGAAGGGGCTAGAGATGGCCCAATACCTGTCCACACTGATCACACAGAGATTGAGGATGGATGCCGTGGAGCACATGATGTCAAAGGCCACCCAGATGTTACAGAAGGACCCGAAGGGCCAGAAGCCAGCGATCTCGGCCACTGCTTTCCAGGGCATGACCAAGACGGCCACCAAGAGATCCGACACAGCCAAGGAGATGACGAAGAAGTTGGTCACCTTGGATCGCAGGTGGCGGAACCTGATCACGGCGGCACAGACCAGCGTGTTCCCCAGGAGGGTGGACAGAATGAGCAACGACAGGAAGCAGGCTGTGAGAATGCGGAAGGAGAAGTCCCTCTCCGCCACCAGCCCGGTGCCTTCCATGGCAGAGGTGTTGAGAGTCCTCATCTTCCCGAGGGCGAGCACAGAGGGGGCTCGGACAGCCCTCAAGTTCCTAGGCAGGGATTAGGGACCGATCAGACCTGCAGGAGTCCTCACGGGCCACGCAGCCCCGTGCCCAGCCCCACTTGCTGCCCTGGGTGGAGGACCTCACCAGCATTCCACCAGACGGCTGCAACAACCGAGTGGCAGGAGCCTGCCCTTGGCAGTCCAAGTCAGCCCCTTGGAAGGTCTCTTTTGCTCTCTACGACTGTCTTCTGACTTCCTTGCTCCAGGTCACTGTCGCGGGGACAAGTTGACCCTTCAATGCCTCCTGGGAAGCCCTGGTGTTTTAGCATATTCTAAGCTGTCAAGCCAGAGACTCTCAGGCCTCTACCGAGCTCGTCAATTGTCGTCACATTCCGGGTCTGTGGCCTCTCTGGTGATGACAGAAAATTCTCCCCTCTGAGGCGCAGCTTAAAATACATGCCCCGCTCCTCCAAGCCCCAGGCTCCGCAGCAGCTCCCCTAAAGCCCTAGAAAGCAAAGAGAAAGCAAAGGTCGTTTGCCAAAAGGAGCAGATCGCATCTTCACTGCCAAGCCCCATCCAGCTCCCTCTGAGCCACCTACCTTGCCTTGGGGTCGTCTCTCTCCCAGCCCCCGGGAGCTCTTGGAGCCCCGAGAGCAGTCTTCCGAGGCGACGCCGCGCCAGGGCACCCAGGAGGCGCACCAGAGTCCTGCCCTGCGCGCGCAGCCTGGGTTCCGCGACCGATGCGCAAAAATCGCAGGAGCAGGTCTGGGAAAAGGATCCCGGGCCGGGTCCACAGAGAGCTGGCGTTGCCCCCCACTGCCTCAAATGGCTGGAGGCGGTTCAAAGCGGACGAGACCCCGGAAAAGGGCTCCCAGGCTCTCGGAGAGAGGGCACCCCCAGTACTACTCACCTGAACAGCTACCTTTCTTCCGGAGCCGCGCGCCCGGGCACCCCTCGAGCGGCCTCTGGCCCCTCGGGGAAGAGCCCTGCGCCTTCCCGCGGACTGCCCGCTTCCTCCCAGGAGCCCGTGGGCACACGAGGCAGAGAGAGCCGAGCTTGTACCGGAGGGCGCCCGGGCCGGCCGCATTCCCTCGGGGCACAGCCCACCCCGCCCCCGCGTCCCCTCCCCTGCCCCGGAGGCGGGCCTCGCTTGACAGGCAAGAGTTGCGGGCGACAGCCGCACGTGGTTCGCCAGGCTGGTGCCGCGGGCGAGAGGGGTGGGGGGAGCCCAGCTGACTGCTTGCCCGTCCCGGGTTACCCCGCCAAACCCGGGGCCCCCGGAACCCGGGAGGGCACCCGGACAGGGGCCCGCGAGAAAAGACCTCTAAGTGAAAACCTCAAGCGCGCCTGAGTCCAGAAAGCAAAGCTCCGCGCGCCATCCAGCGCCTGCGGGGGTCAACCCCACGCCCTTCTCAAGCCCAAACGGAGGCTGGGACCCGGCTCACTCTTCCACGCACATCAACCTCCAGAATAGCCCGGCTCCGACAGGCGCTGCCTCCAAGGGCCCCTCAACTGGGATGAAACGTGCCCCGCGAGCGCCTGTACTCACCGTTCGCCGGGAGGGCTTCGGGCAGTAGCGCGCCTGGGCGGGTGCGCTCCGCGGCGCCCCGAGGGCGCTCACCTGGCGCCCAGCTTGGGTAGCGCGCGCGTCCACAGCTGCGGTCAATGCCGGACTGCAGCCGGAGCCCGGCGCCCGGCGAGCGCCGCAAGCCCAGCGCCACGCTCTCAGCGGGCCCGGGGCGCCCTCTGCCGGCCGTTTTGGCTTCCAGCGCCCCGACTGCGCCCTCTCAGACCCCAACCTTGCCGGTATGGGCTCCAGCATCCACGCGGGACCGCGCCTGGACCCACTCTTCCTTGACCATGACTGCCAGAACCTGGGAAAGGGGATGGAGTTCTCTGCTTGAAATCCCTAAAAACTGACAAGGGTGAAAATTTTCTTTTGCTGGCACTTCATTCGCTGAGCCAATGTACAATATTTTCCAGAGCGCTCACTGCATGTACCAAGAGCAACAGGGTAAACAAGAGTCAAGCTCTCCTCCCAAAGAGTAAACCAGAGAGATCTGGCATTTACTGAACAGACTCTGGGTCCCAGACACAGGCCATATGTCGCCAACCCCTTACAAAAAACTCCCTCCTGATGAACTGCCTCATCTCCATTCTGCCCAAGTGGAAAATCAGGTTCAGAAATGTACCCAAAGTTACAGGGTTGCTGAGACGGCGCCAGTTGCCTGACTCCCACCTGCGTCTTATTTTCACCTACACATCACTGCATCTGGGAACGCTGAGTCTAGTCTCCGGATTCCACGAACTACATAATTACCCACAAAGCTTAAAGAGGGGAACGGGCAGGAGGGAAGCAAGGGAGCCTGGAGATGACTGCCTCTGAGCCCCTCCCCTGCTGTCCTGGGTGAAATCTCAGGGCGCAGACTGCACAGCTAAAAGGCGGAAATTATGTACATGGCGACATCGCAGTGCCTTGCTGTGCCTTCCTGAGAGCAGGGGAGATAAGCAGGGAGTTTTCTTGTCAGACTGCCTGAGTTTCGGTCCCTCCCCTGCCACCGCCGGCCGCATGTGCCCGGTCCCCTCTGGGAGCTTGTCCTCTTCCTCTATGAAATCGTGCCGGCATCACAGGTTTGGTGTTAAGTATTCAAGGAGATGGTGTTTGTTGAGAGCTTGGCACGGAGCCTAGGACTCAGTCAGTCCCCTTTCCTGATAGGAACCCCTAGGGGCTCATTAGAAAACCTACAGTCTTATTTCGTTGAGAACCTCGCACCACATTGAAAGCCATGATTTTCTTGGTAAAAACTCTGACTCTAAATAATAATTCCATTCAGTTAGCCAGTACAAGCTGCACCTTGGTTTTCAGTGAAGAACCACGTTGCAGACAGCAGAGCCTCCTTCGCTCCCATGCCCAGCCCTGTCCTCCCATCCCCACCCTCACTGTCACACACAGGGCACGGTGGGGCGTGAACCACATGCTTGTAGAGTCTTAAAGCCGGGCTTAGCATGATACTCCCAGATCATTTTCCTTAAAGCAGTCGTTCCCCAAACTTTCTGGCTTTATTGCATCTTTCTCTCCCTTTCCCTAACAAGTGGAAGGATATACTTCTGGTTCAAGATAGTCATGTCAGCCTGAACATTTAACTACCCACATGGTACCCACCCAACCTGGAGTGTTTCCACTTCAATTACCCAGAAACACACAGGTAGGGGAAATTCAGCACGAACCCTACAGGCAGGAAGCGGGGAATCCTTTTTTTCGAGAATAAAAGGCAGGTTGTAGTGACTGAGCATGCACGAACAGGATTGAACTGGAGGAAGGAGCTGACCTGGCATTCTTCATCTGGGCAGAAACTCCAGGAGAACACACTGCAAGATAAAAGTAACAGGGCCTGGAGGTCAGGATAAGGTCAGTGTGGGGTGTAAATTTCTAGTGATTCCCCTGAGAAACACCCCCAGCGTCCAAGTCCTCCCAGAGTTAATAACCCTTGCACTGCCCACTGCTCTTTAGATCAGAGCCCAGTGGCAACCGGTCTGACCTCCGGGGGCGTCACATTCAATGAAACAACAGTTCAACAGTCGAAAAGTTTTGGAACTGAAATTTAAATATGAACCAAAACCTCGTTGGAGGCAAATGACTTTCACATCGCACTTCATATCCTCTTTCTCTCTCAAGCTCAGCAGCTGCTCAACAACAACCACACACACACAAAAGCTTTCTTTTCTTTGCTTGAAAAATTCCCTAAATTCTTTCCAAGCTATCCCACACTGACCTATGTCTTTTTCTCTCAACTCATTCACCTGAAATGTCTAGGTTATCAAATCAATGTATTGTACAGGTTGAGAAGTATATCTTCTACGAGTAAACTTCTGCCACTTTTACTGTCTGAACATCCAATTTTCAGTAACATCCTTCCCCATAACATACCCCCTCAAAAGGCTCAGGAATGAAGCTAGGGGAGGGAAGACTCGAATACCTAACAGGATAATTTTGTTTCCTGTCTCCCGAAAAACGAAAGAGTTGGACAATTTCTTACGATTCCAAGACAGACTCCTGAGGTCTCTCTCTGGCAAAGGTAGGTTATTGATTTTTGAACGTCATTGCTAATGCAACAGGAAAAAGTAAAGTGTAACTTACGTCTCAGGGTTTTTTCCACTTTGCAGAGAGTGTGAATTTCAGAGGAACTTACAGTTTGGCTAGAAAGTGAAAGTGTTAACTGCTCAGTGTGTCTGACTCTCTGTGACCCCATGGACTGTAGCCCGCCCGTCTCCTCTGTCCGCGGAATTCTCCAGGCAAAGAATACTGCAGTGGGGAGCCATTCCCTTCCCTTGGGAGGATCTTCCAACACAGGGATCAGATTTGGGTTTTTTCCCCCATGTTTTCTTTCTTGAAGCCAAGGTGAAACAAAACCTTCCGTTTAGTTCTATAAAAATCTCCCCCACAAACAGTCAGGAACCGAATATAAATGCAAGCAGGTATTAGCATTAGATCGTGCTGGGAATGTAAACCCCAGTACAAAAGCCCTTTTGTTTCCCAAATTGGCATGTCTTTTAAGCTCTACCATGATTTATGCACTGCAGGGAGGGGGAAGTTAAAGTGTTGC
The DNA here is from genome assembly GCF_963930625.1 of Muntiacus reevesi. Taxonomy (NCBI): domain Eukaryota; kingdom Metazoa; phylum Chordata; class Mammalia; order Artiodactyla; family Cervidae; genus Muntiacus; species Muntiacus reevesi. The sequence continues at coordinate 5,962,107 of NC_089255.1, read as the reverse complement.
TTTTCAACAAATTTTTATTTGGCATTTGTAAAAGTAAATGAATACAGAAGGCACGCTATCACAGGGGAGCTTAAGCTCATAAAAGACTAAATAAAATAACTGATCTGTCAAGTATAACAAATTAATATTTGGGAGGCTCTAGGATGTTAAAGCTAATTTAATACCCCAAAATGAGTGCTTATAATGTTAGTGAGAAGAGATAAAGTTTGGCTGACTTTGACTAAATAACTAGAATGTTTGTTTTAGATCATAAATATAACATCTCTGAAAATTCCTGATCCCATGTTGAATTTTCTTCTCCTATAGCTTATTATATGATTCAAAAATCAACGCTATTAAAAATGTTAAATCCACAAAATATTTGGGTAGAGGTTGAGAGGTAGTCCGTCATGCATAATGTGTGTGTGTTGTTGTATCTGTTCTTGCTTGCCTTTTCTCTTTTCTTTCTTTTCTGACTTCTGTCGATTTACCTAAGTGGTTTTTATGATTTCTTTTTATCTTCTGCATTGCCTTATTGTCTATAATTCTTTGTTTTGCTATTTTCATGCTATTTTCATGCTTTAGGGTTCACATCATATACATGAGAAGTTGTATAAGATATAGATACAGGCATACCCGGTTTTACTGCGTTTCACAGATATTGTGTGTTTTACAAATTGAGGGTTTGTGGCAACTCCGAGCAAATCTGGCAGTGCCATTTTCCCAACAATGCTTGATCACTTTGTGTTTGTGCCACATTTTGGCAATTCTTGTAACATTTCAAAGTTCTCCTTTAATTTATATTCGTTGTGGTGATCAGTGTGAGCTTTGGTGTTACTACAACAACTTGCTGAAAGCTCAGATGATGGTTACCATTTCTTAGCAATGAAGTATTTTCTTAAGGTATGTACAGGGCTTTTTAAGATGTAATGCTATTGCACACTCGGTAGACTACAGTATAGTGTAAACATAACTGTGTATGTACTGGGAAATCAAAAAATTTGTGTGACACATTTTATTTGTGATAGTCACTTAATTGTGGTGGTCTGGAAATAGATCCACAGTAGCACTGAAGTCTGCCTATATACATCTTCTGTCAGACATATGTTTGGTATTTTATAGATCTATTAAGATATGTTATGTATTATACATCTTTTTCATAGACTATCGTCTATGTACCATTTTGTGTATAGTTAAGAAATTTACAATAGTATTTTTCTATGTCTTTCTTTTCAACCTTTATGTTGTTTTGTCATATATTTTACTTCTATAATGATATAAACCCCCAAATACATCATTATAATTTTTCTTTAAATAGTCAATTTTCTGCAGCACTGTTTACAATATCCAAGACATGGAACCAACCTAAATGTCCTCTGACAGATGAATGGATAAAGATGTGATACATAAATACCCAAAGGACACTACTTAGTCATGAAAAAGAACAAAATAATAGCATTTACAGCAACATGGATGGGCCTAGAGATTATCATGCTAATTTAATAAGTCAGATAGAGAAAGACAAATATCATATGATATCATTTTTACATGGAATGTAAAATGTGACACAAACAAACTTTTGTATGAAACAGACACAGACTCACAGACACAGAGAACAGACTTGTGGCTGCCCGGAGGGTGAGGAGGTGGGACTGGAGGTTTAGGATCAGCAAATACAAGCTGCTATATGTAGAATGGATAAGCAGCAACATTTTACCGTATAGCACTGGGAACTACACATAGCCCTGTGATAAACCATAGTGGAAAAGAGTGTGCATCCACACGTGTAACTGAATCCCTTTGCCGTACAGCGGAAATTAACACCACATTGTAAATCAACTACACTTCAATAAAATGACTTTAAATAGTCATCTTATAAAGATATTTAAATAAGAAAGAACTATTACATATTTACTATATAGTAACTTATGTGCCTCCTCCGATACTCTTCATTCTTCTAAAACTAGATCCATAGTTTCATCTGGTATCATCTTTCTGATTGAAGGACGAACTTTAACTTTTCTTGCTACACAGATCTTCTGGGATTGATTCTTTCAACTTTTATATCCCTGAAAAGTCTTTCTTTTGCCTTCACTTTTGAAAGATGTTTTGCTAGGGAGAGGATTCTGGATTGACAGGTTTTTCCTTTTTGTTCTTTAAAAGGTTGGTCCACTGTTGCTTTACTTGTATTGTTTTCAGTGAGAAATCTGACGTCAGCTTCACCTTTGTCCTTCCGTATGGAACACATCTTTTTTCCTCTGGCTTCTTTTAACATTTTTTTTCTTTATTATTGATTTTGATCAATTTAAAGATGTGTGGGTTTATAGTTTTTGTCAAATTTGGGAAATATTGGCCATTATTTTTTCAAATTTTTTATCTGTCTCCCCTTTTTTTCAGGTTCTTCAATTATATGTGTGTCAGACTGCTTGGGATTGGCCTACAACTCACTGATGCTTATTCTATTTTATTTACTCTCTTTTCTCTGCATTTTCATTTTGAATATTTTCTGTTGCTATATCCTTGAGTTCACTAATATATTTCTTTTTCACTGTCTAATCTGTTCTTAATCCCATACAATGAATTTTCCATCTCATCATTTGTAGCTTTCTTCTCTAGAAGTTCTTTTTGTGTCTTTTTTACATCTCCTATGTCTCTACTTCACATTATGAATGTATAACATATATTTATAATAACTGTCTTACTGTTCCTCTTCACTAATTCCAATCTCTGCATCAGTTTGATTGATTGCTTTTACTTCTTTTTATGGGTTCCACTTTTCCAGTTCTTTTCATGCCTGGCAACTTTTTTTTTTTCTTTTTTCTTTTTCAGTGGGTTTTGTCATACATTGATATGAATCAGCCATAGAGTTACACGTATTCCCCATCCCGGTCCCCCATCCCACCTCCCTCTCCACCCGATTCCTCTGGGTCTTCCCAGCCCACCAGGCCCGAGCACTTGACTCATGCATCCCACCTGGGCTGGTAGTCTGTTTCACACAGATAATATACATGCTGTTCTTTCGAAACATCCCACCCTCACCTTCTCCCACAGAGTTCAAAAGTCTGTTCTGTACTTCTGCGTCTCTTCTTCTGCCCTGCATATAGGGCCATCGTTACCATCTTTCTAAACTCCGTATATATGTGTTAGTATACTGTAATGTTCTTTATCTTTCTGGCTTACTTCACTCTGTATAATGGGCTCCAGTTTCATCCATCTCATTAGAACTGATTCAAATGAATTCTTTTTAACAGCTGAGTAATATTCCATGGTGTATATGTACCACAGCTTCCTTATCCATTCGTCTGCTGATGGGCATCTAGGCTGCTTCCATGTCCTGGCTATTATAAACAGTGCTGCAATGAACATTGAGGTGCACGTGTCTCTTTCAGATCTGGATTCCTCAGTGTGTATGCCCAGAAGTGGTATTGCTGGGTCATATAGTAGTTCTATGTCCAGTTTTTTAAGAAATCTCCACACTGTTTTCCATAGTGGCTGTACTAGTTTGCATTCCCACCAACAGTGTAAGAGGGTTCCCTTTTATCCACACCCTCTCCAGCATTTATTGCTTGTAGACTTTTGGATAGCAGCCATCCTGACTGGCGTGTAATGGTATCTCATTGTGGTTTTGATTTGCATTTCTCTGATAATGACTGATGTTGAGCATCTTTTCATGTGTTTGTTAGCCATCTGTATGTCTTCTTTGGAGAAATGTCTGTTTAGTTCTTTAGCCCATTTTTTGATTGGGTCATTTATTTTTCTGGAATTGAGCTTCAGGAGTTGCTTGTATATTTTTGAGATTAATCCTTTGTCTGTTTCCTCATTTGCTATTATTTTCTCCCAATCTGAGGGCTGTCTTTTCACCTTACTTATAGTTTCCTTTGTTGTGCAAAAGCTTTTAATTTTCATTAGGTCCCATTTGTTTATTTTTGCTTTTATTTCCAATATTCTGGGAGGTGGGTCATAGAAGATCTTGCTGTGATTCATGTCGGAGAGTGTTTTGCCTATGTTCTCCTCTAGGAGTTTTATAGTTTCTGGTCTTACATTTAGATCTTTAATCCATTTTGAGTTTATTTTTGTGTATGGTGTTAGAAAGTGTTCTAGTTTCATTCTTTTACAAGTGGTTGACCAGTTTTCCCAGCACCACTTGTTAAAGAGATTGTCTTTTTTCCATTGTATATCCTTGCCTCCTTTGTTGAAGATAAGGTGTCCATAGGTTCGTGGATTTATCTCTGGGCTTTCTATTCTGTTCCATTGATCTGTAATTCTGTCTTTGTGTCCTGGCAACTTTTGACTGGATTCCATACACTGTGAATTTTATCTTTGGGGTACAGGATCTTTCTATGTTCCTATAAATATTCTTGGGCTGTGTTTTTAGAACACATTTAAATTCCTTAAAAACAGCATGATCCTTTCAGGCATTGCTTCTGCGGTGGCCTGGTTAGGTTGAACGAGTGCAGCGTGTGGTCCGGGACGAATTGTCTTCCTTGACTGGGGCAAGATTCTTCTGTGCACTCTCTCCAAGGCCGTGTGAGTTACGAGGTTTTCCAGTCTGGCTGGCGGCAACAAGCCCTGTTCCTGGTCCTGAGTGAGTTCCCTGTAGTGCAGTCTCCACACTCCCATATCCTCACATCATAACAGTAAATTCTCTACATGCAGACAAGTTTCATCTTGAGAGCTTGCTGGTAAGTCCAGTTTGCTCTTAAGTCCAAGAAAGTTAGCCTAGGTACCCAACTAACACTATTGGTTATTTAGTGCCATACTGGAATAGGTTTGTAATACTTTCCACAAAAATAATACACAAAAAAACAAACACAAAAAATAAAGAAAACATTTTTAATCTTATACCACAGAACCTTGAAAAGTATGTCCAAGCTGGGTTTAGAAAAAGAAGAGGAGCAGAGATCAAGTTGCCAACATTCGCTGGATCATAAAGAAAGCAAGGAAATTCCAGAAAAGCATCTATCTCTGTTTCATCAACTGTGCTAAAGCCTTTGACTGTGTGGATCATAACAAACTATGGAAAGCTCTTAAAGAGATGGGACTACCAGACCATCTGATCTGTTTCCTGAGAAACCTATATGCGGGTCAAGAAGCCACAATTAGAACCCTTATGGAACAGCTGATTGGTTCAAAATTGAGAAAGAATTGAGCAGTCTGCTACAGCCCTGTTTGTTTAACCTATAGGCTGAGCACATCAGGAGAAATGCTGGGCTGGATGAGTTACAAGCTTGAATCAAGATAGCCGGGAGAAACATCAACAACCTCAGATATGCGGATGATACCACTCTGATGGCAGAAAGTGAAGAGGAACTAAAGAGCCTCTTCATGAGGGTGAAGGAGGAGTGAGAAAGAGCTGGCTTAAAACTAAATATTAAAAAAAAAAAAAACAACTAAGATCATGGCATTCGGCCCCATTACTTCATGGCAAACAGAAGGGGAAAAGGTGGAAGTAGTGACGCATTTCCTCTTCTTGGGCTCTAAAATCACTGTGGATGGTGACTGCAGACATGAAATCAGAACAATTGCTTCTTGGCAGGAAAGCGATGACAAACCTATAAAGTGTGTTGAAAAGCAGAGACAATACTCTGCTGACGAAGATCCGTATCATCAAGGCTATGGTTTTCCCAGTGGTCACGTACAGTTGTGAGAACTGGACTGCAAGGAAAGCAGAGCACCAAAGAATTGATGCCTTCGAACTGTAGTGCTGGAGAAGACTCCTGAGAGTCCCCTGGACAGCAAGATCAAACCGGTCAATCTTCAGGGAAATCAACCCTGAATACTCATTGGAATGACTAATGCTGAAGCTGAAGCTCCAGTATTTTGGTCATCTGATGTGAACAGAGGGCTCATTGGAAAAGTCCCTGATGCTGGGAAAAATTGAGGGCAGAAGGAAAAAGGATGTCAGAGGATGAGATGGTTGGATGGCATCACCAATTCAATGGACATGAACTTGGGCAAACTTTGGGAGATGGTGAGGGACAGGGAGGTCCAGCGTGCTGCAGTCCATGAGGTTGCAAAGAATCAGACGTGACCGAACAACAGCAACATGGTAAGCAGCTGGCATACAAGGGCTGGCATCAAGTGAGCAGGCAAGAAGAATTATTGACTGCAGGAGGAGAGGAGGTGGGAGAGAGCAAAATTGAAGGATTGCCAGCAACAGGAGATGGAGGCCAAGCTGCAGTGTCAGTCATGCCCTACATGACTGGACATGCAAGCACACATTCACATTTTTGAAAGTTTGCAACTTGATGGTTCATATGTAGGGGACTTACGGCACTGATTAGTTTCCTGTGAATTCTCTCAGGGATGCTGAAGGTCTCTGGAGTTCCCTATCTGTCTGTCTGTCTCTCCAGGTCTCTCTTTGCAGTACTTTATTCTGTGACCTCCAGCTGCCTTGATGTCCCTGGACCCCCAATGCTGTCTCCTCAATTCTAGGAGTCCACCAGACTACCCTTCCCCTCACCATGACCTGGAAATTCTCTTGAGTCAGTAAGCTGGGCCAGCTGCAAGTCTCACCTCATTTGGTTCCCGTCTCTGAAGGATCCCCATCCTTTGTTGTATGGTATCCCATATCTTGAAAACCATCGTTTCGTACATTCTGCCCATTTTATTGCTTGTTTCAGATAGGAGGACCTATCCAGTCTCTATTACTCCTGTCTGGAAATAGAAATCTCAGCTTTAAAAATTTTAAGTCTAAAAAAGGTAAAGGAATCTATGCCAACAAAGGAAATTGGGATTGGAAACAAAGATTAGTACAACAATACTGATTTTCTTCTGGTTTTCTTTGCACCTCCAGACTGCTACTGGCCCATGGCTCTGGTCTGCCACAAGCACCAGATCTAGCCCTGGCCCACCTGTGTTATGACTCCAGCATTTTTCCTCTTCCCCCGTCTAAATCCCTGTTTTGAGAGATACTTGGAGTCAGTTTGAGCCAGTCTGGCCTTCTGGGGTTATGGACAGAGTCAATTCTCTGAGAAGAAATGGAATGGTAACAAATGCCATCATGCATTCTATAAATATTTATTGAATACCTATTATTGGCATGGTAATTTTCTAGATACTGGGGCCATAGTACAGTGCAAGGAAAACACCCTGTCCTCGTAGCATTTACATTCCTGTGCTAAATCATGCACAGTTTTTTATAACAAATTGTCCTGAATTTCAACTTTATTGAAAGAAAGAATGCTCTTACTGACAAAATCATAATCTAAGCTAAGATAAAAGATGGGCTCATTCAGAAATGTTGTTTACACTATGTAAATATAGAATCTATTTAAGTCACCTTAAAGAGTCATCTTTAGGCCATTTACAGAAAATTTAAAGTCCAAGAGAGAGGCTTTGCAGAGAAAATGCTGAAGCAGGCTTTTCTAAATCAATGTTCTGTGAAGGCTCAAAAGATGCTAATTTGTCTGTTGGGCCTATGAGACAATGAATGATTGGAGGGCCCCAGAGAGCATCCCTTAATTCACAAAAGAATTCACGAGTATGAAATGACAACTCACTCCAGTGTTCTTGTCTGGAAAATTCCATGGACAAAAGAGCCTGGTGGACTGCAGTCCATGGAGTTGCAAACAGCTGGACACAACTGAGCAAACACACACACACCAAATAGTCAAAGCAAATTTTCCAGCTTCAGGAAGGTACATAGAGGGACCAGAAGAGACTCCCCAGAGGAGGCAACACTTGATGTGCTCTTAAAAGAAAGAAAGGAAATAATCCAGATGAAGTGAGGGAAAGGTATGTTTGGGAAAGAGAACACAATATATGTGATGTGATGGCGATGGGAGAGGGGGTGGGGAATGATGAAAGAGGAAGTTGGAAGATTGGAAGAAATATAAAGAAGAGGGCCCACCCCTGCTTTGGAAACCCAAGCAATTTTAAGGTCAATATGCTTTGATTTAGAGGTTTGGGGGTGGATCTCAAGAATAACTAGCAGGACTTATGTTAATGGAATAGAGAAACTCAAGGCAGAAGCCCGCACATATCTCAGTGGCTCCAATTTGGAAGAGATCGGGAACATGGAGAAGCATGGTCAACACCTTTGCAGACAGAATCCTGGGGTCATTGTGAACAGGTTCCCTCTCCATCCCACCCATAAGCTGTGTGGCTTCTGTTTCTAGCCCCTGTGTCACCAGCTGCTTACTCAGAATCTCCACCAGGTCATCATAAGTGTGTGCCCATCTTCCTCTGTGCTGCTCCTCTTGTGATTCGTCTCTTGGTGAAAGACATCTCAACTTCCCCTGGTACATCAATGGGACTCGACACATTACCTGAGCTCTTTACTCGCTTCTTCTTCCTACCTTTAAAATCATACCCTCCTTTTTATTCTTCTGAGATTCATGGAGACCTCTGCTCCCTTTTCTTTCTTTCCAAAACTACTATTCTGTTCCAGGTCTCAATATCTCTAATTTAGCTAGTGCAACCACTTTCCCAATCATTGTCCCAGCATATGCCTGACTGAGTTAAGTCATAGGTTATGTGTCTCTAGTCTTCACAGACATCTTGTGAAATGGGATGAGCAGAAACTTTCATTGCTCTTCCCATGTTCCCACCTGACGCTACTGGATATGGTAGCAAATATATGTTACTTGTCCCTTTCTTTAAAATGTAATACTTCCTTATATGTTATATTGGCTGTTAGATTTCTATAGGTATCACCTCATTCAATTCGATTCTAGCAATAGCACTGTTATTTTCATCTTTGCAAAGGAAACCCTCCTAATTACAAGCACAGGAACAACAACAACAAAGCTGGTGTAGTTTCATTGGGAGATTAAATCTTAAACAGTACAGCCTTTTGAGGGTGGGTGGAAGATTTAGATAAAGTTGAAGGCAGAAAACATTTAAAAAGAATAAAGCTCAGTTCTCTGTTTAGAAAGCAGCAAGGGACCTCAGTTGTCCATAAAAATCTCTCTGGAGATACCTGGACTCAGGGTCTTTCCTGTTGAATGTTCTGCAAGGATTTTCATAGTGATTGGCCATCATCAGACACCTTATTCAAATTGGTATCTATTTTTCCTGGAAGGTTCATAAACTGCCATTTTTCTTTAGCAGAAAGAGAAGACTCAACTCAAACCTATTTCTTCTCCCTGTCTCTTTGTTACGAAGGTAAATAATTGGACAAATCTGATGGATTCCTTTCCTACGAACAATGAATGCTCATGATTAGGACTCTGTCTCTGGGTATAGTGACACCTTTATTTTTTGAAACTATAAAACTCTTAGAACAAAATATAGAGTGAAACCTTCATGACATTGGTTTGGCAACAGATGCCCAAACCACAGGCAACAGGAAAAAAGTAGATAAATTTGACTACATCAAAAGTAAAACTTGTGTGCATTGAAGGACTGTTAACAGACTATAAAGGTAACCCACATCATAGAAGAAACTATTTACAAACCATATTTATAAGGAATTAATTTCCAGAATCCATAAGGAACTCCTACAATTCAAACTTTAAATTAGAAAAAAGACTTAATTAGACATTACTCTGAAGAAAATTTCCCAAATGGCCAATAAGTAAAGGAAGACATGTTCATCACTATATTTAGGGAAATGCAAATCAAAATCACAATAAGATACTACTATTATAAAAAATATCAACAGTTAGCAAGGATATAGAGAAATGGGATCATTTGTACCTTGCATTGCTGACGGGAGTAAAAATGGTGATGCATCCAGAATGGAAAATATTATGGCAGTTCCTCAAGAAGTTAAAAACAGAGTTACCATATGATTGGGAAGCCATTGTTTCATGGGGACAGAGTTTCAGGTGAGGAAGAGGCAGAAGTTCTGGAGATGGATGGTGGTGATGATGGCTCAACACTGCGAATGTGCTTAATGCGACCAAAATGCACAATTAAAGATCCTTGAAATGGTATGTTTTATATTATGTACTCTCAGTCATGTCTGACTCTTTGCAACCCTATGGACTATAGCCTGCCAGACTCCTCTGTCCATGGGATTTTTCAGGTAAGAATATTGGAGTGGGTTGCCATTTCCTTCACCAGAGGATCTTCCTGACCCAGGGATTGAACCTGAGTCTCCTGCATCTCCTGCATTGCAGATAGATTCTTTACCACGGAGCCATCAGGGAATATTTCACCACAATAAGGAGAACAGAAGATCAGAACTGACTCATCAGATGTCAGCCTCAGATCAGGTGGTCTGTGAGCTCCTGCTGCTGAAGCCCCAGTGCTTCCCTAGACCTCCCATACAAAGATGGACCAGCTCTCTTTTCCAGTCTGTGAACTCCCTTTATCCTATCAGGTTCTCTTTTGGCTACAGGTATCGGGGATAGGTTTGTTTCAGCCAATGAATGTTAACTGAAATGCTGACATTCTACAAAAAACAGCCGCGGCTATTTGCCTGTGAGGTAGCATTGCTAATTATTCTTTGTGACTAAGAATATCGGCCGCTTTGTGAACATCCTGATAGCTTACAGTGAACGATGTCGGATTCATGATCTCTGAAGAAGAAGATTTAGCTTCGGGACCAGGGATCAGGCTTGACCACTCAGGGCTCTTGTATGGCAGAACTTTTATTACAGTAAAAGGGACAAACAAAGCTTCTGACATAGACATCAGAAGGGGGTGGAGAGTGTTCGCCTTGCTAGTGTTAGCTAGAGAGTTATTTACTTTTTAAAATTAGTTATTACAACGAATCAAAAGGATGTCTCGAGGTTGTAAAAATTTTACCAGACCCACTCCCACAATTTACATTTTAAGGTAACAGGATTAGAACTTAACAATAGAAAGATCTTACCAAGCTCAAAGAAACTATGAGCCAAGCCATATAGGGTCACCCAAGATGAATGGGTCATGGTGGAGAGTTCTGACAAAACGTGGTCCACTGGAGAAGGGAATGGCAAACCACTTCAGTATTCCTGCCTTGAGAACCCCATGAACAGTACGAAAAGGCAAAAAGATAGGACACTGAAAGATGAACTCCCCAGGTCGGTAGATGCCCAGTATGTTACTGGAGATCAGTGAAGAAATAACTCCAGAAACAATGAAGAGATGAAGCAAAGACAACACCCAGTTGTGGATGTGACTGGTGATGGAAGTAAAGTCCGATGCTGTAAAGAGAAATACTGCATAGGAACCTGAATGTTAGGTCCATGAATCAAGGCAAATTGGAAGTGGTCAAACAGGAAATGGCAAGAGTGAATGTTGACATTCTAGGAATCAGAGAACTAAAATGGACTGGAGTGGGTGCATTTAACTCAGATGACCATTATATCTATTACTGTGGGCAGGAATCCCTTAGAAGAAAAGGAATAGCCATCATAGTCAACAATAGAGTCTGAAATGCAGTACCTAGATGCAATCTCAAAAATGACAGAATGATCTCTGTTTGTTTCCAAGGCAAAAATTCAATATCACAGTAATCCAAGTCTATGCCCCGACCAGCAACACTGAAGAAGTTGAAGTTGAACGGTTCTATGAAGACCTACAAGATCTTCTAGAACTAGCACCCAAAAAAGATATCCTTTTCATCGTAGGAGACTGGAATGCAAAAGTAGGAAGTCAGGAGATACCTGGAGTAACAGCAAATTTGGCCTTGGAGTACAGAATGAAGCAGGACAAAGGCTAATAGAGTTTTGCCAAGAGAACACACTGGTCATAGCAAACACCCTCTTCCAACAACACAAGAGAAGACTCTACACATAGACATCACCAGATGGTCAATACCAAAATCAGATTGATTACATTCTTTGTAGTCAAAGATGGAGAAGTTCTATACAGTCAGCAAAAACAAGATCAGGAGCTGACTGTGGCTCAGACCATGAACTCCTTACTGCCAAATTCAGACATAAATTGAAGAAAGTAGGGAAAACCACTAACCATTCAAGTATGACCTAAATCAAATCCCTTACAGTCATACAGTGGAAGTGAGAAATAGATTAAAGGGATTAGATCTGATAGACAGAGTGCCTGATGAACTATGGACAGAGGTCTGTGACATGATGCAGGAGGCAGGGATCAAGACCATCCCCAAGAAAAAGAAATTCTTTTTGCAAAAAACCAAAATGGCTGTATGAGGAGACCTTATAAATAATTGAGAAAAGAAAAGATGCAAAAGGCAAAGGATAAAAGGAAAGCTCTACCCATTTGAATGCAGAGTTCCAAAGAATAGCCAGGAGAGAAAAGAAAGCCTTCCTCAGTGATCAGTGCAAAGAAATAGAGGAAAACAATAGAATGGGAAAAACCAGAGATCTCTTCAAGAAGATTAGAGATACCAAGGGAACATTTCATGCAAAGATGGGCTCAATAAAGGACAGAAATGGTATGGGCCTAACAGAAGCAGAAGATGTTAAGAAGAGGTGGCAGGAATACACAAAAGAACTGTACAAAAAAGATCGTCATGACCCAGATAACCATGATGATGTGATCACTCACCTAGAGGCAGACATTCTGGAATGTGAAGTCAAGTGGGCCTTAGGAAGCATCACAATGCACAAACTTAGTGGAGGTGATATAATTCCAGTTGAGCTATTTCAAATCCTAAAAGATGATGCTATGAAAGTTCTACACTCAATATGCCAGCAAATTTGGAACCTCAACAGTGGCCACAGGACTGCAAAAGGACTGTTTTCATTCCAATCCCAAAGAAAGACAATGCCAAAGAATGTTCAAACTACCACACAATTGCAGTTATCTCACACTCTAACAAAGCAATACTCAAAATTCTCCAAGTCAGGCTTCAATGGTATGTGAATCGTGAACTTCCAGATGTTCAAGCTGGATTTAGAAAAGGCAGAGGAACCAGAGACCAAATTGCCAACATCTGCTGGATCATCAAGAAAGCAAGAAAGTTCCAGAAAAACATCTATTTCTGCTTCATTGATTTGGCTTCCCTCAAAGCTGAGTTGGTAAAGAATCCACCTGCAATGCAGGAGACCTGGGTTCAATCCCTGGGTTGGGAAGATCCCCTGGAGAAGGGAAAGGCTACCCACTCCAGTATTCTGGCCTGGAGAATTCCATGGACTATACAGTCCATGGGGTTGCAAAGAGTCAGACACAACTGAGCAAATTTCATCATCATTCATCATCATTCATTATTGACTACACCAAAGCCTTTGACTGTGTGGATAACAACAAACTGTGGAAAATTCTTAAAGAGATGGCAATACTAGACCACCTGACCTGCCTCCTGAGAAATCTATATCCAGATCAAGAAGCAACAGTTAGAATTGGACATGGAACAACAGACTGATTCCAAATAGGGAAAGGAGTATGTCAAGGTTATATATTGTCACCCTGCTTATTTAACTTATATGCAGAGTACGTCATGAGAAATGCCCGGCTGGATGAAGCACAAGCAGGAATCAAGATTTCCGGGAGAAATATCAGTAATCTCAGATACACAGCTGACACCACCCTTATGGCAGAAAGTGAAGAACTAAAGTGCCTCTTGATGAAAGTGAAAGAGGAGAGTGAAAAAGTTGGCATAAAACTCAACATTCCGAAAACTAAGACCATGGCATCTGGTCCCAGCACTTCATGGAAAATAGATGGGGAAACAGTGGAAATGGTGAGAGACTTTATTTTCTTAGGCTCCAAAATCACTGCAGATGGTGACAGCAGTCATGAAATTAAAAGAAGCTTGCTCCTTGGAAGAAAAGCTATGATCAACCTAGACAGCATATTAAAAAGCAGAGACATTACTTTTCTACCGAAGGTCCATCTAGTCAAAGCTAAAGTTTTTCCAGTAGTCATGTATGGATATGGGAGTTGGACTGTAAAGAAAGCTGAGCACCAAAGGATTGATGCTTTTTAACTTTTGGAGAAGACTCTTGAGAGTCCCTTGGACTGCAAGGAGATCCAACCAGTTCATTCTAAAGGAAATCAGTCCTGAATATTCATTGGAAGAACTGATGCTGAAGCTGAAACTCCAATACTTTGGCCACCTGATGTGAAGAACTGACTCCTTGGAAAAGACCCTGATGCTGGGAAAGACTGAAGGCAGGAGGAGAAGGGGACGACAGAGGATGAGCTGGTTGGATGGCATCACTGACTCGATGGACATGAGTTTGAGTGAGCTCCGGGAGTTGGTGTGGTCAGAGAAGCTTGGAGTGCTGCAGTCCATGGGGTCACAAAGGGTTGGACACGACTGAACAAGTGGCCTGAACTCACCAGACCCACTCCCATAATATACATTCTAAGATATCAGGATTAGTCAGAGGTTTTCAGGAAGGAGAAACTATCACAAGCAGGATACATTGTTGTTATATAATCCTTAGTACAGAGTCTAAAATGAGTTGTTTGGGTTGTAATCATCAGTTCCTGGCTTAAAGAAAAAAGTTTTATGTGACTAAGACTGAGGAGTGTAGGGAAAAGCAAGATGTCTGTCTTTTCCTTCCCCTTGAGAATTCCAGACCCCTGTCTCCTCCTCGGGGACCCCTGTCTTTTTATCAACCTGCCTAGGAGTTGATTCTCTCAGTTCTTTCGTCACTCTGTTTTCACCTGGCACTTCATCCCTCAGTCACCTTGCATGTCCAGGGTCTTCAAACTGAAGATTTCTTTGACAATGCATTCTTGGTTTTGTACCGGTTCCATTCTTCTCTTCACCCCCAACAGGGGACATGCACCACAGTCTATGGGCCCGAAAAATTCACCCACTTACCCCGGTCCTAATTCTTGGCCATGACACTACAGTTGGCAGCTCCCTGGGGGAGGCCACCATCCAGGCACGACCTCTACTTTGCTGGTGCTGTTTACTCACTTAGTTGTGTCCAACTCTTCTGCCACCGCATGGTCTGTAGCCTGCCAGACTCCTCTGTACCTGGGATTTCCCAGACAAGAATCCTGTGAGTTGTCATTTCCTTCTCCAGGGGATCGTCCTGACCCAGGGGTTAAATCTGCGTCTCCTGCATTGGCAGGCAGATTCTTTACCACTGAGCCACCAGGGAAGCTCCGTCTATTTCACTCAAGATAAACGAGGGGCTCAGAGAGCGGAAGTGAGTTGTCCAAAGCTACCTAATGAACAAGGTGTTAACGCGAGAGTCTTGCCAGTCCTGTTTAACTCCAAAGATCATAATCTCTGAACCCTGGGTGGAAGATAGCTGAGAGTCTGTATATCGCAGGTAATTATTGCATCAAAAACAAGAGTCGGGGCTAATTCTCCAAAATCACATTCATTAGTTTGGGAGCAGGACTCATTGTCACCATTTTAAAAAATTGGATTTTTCTAATGAAGGTGTAAAATATTCATCAAGTGAAAAAAACACTCAAGATATCAACAGATGTCATTTTTTAAAATCCATATTTAGCAGGTTAATTAGAGAATAGGAGACACAGTGGCAGAGACAGAAATCAGTAAGGTCTTCTTGGGTTAAATTATAACAATATGCAGCCCATGCCAAATGAATGAGGTTTCTGAATCAATGCCAGTATAAAAATGTTGTTTTTTTATCTGTTGCAATACAATAAATGTCATGTTCATGCTCATTTGTGCTAAAATATTCACATTTCAAGAATGAGTGCCAGTAAAGTCACAAAGTGAGAAAGAAACTCGTGTTTTTTAGCGCCATCTATGGGCCAGATCTGGTGAAAGTTTCATCAGCCTTATTTTAAATAAGAATAAAGTGCAGCGCAGTAATAACATGTATTAATAAAACGCAGGCCAAGATGCACACATGCCTAATTGTATGTGATTGCAAAGCATGGGCCCTATATTTTCCCACGTTTATGTGGTCATTCATTCAATAATGATTTATCATAAACCTCTCACGAGCCAGGCATCCATGATACACATGTACAGACACACACGCCCAGACACATCTGCCTAGACACACACACAGTTTTTACGTAAATGAGGATTTATTTGCAGTTTACAGCTGTAATAATTTCTACGAAAGAAAACAAAAAGAGGAATTAAAAGAGAATGCAAATTAGGGATAATTTTTTGGTAGATTATGTTGTTGTTCCAAATATTTGCCTCCCTGGGAGAATATTACCCACAGCTCATTGACTTCAGGCTTGCCCTGGGACTTAACGGTGCCCTCCCTAAGGAAGCGTTATGTGTCCCCGCCCTGTTGCGCTCAGGAGTGTCCCACATGTCTTGTTTTGGCCAACAGAATGTGGCTGGAAGCCATGCGTGGTTTGTTTATTTTAGTCGAGTAGAAGCCTTAAAATCAGTCCTCTCCTCTCTCTCCTCTGGGTCCAGCAGTGTCCCAGGCAGAGACTGTGGGTGGTCTGTCCCAGAGAGAAGCTGTGGTGGGCCAGAGTTGCAGTTTTCCCTCCATAGGGATGCCCTTGTTAGAAACCTCTGAGATCTGGGGCTCGCGTGCTGGTGCCGCGTGACACACCTTATCCTGACTTAGAGACTCTTACCAGGGCTGGTCCATGAAGATCTCTTTAAGGAAGTCACATTTGCGCTGAGCCCCAAATGCGGGTTCCTGTTAGGTAAAGGGCAGAAAAGGAGAACTTCCCAGAAAGGGTAAAAAAAGCTAGTGCACATGTCCTAAAATGGGAAAGAACATGACCTGGTCTGCGCATCTGGAGCTGGTAAAAGTGATGGAAGGGAAAGCTGGAGAGATGCCTGGGCTGAGCTTAAGGACAAGGGAGCCAAGTGAGGAGGCTGGATTGCATTGTATGTGTGATAGGAACCCACAGAAGTCTTCCAAGCAGTGACATTAAGTGATCAGATTCAAGTGTTTAAGAGATTTCCCTGTATTCTATTAAGCAGGAAAGGAATCAGGGAGTCCTAGTAAGAGGCTATTTCATTATTGAATTTGTGTATCAGGCACTCCATCCAATGCTATCATGAATTTCTGCTCTCTTCACAAGAGTCCTGCGTGTCAATTGGGTCCTCTGGGAAGCAGACACTGAGAAGAGATTAGGAATACAAAAGAGGGAATGCCTGTGGAAGATAAAAAGGGGAGAAAGCATCCAACCTGGGCTGGTGATCTGTTTCACCCTAGATGATATACATGTTTCGATGCTGTTCTCTCGAAACACAAACCACTACAATATTGTAAAGTAATTAGCTTCCAACTAATAAAAATAAATGAAAAAAAAAAAGGGAAGAAAGCAGAGTTGGACCGAGGAAGAACCGTGCAAATCTGACAAAGCTTTAGCCAACTCAGCCCCGTGGGGAGGCTCAGAGCAAAGACTTATCATGGGAGTTCTGCACCCGGCAGAAGCAGACAGGCCCTAGTATCTGCACAGGGCTTTGTCATCTACCAGAAGAGACTATAGACTCTGCTTGAACACAAAGTCAGATTCTAAAGGCTCTAACTAAAAGCTGCTAATTGTATTCACTCCTGCAGTGGAACAAAACTCTTTTTAAAGGGAGACCCAAACAGGGCACCATGCCACTTAAGGATGGATTTTTAGCCATATCTTACAAATTAGGAAATAGAGGCTCAAGATCATACTTTGACAATGTATTTGAGTAAGGGTACATAGACTGACATCCTCTAACAGCACGGTCTCTGTGAAGTTCAGATTAGTGTTAATACTTACGGCAGGCACTGCCAGCTCCCATCCAAAGTCCCTCCCAGCTTGCCTGTCTGAGCTGTAGCAGACCAAGAGCTAAAAACCACATTTCCCAGAATCCTTTGCTGGCTACACACAAGTATGTGACGTCGCTTCAGCCTGCCTGATACATCCCTAGACGAGGATGTGGCAGTGAGCAAGGGAAGCTGGGCCACCAGCAGCTGAGAGAATAAAGCGGTGAGCCCTGTGGCAAAGGTTGTCAGTCCCCATCACCACAGTGTTTTTTCTAGGACAATCCGTCATCTGACTTTCTCCCAACGGCATTTTTTCCTGATCATGCATTCCCAAGTCTGATTCTTCAAACACCCTGGAAGTTTGCAAACTATCTAATATCTCTTTAAAAAATGCCCTTCTGTTTAAAGTAGGAGGAGGGGCCTCTGCAACTGCAACTGATAATCTTGAGAGAGACGGTACTGGCGTAAGTACACTGGACTGTAAGGGCACATGTGCGCCATTCAGCAGGGGAATGGAGCTTAGATCCGAAGGCATTTCCCAAGCTCTGGCACACTTTAGTGAGGCATTCCTCGCAACTGAGTCACCCACAATTTGGCCTTCGCAGCATGTAAACAATATTTTAAAAATCAAATACACACCTGGCAGTGTTTTGGTTAAGAGAGTCTAGATACTTTCAGACCTGCTAGAAACTGCCTTGCAAGAGCCGGAATTTCTTTCCAGCTAGAAGCAAATTAACTTTAGCACCTCTCAAAAAAGCAAAATAATACTGCTGCAGGGTGGGACAGCACAGAAAAGCTGCTCACGAAGATTTTTTTATTCAAGGCTGTTTTGAAGACACCCATTTACAGTATTTGATTTAAATCAGAGAACATGATCATCTCTCCCTCCCTGTCCAATACAAGCAAATCCTAAGCAATTTTCTTCAAGTGATTTTTCCATACTATGCAGCAGCCAAGAACATCAGTGACTGACCTCGAAGCCCATCACAGTCAGGACTTCTTCCTGTGCTGGTACGGATGCTGCATGGAACAGTGGTAAAGTAACGAGAAGGCAAGGCAGGCACCGCAGGGAGGAGCTGACTCTGCCGCCCGGTCCCGAGCTTCTGCGTCTTCCTCTCCCATCTCATGGAATCAAGGTCAGGACTGCACCAAAAACTGACAAGCAGGAAGCTAAGACGAGATGGTAAGACAAGATGGTCTGAAGGACCATGGGATTGAGTCAAATGGAGGCTCAGAAGACCACCTCTCCCTGAAGAAACCACCTGAGCAGGACCACACCCAAAACACCAGTAAGACCACACCACCCTCGGGACACCCCAGACACGGCAGTGCTGCTCCCAAGGGCAAAAGCCTCTACTGCAGTGTGGCTGCAGACAGTGTCTCCTGCCTCCCAAGAAGCAGGTCCAGCTTTTTAATCCTACTCACTGGATTAAAAATGGCACCCTTCCTCCTTTTATTTTTTTGCTGAGTAGCGTTTCTTTTGGAGAAGGTTGCCATTTCCTTCTCCAAAAGAAACACTACTCAGCAAAAAAATAAAAGGAGGGAGGGTGAAGTACTGATACATGCAACACTGTGGATGGATGCACAGTCATGCTGAGCCAAAGGAGCCAGACATGAAGGACTACAAGTATATTATTCTGTTTATTTGAAATCCTAGAAAAAGTTGAACTAATATCTAGTTACAGAAAGCAGGGGAGTGGTTGCCAGGGTGAGGGTCTGAGTACCAGTGAGCACAAATTTTTTAGGACAATGGAAATATTCTATATTTTGATTGTTGTGGTAACTGTACAACTGTTTATACATTTATTGAAACTTCATGAGCCATACAATTTCCAGTGAACTGTACATTTTATTTTGTATCAATTATACCTCCATAAAGTCCATCAAAAATCCCTAGCACAATGACTGTCATCCATGTGGAATCTGTGCGAATCTACGTAAAAATCCCTTTGCTATAAACACTTCTTCCTTTCAAATACACGACCATTCACCTCTCTGAGGGTGGAGATGGTTCTGCTGCCAGGTAAATCTGATTAATAGTTATCCTTGACACAAAATGCTATGTTAACCTTTTTCTGAAAAAAAAAAAAAAAAAAAAAGTTGGCTCTGCCAATGACTTTCTGTGTGACATCAAGTGTGATCCTTTGCTTCTGGAAAGTTCCCACATGTGTGGTGTAGAAACAGTATTACAGGGAACGTTTTCCAATGCAGGTTATATGAGAGTACCGAGTTCAAAGCTGGGCAAATGGGTGTGTGCTCAATGTGTTGGGTTGCTTTTTCCATTCCACCAGTGAGGACTCTTTTGATTGCAAGTAACAGACTATCTGACCCAACTTATTTAAGCAAATGAGGTTTATTAGGTGAACAGCTGAAGAGCAGAGAGTCTGCACTGGCCTTAAGGAAAGCTGGATCCCAGAGGGTTGGCAGTCACACCACACCTCGGATTTCCCTTCCTCTCTCTGCTCTGCGTTCCACCACATTGGCCTCATCATCTGTCTGCACATAGTCCACTCCCTCCCGGCAGCTCCAGCCACTTTATGCCTCATTCTCACATCACAACGTCCTCGATGCACTCTGCTGTGTTTCAGACGGGGATCCCCGCCTATACTGAGCCAAGAACTGTAGCTAAGGGGATGTGATATGCTGATGAGCCAGCCACCCTGGAGCTGAAGTCTGGCTCAGTCCACCTAAAACAAATGGCTGCTACGCAGCTGGGTAGAGGTAACTGCTCCAAATCAGAGTACTCTCAGCAGAAAGAAGGTAATGATACTGAAAGGCAATCATCAAATGCCCACTGAAAGCATTCTATGAGTCAGGGACTCCATCAGGAACACAGAAACCACACAAGCTATTTCAACAGGATTTAGTCTAGGGAATTGCTTAAGTGGGCTTAGAACACTTAAGTTTTGTTTAAGTTAAACAAAGGTTAAACAAAGGTTTAACCTTTTGTCCTGGAAGGACAAAAAGGAACACTAAGCCTTCAGAATGTAGCCGCTGTAGGAATCGGCCTCTGGGTTTAATAAATCTTAGGGTCTGGAGGAGAAGTCAGGCAGGCCAGTCTCTGGTGGTGATCTGACTGGTGCTGCTGTCTCAGAGCTTGGAGGAGAGGGCTCTTGGATCCAGAACTCTGAGGAAGGGCACCCCATCTGTCTACGCTAGTACCTCTGAAGAGGTGCAATGAGTCTGAATCTGGGCATGTGGAAAAGCTTAGCCTTTGAGATGAAGAAGCAAGGCTGAGGTGATGCCAATAGGAAGCAAACAAGAAGGGATGTGTTCCTGTTTCCTCATTCAGCCTCTCATTTTCTCTAGGCCCTAACAAAGGCCCTGTTTGCAGAGTCCTAGAATAACAAAGCAGAGTATAGAAAAGTTGGTTTTGGTACAGAGAGATAATTACTTAACAACTAGCACACAAACAATTTACATGATCAGGGTATCAGTGAGAATATTTTGTTGCAAGCAATGGATAAACTCTAACTTAATTAGCTTATACTTAACAAAGTGTAAGTTCCCTGGAAGAATGGTTCCAGGAATGTATAATTCAGCTATTCGGTATTGCACCAAGGATAAAGGTTCTTTCTGTTCTTCCACTCTGACATCTTTAGAACGTGACTTTATCTTCAGCTAGTCTTCCTCATGGCAACAATATGGCTGCCACAATTCCAGACGTCACATAGCCATTATAGATTCAGACATAGAAAAAAAGTACTTTGTGAAAGAAAATCTCATTTTAGTTCAAGGAAACTTTTCCAGAAGCCTCCCAGCATCTTTCTTCTCATATTTCATTGACCAGGATAGGTCAATGAAATCAACCCTTAACAAAGAAAGGAACTGAAATAACAAGTACAGCTTAGAGTAATTAAAACTTATTTCTGGGTAACCTGTGAGGAGAGTATTTAGTTAAATAAAATTGAGGCTTGAGCCAGAAGTGTAGGTTAAATATTTAACAACCAGTACTCTGAAAAATAAATACATATGATAATTTTATTAGAAATACACTGATGCAAAGGATGTGTAGAACAAAATTTACAAATAATAATAAAGTATGCAATATTCCTTTATAAGTTTCACATAGACAACTGATACAAGATAATTCATTGATTTTTACCAATACTCCTACATTCTTAGTCAAACTATAATTGCAGCTGATCAACAAATTTAGTTCTGATAAAATATTGATTGATACGGTAGGAAAAAAAGTGAAATAACGAAGACATATATTTGAGCTTCACTCAGCCAATATATCTCTATCCCAAGCTCCCATTCCAGAGGTGGTTGAAAGTTTATCTTAGTAGATTAAAAGTTCACCAACCTTCCCAGTTTCTTGAGGTTTAGTCTAAGTTCCAAAACATATTAGAAGGGCCCATCACCTTTTGTTAGTTTAAAGAGGTTGCTATTTTCACATACACATACCCTTATACACATGTCAATCTTTATATATATACCCCTCATTTCTATCTGCCAGGAATCTTTTGATCTATCAGCTCTGTTCCCATAACTCTGTTTCCATACATGAGAACCTGAGAATATCTATGAAGCTGAGATTCCCTCTTCCTAGACTCGTTAAAGTCTGCCAAGGAAGCAAAAGGCAGGTTCCCTCTCCTTGGAACACATTAATATCCTGGACTTTCAACATTTTCCTTCTTCTCTTCTCTTCCTTTGATCAGATGGAATCATTACCAGTCTGGGAAAGGAGTAAACTTTGCACTCCTTAAATGCCCTTATTCACAGTTTAGTAGACAGTGTAGCGAAATCTGGCTCATTCTTTAGAGAAAAATGAAGTTGAACCCATACCTCACACTGTATACAAAAGTCAATTCTAGATTGATTAAAGACTTAAATGTGAAACATAAAACTTTATAACTAATGAATTAAATAGTGGAATGCATCTTTACAACCTAGCATGTGGGGAGACCTGTTAAAACCAGAACTCAAAAGCTCAAAATATAAGATAGAAAACAAATGGCTTTAATTACATCAAATTTAAAGATTTCTGTTCAACTAAACACACTGTAGACCAAGTTAATGGAAGAATGAAGGTTGGGAGAAGATAGCCACAGTGTTTACAACAGACACAGGATACCTGCAAAGAGGCAAAGATAGGAAACCTGATTTAAAAAAAAAACAAAACAAACAAACAAGAAAACAAAAAAACCCCAGGCAATGAATCTGATTAAGCAAGTGCCAAGTGAATGAGAAGATCCTCAAAGTCGCTGATAATCAAAGAACTACAAAGCACACCAGTAATATAAAGCTTTATTCCCATCAGACTGGCAAAGATCAGAGAGAAGAATGATGCTAATTTTTTGTGAGATGCGAGGAACAGGACCCTTTTTTGTCCACTGCTGGCGAGTGTTTAGATATTGCTGCTATTCTGGAGGGTTCTCTGGCAGTACATATCTAAACCACGTGTGCTTGTATGTGCAGAAATCTGACCCCTCTGTATATTCCCAGGGTCATTATTAAACAGGAGCATAACTGGACCTATGAGAAGGCATGCATCACAGAACTCTTTACGGCCCTGAGAAGCAGAAGGCGCCCTGGGGTCTGTCACACATAGTTATGGTAAAACATGGTGGCTCTGCTCCACGGCACTGTGCCCACAGCTAAAGGAACAAAGAGATAGGCCACATGGATAGACCTAGAAATTACCATACTGATGAAGTAAATCAGAAAGACAAAGACAAATGCCATATAATATCATTTATGCGTGGAATCTAAAATATGACACGAATTATCTATGAAACAAAAATAAACTCCCTGATGTAAAGCATAAAGAACAGATTTGTGGTTGCCAAGGGGTGGGGAGGATTGGATTGGGAGTTTGGGGTTAGCAGATGCAAACTATTACATGCAGAATGGATAAATATCAAGGCCCTACTGTACAGCACAGTGAACTATATTCAATATCCTGTGATAAACCATAATGGAGAAAATATGAAAAAAATGTATATATATGCATTATATCTAACATAAATAAAATATATATATATGTATATAATAATGTGTGTGCGTGTATATATATAACTTTGGCCACTTGATGTGAAGAACTGACTCATTCAGTTCTCATTCAGGAAAAGTCCCTGATGCTGGGAAAGATTGAGGGCAAGAGGGGAAGGAGGCAACAGAGAATGAGATGGTTGGATGGCATCACCGACTCAATGGACACGAGCTTGAGTGAACTTCAGGAGACAGTGAAGGACAAGGGAAAGCTGGCATGCTGCAGCAATGGGGTTGCAGAGTCGTACACGGCATAGCGACTGAACAATAATATGTATGACTTTGCTATGCAGCAGAAATTAACACAACCCTGTAAATCAATTATACTTCAATAAAATAGTTTTTTTAAAAAAAGGATATGCGGGGGAGGAGCCAAGATGGCGGAGGAATAGGACGGGGATACCACTTTCTCCCCTACAAATTCATTGAAAGAACAATTGAACGCAGAGCAAACTTCACAAAACAACTTCTGATCGCTAGCTGAGGACATCAGGAGCCCAGAAAAGCAGCCCATTGTCTTCAAAAGGAGGTAGGACAAAATATAAAAGATAAAAAGAGAGACAAAAGAGCTAGGGATGGAGACCTGTCCCGGGAAGGGAGTCTTAATAGAGGAAGTTTCCAAACACCAGGAAACCCTCGCACTGGCGGGTCTGGGGGAAGTTTTCCAATCTCAGAGGGCAACCTAACTGGGAGGAAAAATAAATAAAACCCACAGATTACGTGCCTAAAAGCAATTACCAGCAGAAAAGTACCCCAGACGCCCACATCCGCCACCAGCAAGTGGGAGCGGAACAGAGAGGAGCTGGCGGCATTGCTTAGGGTAAGGACCGGGCCTGAGTGCCCTGAGGACAATCGGAGGGAGCTTTTGTGAGAATCCAACTTAAACTGTGGGACAGCAAAACAGAGAGAGAAAATTAACTGGCCCAAACACACTGCCGGCCGTTCATAGAACAAAGGGTCTGAGCAAGTCCAGAGAAGAGCTAGCCTGCGGAGGACCGGCCCATCCCCGCCGGAGGCAGGAGGCAGGGGGGAGGGGACAGCAGCAAACTCGGCCCCAAAGACGACATCTCCTACCGCACTGCAAACAGGCCTCCAGTTTCTAACCAGAGACCTCCTGAGATTCTGGATAGTCGACATCCGCCAGGAGGGTCGCGGCGAGACAGAGGGCGCAGGCACCCAGGGAGAGAGCGCCCATCAAGCTCCTGGCGGCCTGAGCTGCTCGGGCTGGGGAAGGCACAAAACGCAGGCGCAACCGAGTCCGCGCTCTTGTGGAGGACCCGGAAACTGGAACCGCACGCCACTCAGGGCACGCTCCACATAGAGCAGCCGGGAGCCTGAGCAGCGTAGACAGGGTAGGCAGCGCCAGCCCCTCTCCGCAGCACGACGGAACTAGCAAACCTGAGTAAGAAAGAGTCCACCTCCGCCCGCCTGTGTCAGGGCCGAAATTAGACACTGAAGAGACCGGCAAACAGAAGCCAAATGAACAAAGGGAACCGCTTCAGAAGGGACCGGTGCAACAGATTAAAACCCCTGTAGATAACACCGACTACACCAGAAGGGGCCTAAGATATCGAGAAGTGTAAGCTGGAACGAGGCGCTATCTGAAACTGAACCGAACCCACAATGACCGCAACAGCTCCAGAGAAATTCCTAGATATATTTTTACCTTTTTTTCTTTTCTTTCTTCTTTTTTATCTTTTATTTTCTTTTAAAATTCCCTATTACTCCCCCATTACTCCTTAACTTTCATTTTCATATATTTTTATGATTTTTTTAATTAGGAAAAAAAATTTTTTTCTTTTTTTTCTTTTTCTGTTTTTCTCTTTTAAAGTCCTCTATTACTCCTCTACTAATCCTTAATTTTCATTTTCATTTCACTATAACCTTGCAAAAAAAAAAAGAGAGAGAGAGAAGCCCTATTTTTAAACTGAACTTCATATATATTTCTAAAATTTTTTGTGTTTTTGTTTTTAATATTGTATTTTTAAGAGTCTAACCTCTACTCTAGATTTTTAATTTTTGTTTTTCAGTATGTGATATAAATTTTAGACATTTAAGAATCCAATATTCAGTTCCCATTTTTATTCAGGAGTGTGTTGATTACTCTCTCCCACTTTTGACTCTCCATTTTCTACCTCAGAACACCTCTATTTCCTCCCTCCCCCTTCTCTTCCCAATCCAATTCTGTGAATCTTTGTGGATGTCTGGGCTATGGAGAACACTTTGGGAACAGACAACTGTGTAGATCTGTCTCTCTCCTCTTGAGTCCCCCCTTTTCTCCTCCTGCTCATCTCTATCTCCCTCCTCCCTCTCCTCTTCTTCATGTAACTCTGTGAAACTCTCTGGGTATACCTAACAGGGGAGAATCTTTTCACCGTTAACCTAGAAGTTTTATTATCAGTGCTGTATAGTTGGAGAAGTCTTGAGACTACAGGAAGAATAAAACTGAAATCCAGAGGCAGGAGACTTAAGCCCAAAACCTGAGAACACCAGAAAACTCCTGACTACATGGATCTTTAAGTAATAAGAGACCATCGAAACGCCTCCATACCTACACTGAAACCAACCACCACCCAAAGAGCCAATAAGTTCCAGAGCAAGACATACCACGCAAATTCTCCAGCAATGCAGGAACATAGCCCTGAGCGTCAACATACAGGCTGCCCAAAGTCATACCTAACACGTAGACCCATCTCAACACTCATTACTGGGCACTCCATTGCACTCCAGAGAGAAGAAATCCAGTTCCACGCACCAGAACACCGACGCAAGCTTCCCTAACCAGGAAACCTTGACAAGTCAATCGTCCAACCCCACCCACTGGGTAAAACCTCATCAATAAAAAGGAACCACAGACCTCCAGAATACAGAAAGCCCACTCCAGACACAGCAATCTAAACAAGATGAAAAGGCAGAGAAATACCCAACAGGTAAAGGAACATGAAAAATGCCCACCAAGTCAAACAAAAGAGGAGGAGATAGGGAATCTACCTGAAAAAGAATTTAGAATAATGATAACAAAAATGATCCAAAATCTTCAAAACAAAATGGAGTTACAGATAAATAGCCTGGAGACAAACATTGAGAAGATGCAAGAAATGTTTAATAAAGACCTAGAAAAAATAAAAAAGAGTCAATTAAAAATGAATAATGCAATAAATGAGATCAAAAACATTCTGGAGGGAAACAAGAGTGAAATAACAGAGACAGAAGATAGGATAAGTGAGGTAGAAGATAAAATGTTGGAAATAAATGAAACAGAGACGAAAAAAGAAAAAATAATCAAAAGAAATGAGGACAACCTCAGGGACTTCTGGAACAATATGAAACACCCCAACATTCGAATCATAGGAGTCCCAGAAGAAGAAGACAAAAAGAAAGGCCATGAGAAAATACTCGAGGAGATAATAGCTGAAAACTTCCCTAAAATGGGGAAGGAAATAGCCACCCAAGTCCAAGAAACCCACAGAGTCCCAAAAGGATAAACCCAAGGCGAAACACCCCAAGACACATATTAATCAAATTAACAAAGATCAAACACAAAGAATAAATACTAAAAGCAGCAAAGGAGAAACAACAAATAACACACAAAGGGATTCCCGTAAGGATAACAGCTAATCTTTCAATAGAAACCCTCCAGGCCAGAAGGGAATGGCAGGGCATACTTAAAGTAATGAAAGAGAATAACCTACAACCTAGAATACTGTACCCAGCAAGAATCTCATTCAGATATGAAGGAGAATTCAAAAACTTTACAGACAAGCAAAAGCTGAGAGAATTCAGCACCACCAAACCAGCTCTTCAACAAATGCTAAAGAATTTTCTCTAGACAGGAAACACAGAAAGGTTGTATAAACGTGAACCCAAAACAACAAAGTAAATGGCAATGGAACCATACCTATCAATAATTACCTTAAATGTAAATGGGTTGAATGCCCCAACCAAAAGACAAAGACTGGCTGAATAGATACAAAAACAAGACCCCTATATATGCTGTCTACAAGAGACCCACCTCAACACAAGAGACATAAACAGACTAAAAGTGAAGGGCTGGAAAAAAATATTTCACGCAAACGGAAAACAAAAGAAATCAGGAGTCGCAATACTCATATCAGATAAAATAGACTTTCAAATAAAGGATGTGAAAAGAGACAAAGAAGGACACTACATAATGATCAAAGGATCAATCCAATAAGAAGATACAACAATTATAAATATATATGCACCCAACATAGGAGCACCACAATATGTAAGGCAAACGCTAATGAGTATGAAAGAGGAAATTAATAGTAATACAATAATAGTGGGAGACTTTAATACCCCACTCACAACTATGGATAGATCAACTAAACAGAAAATTAACAAGGAAACACAAACATTAAATGACACAATGGAACAGCTAGACCTAACTGATATCTATAGGACATTTCACCCCAAAACAATCAACTTCACCTTTTTCTCAAGTGCACACAGAACCTTCTCCAGAATAGATCACATCCTGGACCATAAATCTAGTCTTGGTAAATTCAGAAAAATTGAAATCATTCCAGTCATCTTTTCTGACCACAGTGCAGTAAGATTAGATCTCAGTTACAGGAAAAAAAATTGTTAAAAATTCAAACATATGGAGGCTAAGTAACACACTTCTGAATAACCAACAAATCATAGAAGAAATCAAAAAAGAAATCAAAATATGCATAGAAATGAATGAAAATGAAAACACAACAACCCAAAACCTATGGGACACTGTAAAAGCAGTGCTAAGGGGAAGGTTCATAGCATTACAGGCTTACCTCAAGAAACAAGCAAAAAGTCAAATAAATAACCTAACTCTACACCTAAAGCAACTAGAGAAGAAAGAAATGAAGAACCCCAGGGTTAGTAGAAGGAAAGAAATCTTAAAAAATTAGGGCAGAAATAAATGCAAAAGAAACTAAAGAGACCATAGCAAAAATGAACAAAGCTAAAAGTTGGTTTTTTGAAAAAATAAGCAAAATTGACAAACCATTAGCAAGACTCATTAAGAAACAAAGGGAGAAGAACCAAATTAACAAAATTAGAAATGAAAATGGAGAGATCACAACAGATAACACTGAAATACAAAGGATCATAAGAGACTACTACCAGCAGCTCTATGCCAATAAAATGGACAACTTGGATGAAATGGACAAATTCTTAGAAAAGTATAACTTTCCAAAACTGAGCCAGGAAGAAATAGAAGATCTTAACAGAACCATCACAAGCAAGGAAATCAAAACTGTAATCAGAAATCTTCCAGAAAACAAAAACCCAGGATCAGATGGCTTCACAGCTGAATTCTACCAAAAATTTGGAGAAGAGCTAACACCTATCTTACTCAAACTCTTCCAGAAAGTTGCAGAAGAAGGTAAACTTCCAAACTCATTCTATGAGGCCACCATCACCCTAATTTCAAAACCAGACAAAGATGCCACAAAGAAAGAAAACTACAGGCCAATATCACTGATGAACATAGATGCAAAAATCCTTAACAAAATTCTAGCAAACAGAATCCAACAACATATTAAAAAAAATCATACACCATGACCAAGTGGGCTTTATCCCAGGAATGCAAGGATTCTTTAATATCCGCAAATCAATCAATGTAATACACCACATTAACAAATTGAAAGATAAAAACCATATGATTCTCTCAATAGATGCAGAGAAAGCCTTTGACAAAATTCAACACCCATTTATGATTAAAACTCTCCAGAAAGCAGGAATAGAAGGAACATACCTCAACATAATAAAAGCTATATATGACAAACCCACAGCAAGCATCACCCTCAATGGTGAAAAATTGAAAGCATTTCCCCAGAAATCAGGAACAAGACAAGGGTGCCCACTCTCACCACTACTATTCAGCATAGTTTTGGAACTTATGGCCACAGCAATCAGAGCAGAAAAAGAAGTAAAAGGAATCCAGATAGGAAAAGAAGAAGTGAAACTCTCGCTGTTTACAGATGGCATGATCCTCTACATAGAAAACCCTAAAGACTCTACCAGAAAATTACTAGAGCTAATCAACGAATATAGTAAAGTTGCAGGATATAAAATTAACACACAGAAATCCCTTGCATTCCTATACACTAACAATGAGAAAACAGAGAAATTAAGGAAACAATAGCATTCACCATTGCAACAAAAAGAATAAAATACTTAGGAGTATATCTACCTAAAGAAACGAAAGACCTATACATAGAAAACTATAAAACACTGATGAAAGAAATCAAAGAGGACAAAAACAGATGGAGAAATATACCGTGTTCATGGATTGGAAGAATCAATATTGCCAAAATGACTATACTACCCAAAGCAATCTATAGATTCAATGCAATCCCTATCAAGCTACCAAGGGTATTTTTCACAGAACTAGAACAAATAATTTCACAATTTTTATGGAAATACAAAAAACCTCGAATAGCCAAAGTAATCTTGAGAAAGAATGGAACTGGAGGAATCAACCTGCCTGACGTCAGACTATATTACAAAGCCACAGTCATCAAGACAGTATGGTACTGGCACAAAGACAGAAATATAGATCAATGGAACAGAATAGAAAGCCTAGAGATAAATCCACGAACCTATGGACACCTTATCTTCAACAAAGGAGGCAAGGATATACAATGGAAAAAAGACAACCTCTTTAACAAGTGGTGCTGGGAAACCTGGTCAACCACTTGTAAAAGAATGAAACTAGAACACTTTCTAACACCATACACAAAAATAAACTCCAAATGGATTAAAGATCTAAATGTAAGACCAGAGACTCTAAAACTCCTAGAGGAGAACATAGGCAAAACACTCTCCGACATAAATCACAGCAGGATCCTCCATGACCCACCTCCCAGAATATTGGAAATAAAAGCAAAAATAAACAAATAGGACCTAATGAAACTTAAAAGCTTTTGCACAACAAAGGAAACTATAAGCAAGGTAAAAAGACAGCCCTCAGATTGGGAGAAAATAATAGCAAATGAAGCAACAGACAAAGGATTAATCTCAAAAATATACAAGCAACTCCTGCAGCTCAATTCCAGAAAAATAAAAGACCCAATCAAAAAATGGGCCAAAGAACTAAATAGATATTTCTCCAAAGAAGACATACAGATGGCTAGCAAGCACATGAAAAGATGCTCAACATCACTCATTATCAGAGAAATGCAAATCAAAATCACAATGAGGTACCATTACACGCCAGTCAGGATGGCTGCTATCCAAAAGTCTACAAGCAATAAATGCTGGAGAGGGTGTGGATAAAAGGGAACCCTCTTACACTGTTGGTGGGAATGCAAACTAGTACAGCCACCATGGAGAAGAGTGTGGAGATTTCATAAAAAACTGGAAATAGAACTGCCATATGACCCAGCAATACCACTTCTGGGTATACACACCGAGGAAACCAGATCTGAAAGAGACACGTGCATCCCAATGTTCATCACAGCATTGTTTATAATAGCCAGGACATGGAAGCAACCTAGATGCCCATCAGCAGATGAAAGGATAAGAAAGCTGTGGTACATATACATCATGGAATGTTACTCAGCCATTAAAAACAATTCATTTGAATCAGTTCTAATGAGATGGATGAAACTGGAGCCCATTATACAGAGTGAAGTAAGCCAGAAAGATAGAGAACATTACAGCATACTAACACATATATATGGGATTTAGAAAGATGGTAACAATAACCCTATATGAAAAACAGAGAAAGAGACACAGATGTACATAACAGACTTTTGGACTCTGTGGGAGAAGGCGAGGGTGGGATGTTTCGAGAGAACAGCATCAAAACATGTATATTATCTATAGTGAAACAGATCACCAGCCCAGGTTAGGTGCATAAGACAAGTGCTCGGGCCTGATGCACTGGGAAGACCCAGAGGGATTGGGTAGAGAGGGAGGTGGGAGGGGGGATCGGGATGGGGAATACATGTAAATCCATGGCTGATTCATGTCAATGTATGACAAAACCCACTACAATATTGTAAAGTAATTAGCCTCCAACTAATAAAAATAAATTAAAAAAATAAAAATAAAAAAGGATATGCAGAGAACCTTGTGAACAGATTCAGAAAATTTAGTGGGGAGGGGAAAAGTAAGAGACCAAGTGAGATCTACAGCAGAATAACATTCAGTTCAGTTCAGTCACTCAGTCGTGTCCTACTCTTTGAGACCCTATGAATCGCAGCACGCCAGGCCTCCCTGTCCATCACAAACTCCCGGACTTTACTCAAACTCATGTCCATCGAGTTGGTGATGCCATCCAGCCATCTCATCCTCTGTCGTCCCCTTCTCCTCCTGCTCCCAATCCTTCCCAGCATCAGGATCTTTTCCAATGAGTCAGCTCTTCACATGAGGTGGCCAAAGTACTGGAGTTTCAACTTCAGCATCAGTCCTTCCAATGAACATCCAGGACTGATCTCCTTTAGGATGGACTGATTGGATCTCTTTGCAGTCCAAGGGACTCACAAGAGTCTTCTCCAACACTACAGTTCAAAAGCATCAATTTTTCGGCACTCAGCTTTCTTCACAGTCCAATTCTCACATCCATACATGATCACTGGAAAAACCATAGCCTTGACCAGATGAAACTTTGTTGGCAAAGTAATGTCTCTGCTTTTTAATATGCTATCCAGGTTGGTCATAACTTTCCTTCCAAGGAGTAAGCGTCTTTTAATTTCATGGCTGCAGTCACCATCTGCAGTGATTTTGGAGCCCAAAAAAATAAAGTCTGACACTTTTCCCACTGTCTCCCCATCTATTTCCCATGAGGTGATGGGGCCAGATGCCATGATCTTAGTTTTCTGAATGTTAAGCTTTAAGCCAACTTTTTCACTCTTCTCTTTCACTTTCATCAAGATTTCTGCCATAAGGGTGGTGTCAACTGCATATCTGAGGTTATTGATATTTTTGATATCAAAAATTATTGAGACTGAGGATATTGATATTGATTCTCCTGGCAATCTTGATTCCAGCTTGTGCTTCTTCCAGCCCAGCATTTCCCATAATGTACTCTGCATATAAGTTAAATAAGCAGGGTGACAATATACAGCCTTGAAGTACTCCTTTTCCTATTTGGAACCAGTCTGTTGTTCCATGTCCAGTTCTAACTGTTGCTTCCTGATCTGCATACAGGTTTCTCAAGAAGCAGGTCAGGTGGTCTGGTATTCCCATCTCTTTCAGAATTTTCCACAGTTTATTGTGATCCACACAGCTGGGCTTTGGCATAGTCAATAAAGCAGAAATAGATGTTTTTCTGGAACTCTCTTGTTTTTCAGTGATTCAGCAGATATTGGCAATTTGATCTCTGGTTCCTTGGCCTTTTCTAAAACCAGCTTGAATATCTAGAAGTTCACGGTTCATGTATTGCTGAAGCCTGACTTGGAGAATTTTGAGCATTACTCTACTAGCGTGTGAAATAAGTGAAATGTGCGGTAGTTTGAGCATTCTTTGGGATTGCCTTTCTTAGGGACTGGAATGAAAACTGATCTTTCCCAGTCCTGTGGCCACTGCTGAGTTTTCCAAATTTGCTGGCATATTGAGTGCAGCACTTTCACAGCATCATCTTTCAGGTTTGAAATAGCTCAACTGGAATTCCATCACATCCACTAGCTTTGTTCATAGTGATGCTTTCTAAGGCCCACCTCATTTCACATTCCAGGATGTCTGGCTCTAGGTGAGTGATCACCTAGATAATTGTGACCTAGATAATTATCACCTAGATAATCACACCATTGTGATTATCTGGGTCGTGAAGATCTTTTTTGTACAGTTCTTCTGTGTATTCTTGCCACCTCTTCTTAATATCTTCTGCTTCTGTTAGGTCCATACCATTTCTGTCGTTTATCGAACCCATCTTTGCCTGAAATGTTCCCTTGGTATCTCTAATTTTCTTGAAGAGATCTCTAGTATTTTCCATTCTGTTGTTTTCCTCTATTTCTTGTTGATTGCTGAGGAAGGCTTTCTTATCTCTCCTGGCTCTTCTTTGGAACTCTGCATTCAAATGGGAATATTTTTCCTTTTCTCCTTTGCTTTTCACTTCTCTTCGTTTCACAGCTATTTGTAAGGCCTCCTCAGACAACCATTTTCCCTTTTTGCATTTCTTTTCCATGGGGATGGTCTTGATCCCTGTCTCCTCTACAATGTCACGAACCTCCGTCCATAGTTCATCAGGCTCTCTATCAGATCTAGCCCCTTAAATCTATGTCTCACTTCCACTGTATAGTAATAAGGGATTTGATTTAGCTCACACCTGAATTGTCTAGTGGTTTTCCCTACTTTCTTCAGTTTAAGTCTGAATTTGGCAATAAGGAGTTCTTGATCTGAGCCACAGTCAGCTCCCGGTCTTGTTTTTGCTGACTGTATAGAGCTTTTCCATCTTTGGCTGCAAAGAATATAATCAATCTGATTTTGGTGTTGACCATCTAGTGATGTCCATGTGTAGAGTCTTCTCTTGTGTTGTTGGAAGAGGGTGTTTGCTATGACCAGTGCATTCTCTTGGCAAAACTCTATTAGCCTTTGCCCTGATTCATTCCGTACACCAAGGCCAAATTTGCTGTTACTCCAGGTGTTTCTTGACTTCCTACTTTTGCATTCCAGTCCCCTATAATGAAAAGGACATCTTTTTTGGGTGTTAGCTCTAGAAGGTCTTGTAGGTCTTCATAAAACTGTTCAGCTTCAGCTTCTTCAGCGTTATTGGTTGGGGCATAGGTTTGGATTACCGTGATATTGAATGGTTTGCCTTGGAAACGAACAGAGATCATTCTGTCATTTTTGAGATTGCATCCAAGTACTGCATTTTGGACTCTTTTGTTGACTATGATGGCTATTCCTTTTCTTCTAAGGGATTCCTGCCCACAGTAATAGATATAATGGTCACCTGAGTTAAATGCACCCACTCCAGTCCATTTTAGTTGGCTGATTCCTAGAATGTCGCCATGCACTCTTGCCATTTCCTGTTTGACCACTTCCAATTTGCCTGGTTTCATGGACCTAACATTCCAGGTTCCTGTGCAATATTGCTCTTTACAGCATCGGACCTTGCTTCTATCACCAGTCACATCCACAATTGGGTGTTGTTTTTGCTTTGCCTCCATCCCTTCATTCTTTCTGGAGTTATTTCTCCACTGATCTCCAGTAGCATATTGGGCATCTACTGACCTGGGGAGTTCCTCTTTCAGTATCCTATCATTTTGCCTTCTCATACTGTTCATGGGGTTCTCAAGGCAAGAATACTGACGTGGTTTGCCATTTCCTTCTCCAGTGGACTACATTCTGTCAGAACTCTCCACCATGCCCTGACCATCTTGGGTGGCCCCACACGGCATGGCTTAGTTTCAGCGATGGACCATGCAGAATTGTGGCCGTGAGGAACTACCCCTTGCCCAAGTTTAGGGATAGCGACTGAGAGCGCCAGGCTGCGACAGTGCAGGAGCGGCAGCCAAGAGGAGCTTCCCCAAGTCCGAGAATAACATTACTGTAATTTAAAAACCACATACCCACCACAATGTTACATGTTCTACGAGGACACAGAATAGTGTCTTAGAGCTGTCACCAGTGGAAGGGAGGAAAACAGACACGGGGAATGGGGATTCCATGATTAAGCAAAAAGGGAATAATTCTTTCCAACATGTCATCTCTGCTCAACCACTCTCTATCCCACTAAAAACCCAGATGCTGAAGGCCAGAGCCTAGGAGCTTTCTGTCTGCCCTGTAGCTACTGCTGGCTGAGGAATTTGACCCAGAACAGCTTGGTCATTTGAAGGCGGGGGAGGAGGACAAAGGGAATTGGGGGAAGTGATCAAGTTAATCAGCTAACCAGCTAATCTCTCAAAATATTATCCCATGGCAACTGTTCCAGGCTTCTTGGAGAGCATTTTCAAACCCATAAAAACTATCACATAAAAACTACTATATATATAGCATGGATAAACAACAATAAGATCCTGCTGTGTAGCACACAGAACTATATTTAACATCCTGTGATAAACCACGGTGGAAAAAATATGAAAAAGAGTGTCTACATATATAAATGAATCACTTTGCTGTGCAGCTGAAATCAACACAACGTTGTAATAAATACCGAATAAAAGAATTTTTTTAAAAGATTCAGAAAAATAAAGTCTAATCCATCTCATCAATTTCCTGTGACGTGAGTGAGTCTGTTTTAATTGAACTTCAGTGAGGTCTGAGATATACATTTGTACAGTTTGTGCACTGCACAAAGATGCCCCTGGCCTAGTGAGTGAGTGAAGGGGAGTTAGAATCCATCAGGGGTTCTGCTCACAACTGGGCCAACCTGGAGCTACTTTAATCACAGGTAGAAGTGTCTTTGATAATTTGTCTGCCAGTCAGACTGATCTTCTGTAACTTCTACCAAGGCATTGTATGTGTCAACTGGAGCCCTGGGTCTCAGTCTGATCATCATTCTTATCAGAAATTTACGTATCAACTCAAAGGTGTTTTTGCAGCCTCTGCTTTTAGGACAGTCCTTGAGGTTATTTCACTGGCCTTTCCTTTTGCCTGGAATGCTCTTCCCTGTTCTAGGCCTGGCACCTTCCCTCCTTGACTTGGGTTTCTGTTCCCAGGTCACCTCTGCAGAGAAGCCTTCTCTGAACATCTGCTCTAAGATCAGCCCCCTTCCCATCCTTACCTTGCTCTATCCTCTTGGCCAGTTTTCTTCATTCCACTTTTCACTCCCTGAAGTCCTACATGTATTGGGTTATTTCCTGTCCGCCCCACCGTCGGGGTGTAAGTTCCCACTCACTGGTACCTGTGTAGGGCAGGCATGGAATAGACACTCAGTTGATGTATGTTGGATGGATGAATGGATTGGACCAAAGCAGCAAACACGGTATCATAGTCTTCTCAGATGAGTTACAGAAAGGGCAAAGCGAGTCCTTACCCAGAGCAAAAAGAAATGTGAAGTACTATTTCTTCCTTATTTCTGCCCTAATATGTTAAGATTAACTTGACTAATGAACCAGTTTCTTAAGACCCATAATGGAGTGAGTCAGCTTTTCTGGAGTAATCAACATTGTGTTTAGCCTCCAGGGCCTATTTAAGACATAATTGGCTTCCAAGTAATATTCAGCATTGCTGTATTTTTAAACAAAGAGCCAATTCATGATGTGTTTTTCAGATGCTTTGTGTGTGAGACACATTGAGCTTTCACACACCCCCAAACAAGAATGCTTTTAGGATAATTGTCTGCATATTTGAGGAACAAAAGCCGAAGGCCTGTCTGCCCTCTGCTCACAGTCCAGTTTCATTTCAGGCAGATGGCAGATCAGCTCTGCAATTAATCCACAAAGATCCCTGCAGTCAACCCCCCACACCTCAAGAACAGGAGGGGCCCCTATGAATCAGCTGAAGGAGGATCCTGTGGGTTCTGCAGTGTTTGGACCACCCCTTGACTGCTGTGACCGCCATCCCCGGCTGCACACTGAAGCATTAAAAATCCAGATTCCAGGTCCTGCCTTTTAG
Organism: Muntiacus reevesi; assembly: GCF_963930625.1. Lineage (NCBI taxonomy): Eukaryota > Metazoa > Chordata > Mammalia > Artiodactyla > Cervidae > Muntiacus > Muntiacus reevesi. Next base: position 5,925,163 of record NC_089255.1, on the reverse strand, counting down.
GATTCGATGTAATTTGCCTGGATTGTGGCCCAGAAAACTGGATAAAATTGGCAAACTTTTAAAGCTTCCTGGGTGATTCCAAGCTCTAGCCAGGGCGAGTCACTATTTTAAAAGGTCCTTGGTGGCACTGAGGCAGGTAGCATGACACCCCACCACTGCCTGCACCCTGCCTCCAGACACACCCGAGGCTGCCCATTTGTACATTCTGCTTTGCTGGCCCCGTGGTTTTCCCTTCCTGGGCCCTGGCTCTGGCCCCATCCTCTCCCTAACCTCTCCAAGGAATGAATCCATGGGGACGGTGCTTCTAGCTTTGACCCCACCCCTCCTGAGAAGTATTCCTGCATGCCCTCTAGCCATGGACCACTGTCCTATCTGGGGTACTTCTCCACCTACTTCTACACCTTCCAGGCCAAGCCCGTTCCATGCCCATCGTGACCCACCTGGACCACAGATCCCCCACCCACACCCATTGTTGCTGGCCAAAATCTTGGCTTTCTCTGTCCACTGAAGCCAAATAAAAATTATGGAGCGAGTTTGGAAGGCACAGGGGGCTTGAATTCTCAGCTGGCTGAGATGGAATCACTGCAGGCTCACATCTCAAGAACTGTGCCCATCTCCCCCTCCATGAGGAGTCTAGGGGCTTATATAAGGTGAGGGCTCACAGTCAGGAGTCGGTGATGAGAAGCAAAGGTGTTAGGATCTTGTCAAAGACACTCATAGGCTGGCGTCAATAACCAGGTAATTGAGCCTGGCAGGTCGGTGGCTCTGCGCCCTTCTTTCTGATATGTAACTACAAAGGGAGGATGTTGTATGGGTAAAAGCTAGACACAGGATTAGTTACCATTGTGTGCGTGCTAAGTCACTTCAGTCACGTCCAACCCTTTGCAACCCTATGAACCGTAACCTTCCAGGCTCCTCTGTCCATGAGATGCTTATCCAGGCAAGAATACTGGAGTGGACTGCCATGCGGTCCTCCAAGGGGTCTGCTGACCCAGGCTCAGGCCAGCAGCTCTGTCTCCTGCATCAGCAGGCAGCTTCTTTACCTCTATTGCCAGCAGGGAAGCCATTTAGTGAAGAGTCAGGAAAATAGGTAAGAAGTGTAGCTCCTGCGAAGCTAAGGGGCAGAAAGGCAAACTTAGTTACACACATTAAGAGCTACAGTCAATTAAAGTAAAAAACAAAAGCAAAAAAACACCAGGAATGCTCAGGCCTGCTCACTGTTCTTTTCATCTTCTTTGTCCTTGAGAAAGCGCAAGTCACTCAGTCATGTCTGACTCTGTGATCCCATGGACTAAAAAACATCTCATTTCTCTTTTTTACCTTTGCACTGTAACAAATTAAAAAAAAAAAAACTCCTTCCTCTTTGTTTTCCTTTTCTTGCAACACCACCTGGTGGGACTCTGTGTTTCCCCTGCAAAGAAAGTCCTTCCCTGCCTGCCTCTTCACCTCACTTTCTCTTACTTGTCCCTTAAACCTGTTGCCTCTACAGGACCCCTTCCCTGACACATGTGCAGAAAAGGCCACTTGTCCTTCCTCGAGGCTGCGTGTCTGCTGCTGAGGCCACCTGGCCCCGTGTGGGCCCTGAGTGTTTTAAAGGCAGCGGACCGGTCTAACACCTCAGTGGCTGTAGTACCCTCAATGGGGTTTCATCGGATGATATCAAAAAACACAGTGAAAAAACTAACAAAGAAATGGAACCTCAGAAACCTAGGACATTTGACTTGGTTTCCAGGTGAATCTCTGTCAGCTACAAGCAGTAATTTATCATTCCTATTTTTAACAATTCAAAGTAAGAATGACCAGGATGCAGATTTTGCATGACAAAGGTGGATGTACAAGAAGCAAATGAGTGTAAAAAGGCCTGAATTCAGCCCACAGATTTTTTTGGTCTTACTTTGTATTTAAAATAATAACTTACTAAAATTCAAAAATTAAGAAATTCTCCCCCTTTTGTGGATTTCTGGTGTCTCTTGAAACAAATCAGAAGATGTGGGCCCTCATGTTCCCAAGGCAAACTCTCTGGTGGTTGTGTCCCGACCACTTGGCCTAGTTCCATGCTCTCTGCTATTATTACCGAGATCAGGACCCCCAGGACCTTGGAGCTCCAGCTTCTGGTCTCCACTAACCTTACACATGGTGATTAGCATTGTTCCACCAAGTCTTGTGGTGTTAAGAGCATTTAACTTGGAATCATTAGGTACACCACTTCACTGCTCAGAACCTCCTTCTCTGCCTTTCAGAGCTCGCAGACAAGAAGGGACAGACCACAATCACAGAAATGTGAAGAAATAAGTGCTATAACAAAATTAATACCAAAGTGTGCACCCAATGGAAGTACAATAAAGTGCTTGGCAAACTGAAGGACAGCTTGCTGGAAGAGGAATCTTTCAGCAGGGTTTTGAGGGATGTGTATCATTTTGTCCAGGAATCAAGACTGTCTGGGAAAGGCATTCAGACCAAAATCTGAACAAAGACAAACAGGAAGAAAACAACCTGGTGCAGAGTACATCATGGGAAACGCTGGGCTGGAGGAAACACAAGCTGAATCAAAAATGCCGGGAGAAATAGCAATAACCCCAGACATGCAGATGACACCACCCCTATGGCAGAAAGTGAAGAACTAAAGAGCCTCCTGATGAAAGTGAAAGAGGAGAGTGAAAAAGCTGGCTTAAAATTCAACATTCAAAAAACTAAGATTGTGGCATCTGGTCCCATCACTTCATGGCAAATAGAGGCAGAAACAATGGAAACAGTGACAGGCTTTATTTTCTTGGGCTCCAAAATCTCTGCAGATGGTGACTGCGACCTTGAAATTAAAAGAGGCTTGCTCCTTGGAAGAAAAGTTATGAACAACCTAGATAGCATATTAAAAAGCAGAGACATTACTTTGTCAACAAAGGTCCATATAATCGAAGCTATGTTTTTTCCAGAAGTCAAGGATGGATGTGAGAGTTGCACCATAAAGAAAGCTGAGCGCCAAAGAATTGATGCTTTTGAACTGTGGTGTTGGAGAAGACTCTTGAGAGTCCCTTGGACTGCAAGAAGATCCAACCAGTTCATCCTAAAGGAGATTAGCCCTGGGTGTTCATTGGAAGGATTGATGCTGAAGCTGAAGTGCCAATACTTTGGCCACCTGATTCGAAGAATTGACTCCTTGGAAAAGACCCTGATGCTGAAAGACTGAAGGCAGGAGGAGAAGGGGACAACAGAGGATGAGATGGTGGATGGCATAACCAACTCGATGGGCATGAGTTTGAGCAAACTCCAGGAATTTGTGATGAACAGGGAAGCCTGGCATGCTGCAGTCCATGGTAGCAGAAAGAGTCAGACACGACTGAAAGACTGAACTGAATTGGACTTTTTAGAAATAGTGAGTTGATTAATATTTCCGAATCAGGGTGAAATGTCAGAGATAAACCTAATCGTGAGTTAGGGTCAATATCAACAAGTCTTGAATGCCATATTAAAGAGTTTGGACTTTATCTGGAGGCAAGAATCAGTTTTCACGTGGGAAGTGATATGATTTCAGATCTTGGAAAAATCACTCTAGGGGCAGAAATTGGTTGAAAACACATGCCCCAAACATTGCAAACTAAATGTAAAACAGAACAAACCCCCCTGCTCTTTTATCCACAAAAAGGTTACACTTGAATACCACAGCCGCTTTAGTCATAAAAACCCAAAACTGGAAACACTGTAAATGTTCATCATTTGGAAATGGACACTAAAAATGTGGTCTATTTGTATGAAGCAGAATTCTATACAACTAGAGGAAACAAAGTGTAATTACATCCAACAACACAGATACATCTCAAAAACATGCTCAGTGAGAGAAACCAGACACACATGCAAAAAAGCACATATTGTGTGATGTCACTTAGATTAAGTTCCAGAACAGATAAAACTAATTAAGAATTAGTGCTAGACATCATAGAAGATAGTTGATGAAAGTCAAGATAGTGTTTGTGCAGGCTCGTGTAGCCGCTCAGCTATGTCCAACTCTTTGCGACCCCATGTACTCTAAACTACCAGGCTCCTCTGTCCATGGGATTATCCTGGCCGGCATACTGTACTGGGTTGCCATTTCCTCTTCCAGGGGATCTTCCCCATCCAGGAATTGAACCCACATCACCTGTAGTGCAGGCGGATTGTTTATCACTTAGTCGTCTGGGAAGCCCCAAGGTGTCACCCCTGGAGAAATCAAGGAGTATGTTGACTGAGAAACAGCCTGAGGGGACTTTCTGTGTGATGCGATGCATCATCTTTGTTTGAGTGGGAAGCAGAGACCATGCCTCCACAGAGAAGTTTTGATGTTGCGCTGGCACATGATCTCAGCTCAGCCCATCAGATTGACATGCCCAGCCCATGGAGAATCGTTTCCAGCAGTGGCTGCAATGAGCAATTCCAGGAGCAGGAGTGACTCTTGTGCAAGCTGTACTGTCCAGCATCCAGGGCTGGTGGCTGCGGGGCCCTCACCATGGTGCTGCTGTGGTGTGATTTGAGTTGGGGGGGGGGTGGTAACTGCAGCAGGCATCATTCAAGGACCTGAGAATACAGAGGTGGGTAGACAGGACCCCTGCCCTTATGGTAGAACATTCTAGTGGAAGGGACAGAGAAGATACAGCTCAACAGATAAATAAACACTGGTTTTGGATAGCAACAGTGCAGTAACAGAAATAAAAGAGTGATGGACTCCAGTGGGAGTGAGAGGGCCAAGGAAGGCTTCTCTGGGGAAGTGATATTTGACCTGAAAGCATTCCAGGCAGCTGGAACAGCATATGCAAAGGGCCTGAGGTGGGAATAAGTCGGCCTGTTCTGAAGTCAGGACGTTTGGTGATATTAATATGAAACTGCAGAAATGGGACAGGACAGATCATGCAAGTCCGTAGGTCATGATGGAATGTTCAGATTTAATTGTAAGTGTAGCTGGTAGCCATTGAGGATTTTAAAGTAGAGGATGACTTGATCTTATTCACATTTCAAAAGATCAGGGGATAGATTGTTAGAGGCAAGAGTGAGAGGAGATATAAAGTCAGGGGAAAGATAATATGATGGTTAGTTTTATGTATCAGCCAGTCTTGGCTAGAAAACCAGTTATTCAATTAAGCACTAATCTAGGTGTTGTTGCAAAGGTGTTTTGTAGATATGGTTAATATCTGCAATCAGTTGAGTTTGCAGAAAGGATACTGTCCTCCATAATGTGGGTGGGCCTCACCTAAGCAGCTGACAGCCTTAAGAGCAAGGAATGATTTTCCCAGAGAAGTTCACCTACTCAAGACTGAAACATCAGTGGGAGTTTTCAACCTGCTGGTCTGTCCTCTAAATTTCAGGCTTGCAAGCCCCCACAATCATTGAGAAAATTCCTTACCAAAACTCTCTAGACAGATAGACAGATAGAAGATGGATGGATGGGTAGCTAGCTCACTGTAGAGACAGAAACATATCCTATTGATTCTATTCTTTCAGTGAACCCTGACTAACACAAGGAGTTAACCTCTTAGAGTTTCACTAAGGACTAGAAAAGATGTTTGTGAAAGTGACTACTATAGGCCCAGCTCATAGTGGATACTCCATGACTGTTATACCCCTATGTCCCTTTTTCTATTAGGCTCAGGATGCAGAAATGTTTGATTAGGTCAGAAAAGAAAATTCTAGAAGAAAACGTACTAAAACTCTCTCAGGGAGAGTACTGGGGAACAGCACGGAGTATGTACATGAACTTTTGCATACCTCTACAAAATCATGATTATGTATTTCCTTTTATCATCATAAATAACTTTGTTAATAGAGTCTGGAACTTAAGGTTTTCACTTAAATATTAAGTCTCACCAAATTCCCTGTTCTACAATGCAGAAACTTTCATCTTGTGATATATTCTGCAAGATCTTTGCTCAGCTCATGGAACTTACACTATGCTCAGAAATGTCCCCCTATCTTTGCTGACTTAAGCATTGTTTTGTTTTTGCCATGCCCTGAAGAGTTCAAAGTCCATATTAAAATGTCAGGGTTTTGCAACCTTTGCCAATGCAAGCCCAGCAAGAATCCCCAAGCCCTTGTCAACATCCTTGTCATCAAAGCTGAAAAATACTAGTTTAACCTCCCTGGACGCTGTTTCTGAAAAATATTTATGTAAAACAATGGTAGGAACACATCTGGACGTCTACTTTTTACTCTTTAAACCTTAGCTTATTTCCTCTTCTGTCATCTGCCTTCTTTTCTTTGATTTTCCAAATTTGGTTTCATTCAGCTCAAAGTCACCACTTCTGGGCCAGTCAGCAGAGACAGAACTTTAACTCAAAAGAACTTATGACTTAAAAAAAAAATGTGCATGTGGGTTGATATACGGGCTCCTATAACTAGAAGCCCAGGAGGTAGATTGAGCTTCACTACTGACCGAGTCCAGGGCCTGCAATGATGTCATCTAAACTGTATTTCTTGCATCTTTCAGCTTAGTTTCAATTCTGCCAACGGGCAAAAACAGCAGCCCTGGCAGCCCTCGATCCACATTCTTCCAGTTTAGCAACCCCAGGAGGGCCAGAGGAGGGAGGTGACTGCTCTTTTTTCCAGTGTCTACATATAAATTTAGGGCAGGATTCTTGTGTTATATACCCATGACAGTGGCAGGCAAGAGAAGATAAATTCCATGATTGATGATCTGATCAGGATCAAATGAAGTAAGTGTTGGGAGCTCCCCAAAAGAAATTGGGATGCTGAGAAGGTAAAATACACACAAGAAAGAATTTTTGAAAAATAATGTCCCCATTTTCACTTGTCTATATATCATAGCTATTTACAGTCACCATCCATCTTCTCCCATTAAGAGATAAAGAATCTGGGCTGGTCGTGTGACTTACTTTGACCAATAGGATAAAGCAGAAGTGAAGGCAACCTTGAATTGCTGGAAAAATGAGACTTGGAACAGAGCCCAGTCAGTCCTCTTGTACTCAGATAGTGAGAAAGCCCTGTCAAGACCCACAGAGCCACCAATTGAGTAAGTTTTGCAGAGCCCGGCTTTGATTGGCAGAAGTGCCAGCCAACATACAGATGCAGGAACAAAAACAAACCTTTATGAGTGCATACTCCTGAGGTTTTTGTGGTTCTGTTGCAGCATCAATGTGGCAAAAGATAACAGATAAACTTTGTATCTACCAGACCTCTCTCTTATACCCATTCTGCAGGCAGAGGTAGGCATCCCTCCCATGTGCTCATAGCACTTTCTTACACAACCCATATTATACTGTGACAGTGTTTATACTGAGTTAAAATCATTTATTGTAACTACTTGTTTACACATTTATCTCCTTGCCACTAAGTTATTTTAGGGAGGAATTTTTTAAAAATCTTTTTGAGCCCAACACTTGGCAAAATATGTAGTAAAGAAAAGAAACTGGTTAAACATTCTTAGGAATTATAAGTGACCAAATCACTAGTCAGGTTGAATATCTTTGCTTGGGTATCAGGTCGTTTGTTTTTCCTTCATGAATGTTTCATAGTTTTCTGTATGTGTTTCTACCGGATAGCTTCTCTTTCTTCCTCTTAATTTATGAATCTTTTAAAATGTTGCTTCCATATGTATTCTTTGTCAGATTCATGTATTGAAAACATTTCCTGCCAGCCTGTAAACAAACTCTTTCCCTTTTATTACAGAGTACATGAATTGTTTAATGAGGTTTAACTTTTTAATCTTCCCTTTATATTCCATTCATGCGTGTATGCTCAGTCACTCAGCCGTGTCTGACCCTTTGAGACCCCATGAACTGTAGCCCACCAGACTTCTCTGTCCATGGGATTATCCAGGCAAGCATGCTGGATTGGTTTGCCATTTCCTCCTCCAGGGTATCTTCCAGATCCAGGGATCGAACCCGCATCTCCCACATTGCAGGTGGATTCTTTACCAGTACACCACCTGGGAAGCTAACAGTCCGTCTATTTTGTGTTTATTTAAGCATGCCCCCTTTATTCCCGGGTCATAAATGTACCCTCCTATACTGTCTGCTAAAATTCTGGGAGTTTTGTTTTTTGTATTTTGTTCTTTAAACTGTGTGGAGCTCACTTTCACAAATGGCTTAAGGTAGGGATTCAATTGACTCAGCATCATTTAATGAATATTTAACCTTCCCCTTCACCTGAAAGTAAAAGTTGCTCAGTTCTGTCCGACTCTTTGCGACCCCATGGGCTATACAGTCCATGGAATTCTCCAGGCCAGAGGACTGCAGTGGGTAGCCTATCCCTTCTCCAGAGGATCTTCCCCACCCAGGAACCGAAGCGGCTCTGCTGCGTTGCAGGCAGATTCTTTACCTCAACTGAGGCACCAGGGAAGCCCAGACACTGGTTCGCCTTCCGCTGGGATGCAGCTAGCAGCGGGTTTCTCTACGTACAGGGCTCACGTCTGGCTCCTCTATTTGGCTACACTATTTGTTGTTGCCTGCACAAACACACAACCTTCTGTGTTCACACAACAAGTCCCTCCACCTTGCTCTTTTTCTTCAAACTTGCTTTGGCTATTTCTGGCTCTTTGTTTTTCCATATTCACTTTTACAGTCACCTTCTCAAGTTATCCGCCACACCCTTATACCCACTAGAGTTGTCAGAATTTTGTTTGGAAGTACATTCAATTTTTAGGCTGATTTGGGGGAGAATTTACGACTCTAAAAATGGAATCTTCCTATCCGCTAAATAATGTAAACTCATCATTTATTAGATTTCATCTGGCTCCAAAATATACCCAGAATTCAGTAATTCTCACCATAACCAACTTGGTCCAAGCCACAGTCATCTCTCCCCTGGCCAGCCAAAGTCGCCTGCCTACGGGCCTCTCTGCCTCCACGTCACTCCTCCACAGCAGCGGGGCGAGTTTTGTGAAGACATAAATCAGGTCATGGCCCTGGCACCATTGCAAATCGATTTGTCTCCTCCGTGCCAGATTCCACACTTTGGGAAACAGTGGTTTAAATGAATGACTGAGACGATCCTGGTAACTGGGAAATGATCAAGAAAAGGAGGCGGAGTGGGTAGCCTTTCCCTTCTGCAGGTGATCTTCCCAACCCAGGGATTGAACCCAGGTCTCCCGCACTGCGGGTGGATTCTTTACCGAATGAGCCACAAGGGAAGCCCACGGATGCTGGAGCGGATAGCATATCCCTTCCCCAGAGGATCTTCCGGATCCAGGAATCCAACCGGGGTCTCCTGCATTGCAGCGGATTCTTTACCAGCTGAATGAGATGAGTGAGTGAGAAGATGAACAAGAAGATGCTGGTAACCGGGAAATGATCAAGTAAAGCAGGCGGTCTCCTGGAAACCAAAATGGGAACCGAGGCACTGGCCTGAGCAGAGCCCCCCACCGCCGCGAGGATGAACTTGGGAGTGCCTGACCGAGTCAGAAGCAAACGCGCGGGCACAGCGGTTCCGCTCTTGGACCAGGCGGAGGCTGCGCCCAGAGCGCAGTGACAGCGAGGGCGCGTCCGGGCCTCCTGGCCTCGTGGCCGCGCACGGGGACGCGCTCCGAGGGCGCGCTCCGGGCGGCGGCGCGCGGGGCCGTCGTGGCGGGAGAAGCGCTTCCGGTGGCGGCGGAGGCGGCGCCGAGCAGGTCCTGAGAGCTGCGCGGGCGGTGGCCCGGGGGGAACGGTGAGTCGCGGGCCTGGGTGCAGTGGTGGGAAACGCGCAGGGAGCCGGGCGGACGGGCGCGGGCTGGAGCTGGGGCGCGCGCCCGCGGGCGGCTGCTGGGAGACCCCCCCCGCCCCCACCCCGGCTGGGAAATCAAAAGCCCCCACGGCCCGCCCGCGACTCCCCGGGCCGGGGTCCCGCACCTTGGAGACCCCACCTGCCTGGGCTCCGCACTCCGGCAGCCTGACCTCCCGCGAGCTCCGCCCGGAGCCCTGCGGTGGAGCGGGTCCCCCGGCGCGGAAGGGGTCATGCATCCGCGCCCGCACGCGCCCTGGCACGCTGTCCCCGGGGCCGCGTGCCGAACCCGCCGCGGGGAGGGCGCCAAGATGGCTGCCGCGGGGCCGGGCGGCCGGGGTCCCGACCCCCGCGCCCCGGCGCCTGGTCACCCGCCCGGCCCCGGCCCTGGAACGGGCAGTCCAGTAGGGAAGTGACGGAAGCAGTCGTGGTCCCGCTCAGAGCTGGCATCTCAGCGCTGACCTCCTGAGCTTTCTCACTTGCCACGGGCCTCTAACCTTCTGAGAACGACAGTAGCCACAATGTCTAAGTGTGTGCAGGCGATCCAGGTCCATGCACTTTTACATCACGTTCCTGCAGCCCCGTGAGGTACTTGGCCTTGCCTTCCTAATCCCGATGAGGAAGGAAACTCTGGATCTCAGAGAGGTTGTGTGTCCTGCCTAAGGTCACACAGTGGGTCCTCTGTGGTCTCGGCTTAAGTGTCACTTCGTCGAAGATGCTTTCCCTTGGCTGCCTTGCTTGACGTTGTCTCCTCCTGCACAGATCCGTTGTTACATTACCCCTTTGATTGTTCCATAAGAAAATTTTCACCAGTTGGAATGAACTGCTGACTTCCTTGGAGTGTCTGCTTGTGGTCAGGGCCTCTGCTTGTCTTGCCCATCTATCTGTTCCCTGCACCAGGGCAACCCTCATTGAATATTTGTTGAGTGCCTGAATGAAAAAGCTTAGCATGGGTGACTTCAGAGATTGGATAATGAATCACTCCATGAGCCACCGCCTTCTGAACCCCCATAGCATTTTGTTTGTACTTGTCTCAAAGTTGTGATCTCTCTTCTGCTCCTCGTCTAGATGTTTCCTTACATGCCTCTAGCTTGTCTCTTCCTGCGCCCACCCCCGGTTTGTTGAGCTGCTTCCTTGTTTCAGGCCTTGTAATAGGTGTGAGATGGATATGCAAGTGAATAAGGAAGCTTTGCCACTCTTGTGGTGCTGAACTTGGACTTGCCATGTAAGACTGACTTGCCATTTGAGAGCCATATAAGATGAGAGGGAATCTGGGTCAATGAGGCTCCACCAGGAGGTTCTGGGACCTCAAGCAGCTCCTTTATTCCCTGAGGACTGTGGGTCCTCTGGTTTGTAAAAAATGATGGTGTTTAGAGAGGTGGGTATATCAGTTTCTCTCCAGCTCTAATATATAATTGCTCTAAGTCTGTATTCAAGGGTTCAGTTGAGTGTGCAAGCATTTAAAGTCCCATGGACTTTCAGTAAAATCTTGATACCTGAGTTGCAGTTGTCAGAGAAAAAGCTGTAGTTATAATTCAGAATCAGGAAAATATTTAGAATGCTTTTAATAGTCTGTAGAAGTTTTATGAAATCCCATGTGGATGAGTATAGGAGGAAGCCGAGAGGACAGCTCCAGCAGCAGTGACCCTTAGAACAGATACATCATACAGCTCCTTTGTTCTCTGATGCCTTGAAGTGAAGGATAGCCTCTAACCTACTAAGCAAGCAGTGGTTAGATGCATTCGATTAGAGTATAGATGTGAGTGGGACGAACCTTTTGTTTGAGGTTAAAGGTAAGCAATCCGCAGGAGGTCGTTTCTTTAAAGGCTGACGATGGCCTCAACATTGAAAAGTTATTGTCAGAATACAAATCAAACCTACAGTTAGTTAACTTAATTATACAAAGTTCAAAGTTATTAAGTTTTTGATAACTTATTACTTTGTGAAATAGATAGTATATATAATCTGTGACTTGATTCTTTAAAGTAGGTGGTAAAATATGCAACTTGGTATGTCCAAAGTACTAGAGTTTGGGAGTATTTTATTATTTTCATAGGCTGATACCACTATTTCAACTATAAACCAGTAGAATTTTTTTTTAATGAATAGGAACTTCACTTATCATAAGAAATTGATTAAGAAACTCAGAGGTGATCTTGAGGACCATCGAAATATGAACAATGATTATATTGTCTCCTGTGTGTTTTGAAGTTCAGCTAAGAATGGGGTCTTCCTTGTGAACTGGGAGGTGGGGGTCGGGAACGGTGGCAGGGAGACAGACAGAAGGTAGTCATTCCCTCATGGCTTCTTGATTCTACATGGACCCTATGTCTTCATGCAGACGTGTCCCTGAGGAAGGTATGCCACAGAAAGTCATTGCTGAGATTTGAAAGAATCTGCTTCTCAGCACAGGACTCAACTTTCTGTCATATAAATTGATCTCCTGGGTGGCCACACCCGTAAGAAAGGAATGCTGTGTGCTAATGACTATGTCAAAGCCAAATTAGGAAATGTGCTTCTTGAATAAATGTTATTGCTGTTTCCAGACACATCACTTTTGGCCTCACAAGGGTCCAGAGTGAAAGAAAGTGTTAGTTGCTCAGTCATGACCGACTGTTTGCAGCCCTATGGACTGTACCCTCCAGGCTCATCTGTCCATGGGATTCTCCAGGCAAGAATACTGGAGTGGGTTGCCATGCCCTCCTCCAGGGGATCTTCCCGGCCCAGGGATCCAACCCAGGTCTCCTGCTTTGCTGGCAGATTCTTTACTGTCTAAGCCACCAGGGAAGCCAAGCAGGATATAAAATCAGGTAGAAATGCCATCTTGGGCATGACAGTTGGTTTCACTGAGTAGCGTTACAAAATAGGGGGAAGTTTCTTAGACAGCTGAAGTGAGAGTTTAGCCATCTAGTAGCACATGGAAAGTCGGGTGTCTGGTACACAGTGGGGGCTCAGCCACGTCCGCCTCCAGGGACTGGGGTAGGGTATATCGCACTCTCTGGCCCTAACTGAGTAAACCAAGGCAACCAGATTCCTTCTCAGCTTTTTCAAATGCAGTTATCTTAACTGACAGTAAGCTTCCAGTTTAATAATTATCATTGTTAATCTTTAGCCTGGGTTAAAGGCCTTTCCCAAGTCCCTGGGAGAGCGCATTCCCTGATAGTTCGTTTTCTGTGAAGTAAATAATTCTTCTTCTTCTTCTTTTTTTTTTCACAGTAGTTAAGCATTTTCTTGGCATGTAACTTGAAGTTTGAGATAAAGCGTATCTTAGGAGAAAAGTGTTTTTCTCAGGTGCTCCTGGTCATCCTCAGGAAGTTCAGGCAGCCAAGCACTGTTATCCCCCTCTGGTCCCACCACACCAGCGGCCACTGTGTTTACGGACAAGACTTCAGCAAGTGAGGACAGGAGAGTCCGTGTGTTAGTGACGATCCTACATTTGTCTGTCGCTTCACACTTTAACTAAAGGTCAATAAAGCCCTCCTGTACATCTGTTTTATAATCCTTTCAACTCTGTTAGCCAGCCCTCATCTCCAGCTTCAAGATGAGACATGCTTGGAAAGGCAGTGACAGAATCAAGACTCTAATGCAGACTGCAGTGGTTCAAGTCCAGTTCTCATTCTGTGGGTTGGTTGTCAGGATAGATGCTCGGGGAGCCAGTATGCAGGGTGAGGGTTCTTCCTCATAGGACCCAGCCAGCATCTAGCGTGGGTGGCCATGGAGGCATCTAAATGTTTCCCCAGAGAGAGGGTAAAAATCTTCCCTTCATCGGAAGAGCATTTGGTTATTAATGTTTACTCACAAGTTTTATATTCTTTACCACGTAGTGTTTCCCAAACTTAGCTAGTCATAGGATGATGCTGTGTTAGTCACTAAGTTATGTCTGACTCTTTGTGACCCCATGGACTGTGGCCCACCAGACTCCTCTGTCCATGAGATTTCCCAGGCAAGAATGCTGGAATGGGTTTGCCATTTCCGCTTCCAGGGGATCTTCCCAACCCAGGGATCAAACCTGCATCTCCTATGAGTCATTCATATTGAAGTCATCAGTAAGGTTGATAAGTTAGTTGAAGATTTCAGCAGAGGTGGGTGATGTCCATCCGTAATAAGCTCTATATGGAAAGGGTGTCTATACGTGCGTTTAGGGAAATTTACGCTGTAGTCATTAGAATGTGTTTGCTTTTCAGTCTGTTCACTGTGTATCGGGTCTCTCCAAATCCAAGGCCAAGCCAGCGGGGTGCAGAAGAGGACTTCAGTCCTTGCTGACAGACGGTGGCAGTGATAGTTAAGTCACTCAGTAGCGTCCGACTCTTTGCGACCCCATGGACTATAACCTATCAGGCTCCTCTGACCATGGGATTTTCCAGGCAAGAATGCTGAAGCAGTTTGCCATTTCCTTCTCCAGGGAGTCCATACTGAATGTACAAATTAATTTTGTTCTGGGCTTCCCTTGTAGCTAAGTCAGTAAAGAATCTGCCTGCAATGCAGGAAACCCTGGTTCGATCCCTGAATTGGGAAGATCTCCTGGAGGAGGGCATGGCAACCCACTCCAGTATTCTTGCCTGGAGAATCCCATGGTCAGAGGGGCCTGGTGGGCTACACTCCAGGGGGTTGCGAGGGTTGGACACGACTGAGCGACTAAACCACCACCACTGGGGCTTCACCCCTGGGCTCCCCAGGTGGCACCGGTGGTAAAGAACCCACCTGTCAGTGCAGGAGGTGTGAGAGACCTGGGCTTGATCCTTGGGTGGGGAAGATCCCCTGAGGAGGGCATGGCAGCATTCTCGCCTGGAGAACCCCAGGGACGGAGGAACCTGGTGGGCTGCAGTCCGTGGGTGGCAGAGTCCGACATGCCTGAGGTGACTCAGTATGCACACAGCGTCACCGTCGTCCTCCTGGTGCCTAGCATCCTCCCAAGGGCTGTCCAGCGACATGCCTCCGCCTCCTCTGAGGAAAGTCCTACCCGAGAGGCACCTGCTCTGGTGCTGTCACCATCCATTGTCATGACACGCTGTGAGAACCACATCATCAGCTGTGCTCGGGAACGCTCTGGAAAAGTGTCTGATCTTTGACCAAAGTCAGCGTTGAGGGGGAGAGAGAGAGGGAGGAGCGTTCAGGGGCTGTAAGTAGGGGTATGGCTGCACTCCTCATGCATACACCAGAAACCGTAAACCTTCCCCGACCACCCCAGGGGCTCCGCTTCCTTTCCAGGACAGGGCCCTGGGCAGGCAGCCCAAGTGTGCAGGCCGGATGACCCCTAAGCGCAGACCCCGCCAGTCGGTGGGCACCCGGGATGCTGCAGGACCAGGTGACCAGACCCGCCAAGCCTCAGCACCGAGGCAGGTGGAAAGGTGCTGTGCCCAGCGACCCCCACCTAGCAGTCAAGGCCATGGGGTGCTTTGTCCCCCAAGGCGGCTCCTGGGTCAGGAGCCCCCGCCTTGGCCCCCTGCACTTCGGGCAGAGGCTCAGAGCTTCTCCTGAGTCTACAGCTGGGGAGACAAGTGAGCCAGGGCCTTGTCCACTGTGCCACAATTTTATTGTAAAATAAGAAATAAGTTTTGTTTGTTTTGTTTTCAAACTGGACTCTTATTTATAGAAACTGGTGATTTTATTTACAGTGGGAAAAAAAGTATAAACTGTTCCTGCACTTGAAGGTTGGTGCAAGAAAATGCTTGTCCAATTAGATCATGGGAGTCCTAGTTAATAATTAAAATTTTATCTGGTTTGAGATCAGCTTTCTTTGTAAGAATGTTCATATGGCATTTCTGATTAACCTTTATGGTTTTGAAATTGGTGGGGTCAGGGACAGGCTCTCAAGTTTAGTTGGTATGTCTTACGCCAGGACAGAGTTGTATTGAAATCCTTTTTAAATAGTTCTATTTGTTTGTTGTTACTGAAGTTTGGTTGATGTACAATGCTGTGTTAGTTTCAGGTGTATAGCAAAACTATTCGAGTATATTTATACACACACACACATATACACAATAGGTCCTTGTGGTGCGCCTATTGTATATACGTGTGTGTGCTCAGGTGCCTCAGTCGTGTCCATCTCTCTGTGACCCCATGGACTGTAGCCCACCAGGCTCCTCTGCCCATGGGATTTTCCAGGCAAGAACACTGGAGTGGGTTGCCATGCCGTCCTCCAGGAGATCTTCCCAACCCAGGGATCGAACCTGAGTGTCCTGCATCTCCTGCATTGCAGGCAGGTTCTTTACTGCTGAGCCACTGGGATGTATTTTATATAATGTGTAGATGTTACTCACAAATTCCTCATTTATCCCTCCCCTGACCCCTACCTTTCCCCTTTAGTGACTGTGAGGTTTTTCCTAAATGAACTTCTTTACAAAATCACATCCTTTTAAGTAGTAAAAAGAGTGCTGTGTTAGTAGCCTAATGCTACTTAGCATATCACTACAAATGTAGTAGCTTAAAACAGCTAAACCTTATCCTAAAACAACCATGTATTAGCTTATCTTTCTGGAGGTCAGAAGCCTAGACTGGTTCTTGTTGCCTCTGGAGGCTCCAGGGGAGACCCGGTCGCTGCTCTTGGCAGCTTCCAGAGGCCGTGCCGCTCACTGGGCCCCTGACCCTGCCTCACACCACGCTCTGCCTATCCCTTGCCACGGCTACTTCCCTGACTCTCCTCTCCTACCTCCCTCTTTCTCCCACAAGGACCCTTGTGATCAGCCCCACCTGAATCATCCGAGGGAGTTTCCTAGTCTTAAGACCTTTGACTTGACTATACCAGCAAAGTCCCTTCATCACATAAGGTAATAGAGTCAGAGTCTGGAGGTTGGGGGGTGGGCATCTCTGGGGGGCCATGGTTCTGCCTGCCGCAGTCTATACAGAGTGGTTGGTTTGAGCTTTCGGTGTTGGGGTTTTGGCAGGCGAGGCCTGGGGTCTGATGATAAGCCTGCTTCCTGCCTTGCTGGATAGCTATGAGTGACTTCTGAGAATCTTAATTTCCTTCTCTGTGAGTTGTGCATACTATGCATAAAGCACAGTGTTGTGGAAACTGACATAGAATATTCTTCCCCTGGCACACAGTAGGGGCTTGAACTCTTAGGCAGGCGTACAGCCCTGCTCCTTGTATGCAATGGAAACTCCAAAACTGTTGCGGTGCCTTTCCCCATCAGGCTCTTTCTCCTTTGCCTGTTAAAGAAGAGACTTTGTACACACTACTATATATAAAATAAACAGCAAGATCTTACTATACAGCGCAGGGAACTGTATTCAGTATCTTATAAGAATCTGTATGGAACAGAATCTGAAAAAGAATATACATACAGATACATACATATATTGACACACATCTGAGTCACTTTGCAGTACACCAGAAACTAACGCAACATTGTAAATCAACTATACATCAACTTAAAAAAAGAGAGGCTTTGTGAGACCTCCAGGGCAGTCTTCTTCTCATGGATGGTGTGGAGGCACCATAGGGTTAGCGTAGCTCGGAGCGTCATGGTGTGAGTATGCCTGTTTCTATTTAAGGGAAAAAAGAAGGGCCTTAAAGGCACTAGTTCTGTGCAGACAGTAACTGCTGTAATTTGTGGGGTGGGGGGATAGCTGAAAGAGTAATAGAGAAGAAGGAGTGGGCTGGCTGACCAGGACCTGAGCTTTGCCCACTTCCTTCTGCCAGCAGCACCAGGGGCACCCCCTGGACGGTTGCTTCCCCCTCCATGCCTCTGTTTCCTGTATGGTGGGCACAGTGAGGGCATCGTTTTTAAGGTCCTCTCTAGCTCTTATCCAGTTAGAACATTTTTCTTTTATGAGGTACCGTGCTATAAAACCGGATCATGTTTTCAATAACGTGACCTTAAGTTTGCTCCATGTTTCACAATTAGAGGTTGGTTTGTCATTAAGAACGAGAATTCTCTGAAAGCCATATTAATTTTTTGTTGTTGTTGCTGTTTTATATATTAAGTGTAGGAAATAGTGACAGTGAGAATTAGACTTTACAGGGAAGAAGGATGACTTGGTACCCAATTTTATGAGAAGACATCAGTGTCAGATACCCATGGGGGAGCACGGCAGACCGCTCAGGGCTGTGAGAAGACGTGGCAGAGCAGAGAAGGACATGGGGCAAAGAGCTCCCAGCCTCGAGCAGAGTCACAGCCCGGTGCCCGGAGAGCTGGGGGCCCAGGCTCAGAGCACCTGCGGAAACACGTGCCGGGCCTCGTGCTGGACCTCTTGGATCTGGGTCTCTAAAAGGCTGATGGTGTTTGTCTTCTTCAGAAGCTCTTCAGGTGATGTCAGTGTGTTCTCTTGGTTAGGAACCACCAGTCTGTCCTGGTGGCTTTGCAGGAATAATGGTGTCCCGGGGAGCGGGCGTTTAACGTGTTGTGTTTTCACTCCCTGCTTGCCACCAGCATTGCTTATCATTTTTAGAATTTGCCAAGATAACCATCTTTGCAGTGTTCTCACTCCCCTGATGGCCCTTTGGGAATTGTCTCCACCTCCTCACTGGCCCAGGGTGGAAGCAAACGGGGATCTTCCTTTTGGGCAATGGGACAACCAGTAGGCTCACTTCACGTGCCTCCAGGACAGCACACTCTGCTGAATTCCTGCCCACTGTCACTCTCTCGGCCTCTTTCGCTGTAACTTAGTCTTTCCCGACCTCTTAACACCAGAGGCCTTGGATCCCTTCTCTTTTTACAGGCACATCCCTGTTGATCTCCCTCCATTGCATGAGTTTCCCTAGTCTCTGTGCCATAGCGCCCAGATGAAAATCTGTAGACAAAACCTCGCCTCTGAACCCCAGACTCATTTTCATCTGCCTCCTGGACATCTCCACTTAGAAGGCCCCTAGGCATTACAAACTTCATTCATCCAAAGCTGAACTTGCTGTTTTCTCCCTAACATCTGCTTCTCTTCCACCCAGATTACCTTAGGAGTCATGCCTTTCTATTCTATCCCACCCCTCCTCCACCCCCATCCAAGTTATCAGGAAATCCTCTTGGCTCCATCAACAGCATATCCAGAACACCAGCGCTTCTTGACACCTCCCTGCTACCACCTGCTCCACCGTCAGCCCTCCCTGCATGCCTGCAGGAGCCTCAGAGTGACCCTTCCCGCATCTGCTCTTACCACCCCACCGCATTCTCCACACAGCAGCTAGAGAGCCTTTTAAATTCTAAGTCAGATCATTTTAGTGCCCTGTTTGGAACCCACCAGTGACTCCCATTTCCCTCAGGGTAAAACGCAAAGGCCTCACAGTGGCCACATGGCACCACACAGTCCTATTCCAACTTAAACCCTGCCCCCTGCCTCTCAGACCCCTCATCTGCTGTCTCCCTCTTCCTCTCTCCACCCCAGCTTCCTGCTGTTCTTTGAAGACATCTGCCTCTGGGTCTTTGCAGTGTCTGTTCCTTCTCCCTGGAATGCTGCGCCCCCATTGCCCGTGCACGTCGGTGCATCTCTTCTCTCTCATCTTGCTCCATCGTTACTTTCTCAATGAGGCCCACCCTGCCTGCCCTGGTTAAAAGCACGATCTGTCCTCATGGTGTTTCCTATTCTGATTTTCCCCAAAACCGCCTATTACCTTCTTATATATTTGATACTTGGTTTACCTTCTCTTTTCATTGTCTAGTTCCCCTTCTATTACCATCATCCAACCTCAGCTCCACCAGGGCAGGGATTTTTGTCTTTTTTCACTGATTTAGCCCAAGAATCTGTGACATGGATGCCCAGTCAGTGAACACTAAAGGTAGCAGCATTTTCTAGACTTTAAAGAAAGAAGAAACCTGTAAGTCTTGTCTTGGCAAGAATTTCTTCTGTATTTAATCTGTGACCTACTGCAGTGTAGAGTATAGGAACTGTAGTTTATAATGGTCCATTCAGAAATAGGAGTGAGTTTGACCACATTATTTGGTTTAATTATTATAGCATAGAAAGTATAAGTATAGAAACAAACTGTGACCTATATGCATAAGTGGAAATTCAAATTATGATCCTTAGGCAAGGCCAGTGTGAACTGTCTGTTACAGATCCATACTGGAAAAAGTACAGAAATTGGAAGTGCTTAGAAACTTTCATAAGAACATGTTAGAGTTCTATTATATTAATATCTGCTGATCCAATAACAAAAAATTGAGACTTCTTTGTGTCCAGCCCTTTTCAAAATTTATTTTTAATCTAGTTTACAAAAGTACTGGTTCATGACAGGGATTGGATATTAGAACAAACAAACCAGGTTTTTCATCACACGTAGTTTAAGAAGCACTGATCAGATGGACTCCAGGGCTGCCTCAGGAAGCTGGAGTGAAAAATAGCTTGAGACCTTCTGTACCTTTATTAGTCATCTCATAGATCTTCAGATTATCGTCTCCTGTAGTGATTTTCAACATTTTACTTTTTTCCTTTTCTTCCCCCCAAGCAGTAGAACCCTATCTTTAAAAGATTATTGCCATAAAACACAGCTGTAGAGGGCAAGGGAAAACAAACCTGCTGTGGTTGAATATGAATCTTCTCCACTCCCCTCAGTTCAGTTCAGTCGCTCAGTCGTGTCCGACTCTTTGCAACCCCATGAACTGCAGCACGCCAGGCCTCCCTGTCCCTCACCAACTCCCAGAGACCACCCAAACCCATGTCCATCGAGTTGGTGATGCCATCCAACCATCTCATCCTCTGTCGTCCCCTTCTCCTCCTGCCTTCAATCTTTCCCAGCATCAGGGTCTTTTCCAATAAATCAGTTCTTTGCATCAGGTTACCAAAGTATTGGAGTTTCAGCTTCAGCATCAGTCCTTCCAATGAATATTCAGGACTGCTCTCCTTTAGGATGGACTGCTTGGATCTTCTTGCAGTCCAAGGGACCCTCAAGAGTCTTCTCCAACACTATAGTTCAAAAGCATCAGTTCTTCAAGGCTCAGCTCTCTCTATAGTCCAAGTCTCATGTTCATACATGAGTACTGGAAACAGCATAGCTTTGACTAGATGGACCTTTGTTGGCAAAGTAATGTCTCTGCTTTTTAATCTGCTATCTCGGGTGATCATAGCTTTTCTTCCAAGGAGCAGGTGTCTTTTAATTTCATGACTGCAGTCACCATCTGCAGTGATTTTGGAGCCCAAGAAAATAAAGCCTGTCACTGTTTCCATTGTTTCCCCAACTGTTTGCCATGAAGCGATGGGACTGGATACCATGATCTTAATTTTCTGAATGTTGAGCTTTAAGCCAAGTTTTTCACTCTCCTCTTTCACTTTCATCAAGAAGCTCTTTAGTTCTTCTTCGCTTTCTGCCATAAGGATGGTGTCCTCTGCATATCTGAGGTTATTGATAATTCTCCCAGCAATCTTGATTCCAGCTTGTGCTTCATCTAGCCTGGCATTTCACATGATATACTCTGCATATAAGTTAAATAAGCAGGGTGACAACACACAGCTTTGACGTACTCCTTTTCCTATTTGGAACCAGTCTGCTGTTCCATGTCCAGTTCTAACTGTTGCTTCTTGAACTGCATACAGATTTTCCAGGAGGCAGGTGAGGTGGCCTAGTATTTCTATCTCTTGAAGAATTTTCCACAGTTTGTTGTTATACATACAGTTAAAAGCTTTGGCATAGTCAATTAAGCAGAAGTAGATTTTTTTTGGAACTCTCTTGCCTTTTTGATGATCTAACGGATGTTGGCAATTTGATCTCTGGTTCCTCTGCCTTTTCTAAATCCAGCTTGAACATCTGAAAGTTCATGGTTCAAATACTGTTGAAGCCTGGCTTGGAGAATTTTGAGTATTACTTTGCTAATGTATGAGATGAGTGCAGTTGTGCAGTAGTTTCAACATTCTTTGTCATTGCCTTTCTTTGGGATTGGAATGAAAACTGACCTTTTCCAGTCCTGTGGCCACTGCTGAGTTTTCCAAATTTGCTGGCGTATTGAGTGCAGCACTCCACTCCCCTAGAGGTCACTAAAGTCCCTCAGCAGAGCCCTAAGTCCCTGCACGCAAGTCTGATACCTATTTTCCTGGGTGCAAATTGAAGTTTCTGTTTTGCTTTTTTATGTTTTGTAGATAATACATGTGATACATCTTTTTCTAGTCTCATTAGGAATTTAGACATTTCTTCATACAGTGACCCAGCTCTTTGAAGTGTATCGAATCTCCAGACTTGACATGTATGACTTAAAGGTGCCCAAATTTGACATTTAGACACTTCTTTTATCGTAGCTGAACTGGCTGAAAACTAGCAGGGACAAACCTTAGTTAAACAAAGTTGTGTGTATTTCAGTGAGAGAAATAACAGTGGAGGAATTGGGGCTGCTCAACAACAGAGGAAGAGATAGATCTTTCAGAGCATCTTGGAGGATGGTGGAATTTTGGAAGCTTAGTGAAGCAACATTATGATTGACTCAGAGCAGGGCTGGCTGTGAAGCTCTGAACCATGAAGTAGCCCCATGACCTTGTTTCCGTGGAAACGGCAAGGTTAAGAAAGATGTGGAATATTGTTTCCAGAAACTCGTTAATCTGAAACTCTCCTCCTGGGCTGGAAATCCAGGCTTCTTTTCTGTGTCAAAAGTGGGATATTTCATTCTTCCAAGTTCTATTTCAAACAACAAAGTTTCTGACAGTCTGTGATTATGGAGAACAAGGTTTCTTATCCACAAATGAGATAAGAAAGCGGGGTCACTCAAAAAATGGAGTCATTTTGACACCTTTTAGCTGAGTTTCAGAGAAATATAAAAGGAAGTGTTCATTGCTCAGTCATGTCTGACTCTTTGTGACCCCCTGGACTGTAGCCCACCAGGCTCCTCTGTTCATGAGATTCCAGAATGGATTGCCATTCCCTTCTCCAGGGGACCTTCCCAGCCCGGGGATGAACCTGGGTCTCCCACACTGCAGGCAGATTCTTTACTTCTGAGCCACCAGGGAAGCCCCTGGGAAAAATATGGTTTCCCGTTAACTTCGCAGCTGATTTTATCTGTTTGTCATCTCAGCCTGTTTTATGAATAATAGGGCTAATTTTTTACTTTCTCACTCTCACTGACCCAGTATTTCACATACACTAAATTCCTCATATCTGTGGGCCTAACATGCTTGATTTTGATCCAGTGGGCCATGATACATGTTAATTTGAGATTCTGATAAAGTTTGAATGACAGGCACTGACATCATAAAACACCTACGATCTAGTGAAGCACTGAAAAATAACTTAATGAAGAATGACCTGGAAAAGAAAGCTACTAGAAGAAACAATATTAGAAATGTAAGAAGAGGAGACCAGTATGAGAAAGCAGTGGTTCGAAGCCATAATAATGACCAAATCCTTGGACCTTCTATGATCGTATAGAGAGATATAGTTTAAGGAAGTCACTAGCTATGAGGGAGAAAATTAGTAGGCAATGATACAGCATTACTTTTCACAGTGAAAAACTGAAAATAACATAAACTTTGAAGGTGTTGCTAAATACCCCAAATGAACATTTAGTGCCATAGGGAGTGCTTATGAAATTAAGTGCAAGAAACAGGATATTAAAATAGCAGGTATGAGATCAACTTTGTTATTTGTTTTAGTTAGATGATAATATGTATAGAAAATATCAACAAGGAAATATACAAAGAGAGCAACAATAGTTATTTCAGAATGGCTAAATTATAGTAGATTTTGTTTCTTTATTCTTTATTTTCTACCATAAGCTTATATTATTCAAAATAGTACAATAAGCATGTATTATAACAATACAGAGCAGTTCTAACAATAAGCATGTATTACTGAGAGAAATTAGTTACTTTAGAAAAAAGTAAGGGTTCTTAGCCAGAAAATAAGTATTTTATAAGGAAAATTATATGCTCCTAAGTTATTACTATTCATGGAGTTGTCAAAATGTGTTTTTCTCATTATGACCCTGTTAGATTGAAGAACATGATTTTTCATTTTTGATTGGTGGTTTTTACCCTGAATAAGGCTGAATGAATCTGAATCTCTTTTTAATTGCAGAATTTTTAGCATGTAACCCTTTTTTGCATAATTAGTCACTTCTACTTGTAGGAATAACAGATTTAGTAAACCATAATGCTGCAGTAGTTTGACGTTGGTTCTTCACCCAGAAAAAGGATTTCAAACTTCAGTGCCTGTTATTCTTGATGTTATTTCTACCTTTTCATATTTTAATTTTTTTCTAAAGGATAGGTTTTCAAAAGTAAGGGATGATGAAATACCATGTCCTTTTAAAAAGAACTGTGTGGGAGATTATTGAAATTTGGTTAGGATCAACTGATATTTGCAAACAAATTTAGTTTTGGACTTAAATTGTCTCTCTGCCATTTATTACAAAGTATTTTCATAAACTGAAGTGTCCAGTAACTCTTTAGTGTGATTACAGAGTTTCCAAATGTATGGTAACATTGTAAATCTTAAATCAGCTTGTCTTTCTGATCCTCTCCAGTCCAGGAAGATGTCTGGAGAACTTCCACCAAACATTAACATCAAGGAACCTCGATGGGATCAAAGCACTTTCATTGGACGAGCCAAGCATTTCTTCACTGTAACTGATCCCAGAAACATTCTGTTAACCAACGAACAACTGGAGGCGGCGAGGAAAGTAGTCCATGATTACAGGTAACATTAGTGGTATGCTTTTTGACTTAATGTGTTAACAGATCATGCTGGTGGCCTCTTGTCTTAAACCCTCCCTTAGTGAGTTTTCAACATGTTTTTGCAATTGAATCCTTTTTATCAAAAGAAAAAAAGAAGTGAGAAATAAGAAGACAGGTTTTGTACCCCATTGCTGACCCTTCACAGAAATATCCAAGGTTCATAATAACCTGAATATAAGACAACCACCCTCCAACTCATAAGTGCCACTCTGTGCAGCGCCCTGCCTCGCACTGTCTAATACAGCTGCCCCTGCATCCACATCCTTCTGTTTCCAGGTGGAGACCACCTCTTCCAAAACCAAGCTGTCAAGAATTAGGGTAGGTTGGTCACTGCTTCTTAAAGTCTCAGTAAGTAAACCCCATGTATAGTAGCTTAGATGGGAAGGATGCTGGTGGCATGGTGTGTGGGTTTGGGATGGATTTTGTCAGTTCAAAGAGCCAGGCATGAGGTAGAGAAGAGGCATGGGCTCTGGGCAATAGTCGCAACTTTCATTTATTTTTAAAATTTTAATACAATTTTAAAAGTCTATACTCAGTTTACAGTTATTAACAAAATATTGCTACGTTTTGAATATTGCTATGTTTTGAGCCTGCCTTATACCCATGGTTTATACCTCTCAGTGTTCCACCTGTATATTGCCCCTCCACAACTTATAACCTCTAGTTTGTTCTCTGCATCTGTGTGCCTGATTCTTTTTTGTTATATTCACTAATTTGTTGTATTTTTTAGATTCCACATATAAGCAATAATACACAGTGTTTGTCTTTTTCTGTCTGCCATATTTCACTTAGTTAGCATAATGCCCTCCAATTCTATCCATGTTGCTGCAAATGGCAAAATTTCATTCTTTTTTATGGTGAGTAGCAGTCTGCCACATTTTCTTTATCCACTCATCTGTTGATGGACATGAAGCTTTCTTGATAAATGACCATATAAGAAATATTAATATTTGAAGTTTCGTGGACCACAAAGGGTTTCCATCTTATTCTGCATGCTCTGTCTATTCTTGCTAATTTCTTGGCTGTTTGCTTCTTGGTTGGTTGGTTGGTTGTTTTACAGTCCTTTAAAATACAATAGAAAAACCACTCTTGGCTAGCTAGCCATATAGGCCACAGACAGTAATGCTGACTCCTGCTCTCAGGGGAAGTTAGAAGCTGAGAATTGGATTAGTGGGAGCTAGGGGCCTAAACATGCCATAAATGATGCATGCAGGGTGCATACTTGGCTGTCATGTGGGCAGTCGGGGAAGCCAAGGGCAGTCTACAAACTGTTGCCGAGCACTGAGTCTGGCCAGGTCCTCACACGTGCAGCCTTGCAGAAGGAGGGCTCCCTGGGCAGAGAACATCTTGGAGCCCTGTGAGCAAGTCCTGAGAGAAGAGGCAGCGAAAGAGAGCAGAAATGTTATTTTGGGAATTCTGACAAGTAAAATGTTCCATGATTTTGGAACAAAGGCCAAGAAAAGAAGAGAGGAAGAGAGGTAAAGACAGCTAGAGGAATTGAAATGAAGCCATAAAGGAGATTGCAAAGCCCCTAAAAAAGAGCACAATTAAAATCTTCACTGGAGCCAGTGATGGAGAACTCAGGATGGCAGTGGTACCGAGAAATAGTGGAAACAGATGCTGGGGATAAACCTGAGTCACTCTCCAAGGGTGAGAATCCAAGGTCAGTATACTTCCTATGCAAAGGGCCAGATGGTAAACATTTTCACTTTTCGAGCTTTACGGTCTTATTCTTCTGTGTTGTTTTGCATGTTCACCACCCTCTAAAAATGGAAAAACCATTGTTAGCTTATCAGCCATTTAAAAACAGGACGTGACTTGTCAACTTCTGACCCAGGTGAAAAAGTGAGTGTGAAAAAGATTATATTTCAGGGGAATAGAGGATGGCGTGTGAAAACATAATTCACTGATGCTTCTCAAGGAGAAATTAGAAAAATGTGAAGAAAGTAATATTAAGTAAATAAAGAATTTTCCTCTAGTGAGGAAAAATATCTAGAAATTAAACTCACCCAGTTGCAGGCAGAGACCTCTGCAAAATGGAAATTTTTTTCCTTTTCTTTTTCTACAAAGAAACTTTAAAAAATTTTATAAGCAGCCAGAACCGGAAAAAAAATTATTTAAAAAAAGAACAAATGACAGAGAAATCAACCTTTTCATCTATGCATTGAGCTCGTGAGGACAGCAAAAAATGTGTGCTGAGTTTCCTGGAGAAAGCATGTAACCAAGGAATTCTATACCAGAGAGTCTGTTTAGAGAGGCAACAGAAAAATATACAACATCAAAAATAAACTCCTAGGGACTTCCCAGGCTGTTCAGTGATTAAGACTTCATCTTCCAATTCAAGTAGTGCCTATTCGATCCCTGGTCCGGGAACTAAGATCATGCCTCACAGTCAAAAAGTCAGAAGATAAAACCGAATCAATATTGTAACAAATTTGATCAAGACTTTAAAAAATGGTCCACATAAAAAAAAAAAAAGCCTTAAAAAAAATTAGAAAATAGACTCTTCATCAATCCTTCTTGTGAGGTCAGGAAATAAAGCAAAATTGAGTTCAAGAATAAGAAGTCTATGGTATGCTGTGTTTCTGCAAACAATTCACAATGGAATTACCATATATCCAGCCATACTGCTTCTGGGCACATACCCAAAAGAATAGGCAGCAGGGTCTTAAACAGATATTTGCATACTGGTGTTTATAAGAGCATTACCACAGCAGCCAAAGGTAGAAACAATACAAGTGTCCACGGAAGGATGAATGAAAAAATAAAACAGTATATTCACACAATAGAATACTATTAGGCCTTGAAAACAAAGGGAATCCTAATACATGCTCAGTTCAGTTCAGTTCAGTTCAGTAGCTCTTTGCAACCCCATGGACTGCAGCATGCCAGGCCTCCCTGTCCATCACCAACTCCTAGAGTTTGCTCAAACTCATGTCCATTGAGTTGGTGATGCCATCCAACCATCTCATCCTCTGTCATCTCCTTCTCCTCCCGCCTTCAATCTTTCCCAGCATCAGGGTCTTTTCCAGTGAGTCAGTTCTTCGCATCAGGTGACCTAAGTATTGGGGTTTCATCTTCAGCATCAGTCCTTCCAGTGAATATTCAGGACTGATTTCCTTTAGGATGGGCTGGTTGGATCTCCTTGCAGTCCAAGGGACTCTCCAGAGTCTTCTCCAACACCACAGTTCAAAAGCATAAATTTTTCGGAGCTCAGCTTTCCTTATAGTCCAACTCTCACATGCATACATGACTACTTGAAAAAATATAGCTTTGACTAGATGGACCTTTGTTGGCAACATAATGTCTCTGCTTTTTAATATGCTGTCTAGGTTGGTCATAACTTTTCTTCCAAGGAGAAAGCGCCTTTTAATTTCACGACTGCAGTCACCATCTGCAGTGATTTTGGAGCCTAAAAAAATAAAGTCTGTCACCTTTTCCACTGTTTCTCCATCTGTTTGGCATGATGTGATGGGACCAGATGCCATGATCTTAGTTTTCTGAATGTTGAGTTTTAAGCCAACTTTTCCACTCTCCTCTTTCACCCTCATCAAGAGGCTCTTTAGTTCTTCTTCACTTTCTGCCATAAGGGTGGTGTCATCTGCATATCTGAGGTTATTGATATTTCTCCCAGCAATCTTGATTCCAGCTTGTGCTTCATCCAGCCCAGCGTGTCTCATGATGTACTCTGCATATAAGTTAAATAAGCAGGGTGACAATATACAGCCTTGACGTACTCCTTTTCCTATTTGGAACCAGTCTGCTGTTCCGTGTCCAGATCTAACTGTTGCTTCCTGACCTGCATACAGGTTTTTCAATAGGCAGGTCAGGTGGTCTGGTATTCCTATCTCTTGAAGAATTTCCCACAGTTTTTTGTGGTCCACACAGTCAAAGGCTTTGGTATAGTCCATAAAGCAGAAATAGAAGTTTTTCTGAAACTCTCTTGCTTTTTTGATGATCTAACAGCTGTTGGCAGTTTGATCTCTGGTTCCTCTGCCTTTTCTAAATCCAGCTTGAATATCTGGAAGTTCATGGTTCATGTACTGTTGAAGCCTGGCTTGGAGAATTTTGAGCATTACTCTGCTATCATGTGAGATGAGTGCAACTGTGTGGTAGTTTGAGCATTCTTTGGCATTGCCTTTCTTTGGGATTGGAATGAAAACTGACCTTTTCCAATTCCATGGCCACTGCTGAGTTTTCCAAATGTAACACAGGCTACAACATAGATAAACCTTGAAGGCACTGCTCAATGAGATAAAGGGATAAATTGTTGCATAGTTCCACTTACACGGGGTCCCTAAAGTAGCAAATACATAGAAACAGAAAGTAGGATGGTGATGGCCAGGGTCTAGGGAAGGGGAGGATCGGGAGTTATTTAATGAATACAGTCTCAGTTGGGGACAACGAGAAAACTCTGATGATTGATGGTGGCAAGAGTTGGACGATAACATGAATATGCCTAGTGTGCTAAAACTATACTCTTAAAAAAGGTAAAGATGGTAAATTTTATGTGTATTTTATTACAGTAAAAAAAAAGTAAGGAAGCTATAATATAGGCTAGTGATGGATGCTGAAATAGTTAAAATAGAAATGGTTGTTGCATTTCTAGTTATAAGGGCTTCCCTTGTGGCTCAGCTGGTAAAGAATCCACCTGCAATGTGGGAGACCTGGGTTTGATCCCTGGGTTGGGAAGATCCCCTGGAGAAGGGATAGGCCACCCACTCCAGTATTCTGGCCTGAAGAATTCCATGGACTGTATAGTCCATTGGGTCGCAGAGTTGGGCACGACTGACCGACTTTCACTTTCACTTTCTAGTTATAAAGCATTGTAAAGGCAAAGAGAAATTTTAAATGTTTTGTAAAAAAAAAAAAAAGTATCTACCTGAATCTAAAGCTCTAGATTGTAGTATCAAGAAAAAAAAAAGAATAGGAATTAAAAGTATACGAAATATTTATCTTAAATAGGTGTGTGCTCAGTTGCTCAGCCGTGTCCGACTCTTTGTGACCCCCTGGAGCATAGCCCACCAGGCCCCTCTGTCCTTGGGATTTCCCAGGCAAGAAT
Source organism: Muntiacus reevesi (assembly GCF_963930625.1). NCBI lineage: Eukaryota > Metazoa > Chordata > Mammalia > Artiodactyla > Cervidae > Muntiacus > Muntiacus reevesi. Next base: position 5,895,837 of record NC_089255.1, on the reverse strand, counting down.
ACTGGAGTGTGTTGCCAGTATTCCAGGGGATCTTCTCCAGGGGATCTTCACAACCCAGAAATCAAACTCGGATCTCCTGCATTGGCAGGCAAATTCTTTACCACCAAGCCTCCTGGGAAGCCCATTTTAAATAGGAGGTGGTCTCAAAAATATGTATGATTTGGCTCTTCATCATATTAGAGAAATGCACTGTATTGTAGAATGGTTTCAAGAATCTTAATGGTAACCATGGTCCAGTTAAATCTTAGTATGTGTTGGGCTTCCCAAGCATCTGCCTGCAGTACGGGAGACCTGGCCTCGATCCCTGGGTTCAACAGGTCCCCTCGAGGAGGGCCTGGGCAACCCCCTCCAGTATTCTTTCCTGGAGAATCCCCATGGACAGAAGAGCCTGGCGGGCTACCGTCCATGGGGTTGCAAAGAGTCGGACAGGGCTGAGCGACTGAGCACAGCATAGCTTGTCTTCTAAAATCCCAAGCCATAAAAACAGACTGTGCAATGAGTGTAACAAGGATAAAGCCAAAAACCTGGCATTGAAGTTTTTTAAATAACATCAAGTAAGATAAAGGAGACCAGAGAGTCCAGTAATAACAGTACACGTTAAAAAGGGTCAAAATCCTCTACTAAAATCAGACTTTAAAATAGAGTAAAAAGTACCTAAAAAGCTCACCAGTGATGTGGCATCCCAGTAGGAATGCCGGAGGGTTTCTAGCCACGTGACTCATCTCTGTATGAGGTCATTGCAAAGGGAGAAATAGGGTGTCTTCCTCCAAGAACCGCTGAACACCACACTTTCTCTTTTCATATAAAGCCTTAAAGTCTGTGTCATAAATTGCCTAGGCCTGCTCCATTACCTAGGGGTAATGCTGCTTTAATCATGTCTGCTTTTATATGTATTATATGTAATATTATATAAAAGACATATATATTCATCTGTAAAACCAATTGTTGAATTAATGACTAAGAAATACCCCAGAGTTCTCCTTCTTCCACCAGGAGACAAATTATCTGACCTTTCAGGGGAGGATATCTCAAAGGGTTAGTTGGCATCAAAGAAGAATCATGTATAGTGTAGCTTCAGAAAGTATGAATACTAATAATCTGTAGTCTTTGAGAGATTCCAGCAATGCCACTTTAACGTAAACCCAACAGAAGGTAATAAAAATGGCTAACGTCACAAAGCAGGACAGAGGGAGCTGCAAAGAAAAAGGAAGTTGTATGAAAATCAGACAAAATTCAATTCAGGGCAAATAGATCAGAAAAAAGTGGATATTGAGAAAATGAATATACTCGGTATTCATGAAACAGTTAATGTTGCATCAAATACACAAAGAAAAGACTGTTAGAAATACAGACAGAACTTGATTAAACACAATCATCTAATGACATCAGAATTGTTCAATACTTTCCTTTAATTGTATGAAAAGAAAAACCAAGAGTAAAATCACAAAGTAAAAATAATGAGAAAATTAATATAAAAACTTAGGGGATTGTGCCAAAATTGTACTGTGAAGGGAAGTTTCTAGTTTTACATGTCCCTCTGATTAAACATTAAAGGCTGATGACAAATGAACTGAGACTTCAGCTTAAGAAATTAAAGAGCAACACAAAATAAGAAGAAGAAAATAGCAATACCACATAGCACATGCTGTGGGCTGATACTGCCTGAAGCACTTTACATGCATTCATTTAAGCATCACAGCAAAAGTAAATGCTAGTCATGTGCCCATTTTTCAGATGAAAGAACTAAGGCAGGAAAGTTTAACTGGCTCTGAGTCCTGCCACTGTTAAGGGACAGAGCCAGCATAGGAACCCAGACAGTCTGACTCCAGAGTACATTTTGTTAACTACTCCATAGACTGCTTTTCAAGGAAAACAGAGGGAAGTTCATATTTGTTTAAACCCAGGAATTAATAGAAAAATAAATGTAAAGACTAGTTCTTTGATAAGCCTAGAGAAAGATAAGCCTCTAGTACATCTGCTGCTGCTAAGTCACTTCAGTCGTGTCCACTCTGTGCGACCCCATAGACGGCCGCCCACCAGGCTCCCCCGCCCCTGGGATTCTCCAGGCAAGAACACTGGAGTGGGTTGCCATTTCCTTTTCCAATGCATGAAAGTGAAAAGTGAAAGTGGAGTTGCTCCGACTCTAGCGACCCCATGGACTGCAGCCTTCCAGGCTCCTCCATCCATGGGATTTTCCAGGCAAGAGTAGTGGAGTGGGGTGCCATTGCCTTCTCTGCTAGCACATCTAATCAATATAAAATAAATACATAAAATTCAAACTATATAACAAGAAGATAAGAAAGTTTCCTATGGGGAATATAAATATAAAAATAAAGCCTACTATTTAGCTGTTTGCTATAAATTTCAGAAATCTTAGTAAAATATCTAACCTTTTATGAATATACTAATTACCAAAATTGACTCAATGCAAAAGAAGGCAAGGAAAGAGAAAAAAGGAATAAGGAGGAAATGAGATGAATAAAAAATAAAGAGAAAAATGGAATAAATAAATAAATATAAAACTTTCCCACTAAAATCTCTCATCACAGGTGAAAGAAATTTCTTCATAGGAAGAAACAATACCAATTCCATCACAAACTTTCCCAGAAAATAGAAGAGGGGGAAAGTCTTCCTCATCCATTTTATGACTCTGCTGGCAGCAAAGCCAAAGGGATTGCAAGAAAAAAATTACAGATCAATATCCCTCATTAACATAGACACAGAAATCTTCAACAAAGTTAACAGCTTAAAGCTAGCCATATATAAAAAGGATAATACCCAAAATAAGCAGAACCTAACTGTGGTTTATTACAGCAATGCAATTTCATTTTAACATTTGGAAATTACTGTATTAGTAGACTATGACAGAAAAACACATGGTCATCTCAATAGATACAGAAAAAGCAGACAGAAGAATACAACGTCAATTCAAGATAAAACTCTCAGCAAACTAGGCATAGAAGGAATAAAATATATCTAAGAAAACCCTACAACAGACACCGAATTTAATGATGAAAGAATGAAAACTTTTCCCCTGAAATCAAGAACAAAGCCAAGATTTCAACAGTCACTACTTTCATTTAGCATTGTGCTGACTAGCTAGTAGTCCAGTAAGGAAAAATAGCAATATAAAAGATGTATGGATAGGAAAGGAACTAAAACTGTCTTCATTCACAGAAAGCATGATCATCTGTGTAGGAAAAATCTACCAAAAATGCAAATAGGGTGTGTTTAGCCCAATCATGAGATATAAGATCAATATACAGAAATCAATTGAGTTTCTATATATGAACAATTAATAACTGGAAATAGAAATTTTAAAAATAGTATTTTCAGTAGCAACAAAAATATTACATGCCTGATTTCAAGATTTACTATCAAGCTCAAGTAGTCAAAACAGTATAACATTGGCATAAAGATAGGTATATAGGTCAGTGGAACAGAATAGAGGATCCCAAAATAGGGTTCTCAAGATAATTCAGTGGAGAAAGAATATTCTGTTCGATGAGTGGGTCTGGAAAAATGGATTTTCGTATTAAAAAAAGCATTAGTCCTTAAACAAAACCATAAAAATAACTTGAAATGAATAATAAACCTAAATATACAAGCTAAAACTATAAAACTTCTAGAAGAAAGCAAGATAAAATCAGACTTTGGGATAGGCAAAGATTTCTTAGGCTGTAAGCATGAAGAATAAGGGAAAAGTTTATCTCTACACTTCAGAAGACACTGTTTAGAAAACAAAAATGCAGTTCACAAACTGGAAGAAAATGTTTGCAAAACTTATAGCTCATAAGGGACTTACATCAAGAAGAGATAAAGAATTCTTTTAAACCCAATTTTTTAAAATGGGTCCAAAGCTTTGAGTAGACTGCTGACACTCAACCAAAGAAAATATGGAAATATCAAGCAAGTATATAGAAATATGCTGAGCATCATTAGTTGTTAGGGAAATGCAATTTAAAACCACAATGAAGTATCATCTCACACCTGTCAGAATCAAAAAGACAACAAATAACAACTTTCCGTGAGGATGTAGAGAAAAGGGAGCCCTCACGTTCTGTTGGTGGGAATGGATAGAATGGAGATTCCTTTAAAAATTAAAACGGTGCAAACATAATTGCAGTTTCGGATCGTGAATTTTAAGTCATTATAACTAGGCTCAAACACATCTTTATTAATCAAAATAGGAACCATTATAATCAACACATTTTTGCCAATGAGAAATAAGTTTTGTTTATTCCTGTAGCATAAAAATCCATGCCTCAGGATTCATCAAACTCTTGGAAAGTGTTTTCCAAGCCTCCTGCTGGTTGTGGAAGCATTTTCCCTGCAAAAAGTGATTCAGATGCTTGAAGAAGTGGTAGTTGGCTGGTGAGAGGTCAGGTGAATGTGGTGGATGAGGCAAAACTTCGTAGCCCAACTTGTTCACCTCTTGAGGTGTTTGGTGTGCAAAGTGTGGTCAGGCGTCGTCATGGAGAAAATCGGGGGCCATTCTGTTGACCAGTGCCGGCTGCAGGTGACAGTTTTCGGTGCATCTCATCAATTTGCTGAGCACACTTCTCAGATGGAATGGTTTTGCCGGGATTCAGAAAGATGTGGTGGATAAGACCAGCAGCAGACCACCAAACAGTGACCATGACCCTCTAGTTGGGTGCAAGTTGGGCTTTGGGAAGTGCTTCAGAGCCTCTTCTCAGTCCAGCCACTGAGTGGACCATTGCTGGTTGTCATATAAAATCCACTTGTCGTCACACATCACAATCTGGTTGAGAAACAGTTCATTGTTGTGTAGAATAAAAGAAGACGATGCTTCAAAACGACAATTTTTTAATCTGCGGTCAGCTTGCGAGGCAACTACTTACCAAGCTTTTTCACCTTTCTGGTTTGTTTCAAATGCCAAACGGCCGTAGAAATGTCAATGTGGAGTCTTCAGCAACTTCTTGTGTAGTGTAAGAGCATCAGTTTCGATGGTTGCTCTCAATGGTCCTTGTCAACTTCCGATGGCCGGCTGCTGGGCTCCTCATCTTCAAGAATCTTGTCTCCTTTGCAGAATTTCTTGAAGCACTAGCAGTTCCTGGGCCAAATGAGTTCTTAATGTTGCAAATTGCCTCTGCTGCTTTACAACCCATTTTGAACTTGAATATCACTCAGATTTGCCTTTTGTTTAACATCATTTCCTAGTCTAAAAAAAATACGAAATATATAGCAAGTAATAAGGCATTTCACAACAAACTGTGGAAAATTCTTAAAGGGGGGGAAATACCAGACCTCCTGACCTGCCTTCTGAGAAATCTGTATGCAGGTCAAGAAGCAATAGTGAGAACTGGACATGGAACAACAGACTGGTTCCAGATCCGGAAAGAAGGACGTCAAAGCTGTATATTGTCACCCTGGCTATTTAATTTATATGCAGACTACATCATGCGAAATGCCAGGCTGCATGAAGCACAAGCTGGAATCAAGATTGCTGGGAGAAACGTCAATAACCTCAGATATCCAGATGACACCACCCTATGGCAGAAAGCAAAGAACTAAAGAGCCTCTTGATGAAAGTGAAAGAGGAGAGTGAAAAAGTTGGCTTAAAACTCAACATTCAGAAAATTAAGATCATGGCATCTGGTCCCATCACTTCACGGCAAATGAATGTGGAAACAATGGAAATTGTGAGAAACTTCATTTTCTTGGGCTCCGAAATCACTGCAGATGGTCACTGCAGCCTTGAAATTAAAAGATACTTGCTCCTTAGAAGAAAAGCTATGACCAACCTAGACAGCATATTAAAAAGCAGAGACATTACTTTGCCAGCAGAGGTCTGCCTAGTCAAAGCTATGGTTTTTCCAGTAGTCATGTATGGATGTGAGAGTTGGACCATAAAGAAAGCTGAGCACCAAAGAATTGATGCTTTTGAACTGTGGTGTTGGAAAAGACTCTTGAGAGTCCCTTGGACTGCAAGGAGATCCAACCAGTCCATCCTAAAGGAGATCAGTCCTGGGTGTTCATTGGAAGGACTGATGCTGAAGCTGAAGCTTCAATACTTTGGCCACCTGATGCGAAGAACTGACTCATTTGAAAAGACACTGATGCTGGGAAAGATTGAAGGTGGGAGGATGAATTGGTTGTATGGCATCACTGACTCGATGGACCTGAGTTTGAGTAAACTCCAGGAGTTGGTGGAGTTGGCGTGCTGCAGTCCATGGGTTCACAAAGAATCGGACACAACTGAGCCACTGAACTGAACTGAATAAGTCATAGCAAAAAACAATACGGCAAGGAATGCATATTAAAATGATGTATAACATAACCACATTTATTTAAGAATGTTTTACAGTATCAAATGGCAAAATTCAGCAATGCAAAACCATAATTACTTTTGCACCAACCCAATACATACAGTCCATCAGTTCCACTCCTGGGTATTCAATAAAAGATATATGTACACCTATGTTTATTGCAGCATTGTTTACAATAGCCAAGATATGGAAGCAATCTAAGTACCAATCAATAGATGAATGGATAAGAAGTTGTGATAAATATAGATATGTAAAAAATATATTACTCAGCCATTAAAAAAATAAAAAAGAATGAAATCTTGTCATTTCTGAGAATACAGCTGGACTTGGGTGTGTTATGCTAAATGACACAAGTCAGAGAAAGACAAATACTGTATGATTTTACTTGTATGTGGAATCTAAAAAAATGAAACAAATGAACAAACATAACAAAACAAAAGCAAGCTCATAGATATAGAGAACAGACAGGTGGTTGTCAGAGGAGAGGAGGTTGTGGAGAGGAGAGAAATAGGTGAAGGGGATTAACTCTCAATTGGTACAAACTCCCAATTACTGAATTGTTGTCGTTGTTCAGTCGCTTATAGTGTCCAATTCTTTGTGACCTCAATGACTGCAGCACGCTAGTCTTCTCTGTCCTTCACCACCTCCCAGAGTTTGCTCAAACTCATGTCCATTGAGCTGGTGAGGCCATCCAACCATCTCATCCTCTGTTTCCTCCTCCTCCTCCTGCCCTCAATCTTTCCCAGCATCAGGGTCTTTTTAATTACAAAAGAAATGAGTCACAGGTATGAAATGTACATTGTGGGGATATATCAAGAATTATAATTTTAATATCTTTGTAAGGTGGCAAATGGCAGCTAGACTTACAATTTTGAAGTGTACAGAAGCACTGAATTACTGTGGTGTGTGCCAGGAGCTCACACAGTGTTGGAGGTCAGTTATCCTGCAAAAACAAGCTCATAGAAAAAGAGCTCAGATTTTTGGTTACCAGAGGCAGGGGGTAGAGGAGAGGAAGTGGATAAAAGCTGTCAAAAGGTACAAACTTCCAGTTACAAGATAAGTACTTGAGATGTGATATGCAACATGATAAATAAAATGAGCACTTGTATACATTATGTATGAAAACTGTTAAGAGAGTACATTCTGAGTTCTCATCACAAGGAACAATATCTTTTTCTGTTCCTTTAATTTTGTATCAGTATGATATGAATGTTCACTAAACTATTATGCTGATCATTTCATGATGTATGTAAGTCAAGTCATTATTTTGAACATCTTAAACTTATATAGTGCTGTATGTTACCTATGTCTCAATAAAACTGGAAGGAAAAAAGGGTATATACTGGAAAGTCTAAAGTAAAAGACAAAAACAACAAATACCACTTTATGCCTATTGACATTGACATTCACAAGTCGCTCAGTCGCGTCCGACTCCTTGCGATCCTATGGCCTGTAGCCTACCAGGCTCCTCTGTCCGTGGGATTTTTCCAGGCAAGAATACTGGAGTGGGTTGCCATTTCCTTCTCCAGGGGATCTTCCTGACCCAGGGATCGAACCCAGGTCTCCCACATTGTAGGCAGACGCTTTACCATCTGAGCCACAAGGGAATCCCCTTTATGCCTATAAGAATAGCTAAAAAGAGAATTGATAAATGTGAGGCAAGTGCAAGACCGCTGGGCGTCATCATTAAAAGAAGTCCTTTGAATAACTGGAGGAATATGTGGTAGGCCTGGATATGGTACAGAGGTTTCAGATCTCTCCAGATTAATACAGTTTTGGTCAAAATATAATTGTGATCACCTATAAAATTAAAATAATAGCAGAGGTACTTTCAAAAAAGCAGACGAGTAATGGAGTGAAGGACCTTGGTCTACGAGATTCTAAGTGGGCTGTCGTACAGTGGCAACTAACACATCATAAATCAACTATATTCCAATAAAAAATTAATTAAAAAAATAAATCATCGATTAAAATAGTGGCTTCGACACCACCAGATGAGGGGATTACTGTGGAAAGTCCAGAAAGCAAGCCTAACGTTCATAAAAGCTCAAGTGATGATAGAGAGAACGTTGAAATCTTTGTATTGGAATGGAGGACCAGCCAACTGGGAACAGAAGTTAAGCAATTCCTCATATTTGTATCTTAAGGTGAATCCCAAACAGATTAAAGCCTTTAAGTGGCCAAAAAAAGACTATCAGGAAAATGCAAGAAGTGTCTGTGAGCATACCTGTGATCCTAAAACGGGTCACACCTTTCCAGGCAGAGCCGCCTTCTGTTCCTCTGCTGTGCTTGGTTGCTCGGTCACATCCGGCTCTTTGCAACCCCATGACCTGAATGCATAATAATAAAAATTTTCATGACAGCAGATAACCTAACAAGACAAAATTATCCACATTGTATAAAGAGTACAACAGCTTACCTAGATAATAATGATGGTGCCGCTGCTGAGGATAAGAAAAGGGACATACTCAAATTGAGAGAAAGGATAAAATATGTACAGTTTTAATATTCCACATAGTTTTCATCTCAGAGAATATACTCATTTCTTTCTAAATAATCTTGGATGTGGGAAAAGTTTTATTTATAAGGATGTTTACTTCCTCATCCTTTATCAGTGGAGAAGGTTAAATGCAGTTACAATGTCTTACAGCAGGGATTAGGATGATTTCTATGGCTGCCTTAACACATTACCACAAACTGAGTGACTTAAAACAGTGGAAATGTATGGTCTGAAATCAAGGTGTTGGCAGGCCCGTTCCCTCTGACAGCCCTAGGGCAGGCCCTTCTTTATCTCTTCCAGCGTCTGGAAGCCCTAGGCTTGTAGCCATGCCACCGAAATTTCTGTCTCCCTCATCACACACCCTTCTTTATGTGACTGCGCTTGGTCTTACAAAGACATCGACCATTGAACTTGCCCCCACTTCCCAGCAATCCAGCATGACCTCATCTTAACTACATAAGTAACAGCCCTGTTTACAAATAAGGTCATATTCTGAAGTTCCATGTGAATGTGAATTTCTGGGGGGGAAAGTATTTGACCCAGTATAGATGATATAGAAGAATATATAAAGATATTGAGAAAGGTTTACCTTCATTGATGAAAAAGGTGATAAATGCATCATGTATATAGATCTAGAAAAGCCTGAAAGGGTATTCAGTAAGCATTACCAGTGACTGTGAATCAGGGAAAGCTTGAATGGTTTTAGTTATGCTAATGAATTTACATATTTTCTAAATTTCTTGCAAGGAATATGTGTTTCTTTGATAAGGAAATATAATGAACCTTTCTAGTCTAAGGTTTTCAAAATACAGATTTAAGAATGATTTCATATTCTTGGTTGCCACAGCTTTTGTCTAATGAAGTAAAAATATCTTAGAGTTTACAGAGTTCAAAGTACATTTTAAAATGTCATTTAAAACAAAGAATATTTCAAAGTTGAATAGTTCCCTATTATACAACAAATTTGTGTTTTTCCAAATTATAGATAATTTGAATTTGTGGGTTTAAAATGCTTATTTTAAGTGTATACTGTCCTTTGTGTTATTGGAATTTCCCTGACTCTATGAAATAGTTTGATTTTTCCCTCTATCTTGACACAGATGTTCTAGGTAGCACTGCTGAGATACTTGGAATGAACAATTGCTGTGTTGTTTGTTGCTGTTTTCCTAGGCAAGGAATTGTTCCTTCAGGTCTCACAGAAAATGAATTATGGAGAGCAAAGTACATCTATGATTCAGCTTTTCATCCTGACACTGGTGAAAAGATGATTTTAATAGGAAGAATGTCAGCTCAAGTTCCAATGAACATGACCATCACAGGTTGTATGATGACATTTTATAGGTAAGTTCTGGCAATGTAACAACAGTTTGTTTTCTATTCCACTAGCTTAAAGCACATTTTTGTACTTGAATGGTTTTTTTGAAATAAATGTCATTTCATGTGGTGTTTCATTTTGTATAAAAGTTACAATCCTAGGAGGTTGTTTTTCCTTTTCCTTCTGTTGAATAGAACTCTCCTTGTTGCCCAAAAGGAGGTCGAATTTCTCCCTAAGTGTTAGACCCAAAAGAAAATGAGAAAGAAAGTTTAGAAAACCTCTAAGCAGATTCTCTTTGTAATTGATTCATATAATATAGGTGTAAGTATATATGTAGGTGTAAACACCTAGACTTATACGTAGAATGAGGAGGGATGAGAAATACTTAGCCTACAAATAGCTTCTTTATGTAAGAGGAGGGACCTGACGTTAGTCACAATAAGTGAGTACCTGCTCTTTGCTGGGCTCCCTTACAAGTTTAAGACAAAATTTAACTCCATCTTCACCTTAACCCAGCAATCCCCATCCTCCAGGATCTAATGCCTGATGATCTGAGGTGGAACTAGTGTAATAATAATAGAAATAAAGTGTGCAATAAATGTAATGAACTTGAATCATCCCGAAACCATCCCCTACTCCAGTCCGTAGAAGAATTGTCTTCCGTGAAACCGGTCCCTGGTGCCATAAAGGTTAAGGACCACTGCCCTAGCCCTCTTAAGTTTGTTGCTATCCATAGTTAATGAATGAGGAAACTGAGAATCAGAGAGGATAAAAATCTGCCCAGCTCCACTGGTCCTCAGCCTCTGACCCAGAACATACAGTCCTGGACCCTGCACCCCCCTGCTCCAGTCCATCGTCTGTCTGGTTCCTGGCCTTCTCGTTGTCTGTTCTGCGTAACGGCCAGATCCCAAGCGGTGGTGGTGGTGTGATGGATCTCTCTATTTCAGGACCACACCAGCGGTGCTCTTCTGGCAATGGATCAACCAGTCCTTCAATGCTGTGGTCAATTACACCAACAGAAGTGGAGATGCTCCCCTCACTGTCAAGTAAGACTGGAAGGTCTCACTGGCTTCGCATTCTTCTGGTGTTCATTTGATCCAGTGGTGATGCCCTCCTGGTGGAAAAATATACTTGTGCCATTTGTGCATGTGGTTCGGAATCGTAGGAGCCTGTGTCTCAGCAGTGTGTCTTTTCCTCCCTCTCTGCCAAGATGACAGTTTGCCGCAGCCTGCCTTCTCAGCATCACCGTGCTGTGAGTGGCGCTGAAGGAAGGCAGGGCTCCCGCACCCGAGGGCACATCCCCTTCACCCCACGGAACACGCAACAGGCAGCTCAGGGCAGGCCTTGAGAAATGACCTGCTCTGTACCCCCATCCACCCTGGGGGTTACACAGAGAGCAACATCAGCAGTGGGGGTCTCTGCAGAAATCCAGGGAGAAAAGAAAAAAAAAAAAAAATCCAGGGGATTTTGTATCTGATTTGTCTTTAAAATAGGATGTCTCTGGAGCCCAAAAGAAAGTGAATGGATTTAAAATTTTGCCTCCTGTGAAAAAATGTTCAGGCAAGCTAAAGTGATTAGTTAACCAAAATTTTGAGCCTAACTTATATAACATTTCAAAGAATTTTCAGTTTTGTTTTAACTCTTAAATTGAGTTTGATCACTTATATTCCTCTGTTGTCATCCTAGGGAACAAAGAATATTGAAATCTGCAACCCAGCAGTGCTGATCGCACCTTCATTTCATCCAATTCTTGAATTAAAATTTATTTAAAATAATAGAGAACTGCTTGGGCTTACTTGTATTTTGAGGATAAGACTTTTAGTATCGTTATACAGTAAGATGTCATTTTAAGAATGGCTGCACTGCATTTTTACTTTCAGTATGTACAGCGATATTTTGAGAAGTATTTTTTATTTAAGTCCATATGCTACCAACATCTAAGTTAACATGCATTTCTCCACATTTGTAGCTTCGTGCCCAGTCACAGCTTCCTTCCTTCCCCTCCCCCAGACACGCATATTGTGCATGTCTACATGTTCGGCATGATAATTCGGGTATATGTGAAGAATGCCGTTTTTATATGGGTCTGCTTCCTTTTTCTATGAGTAACTCTGCTGGCAGAGCTGAATATATCACTGATGAATCTTTTTTAAAATTCATTTTATTGGAATATGCTTGATTTACAGTGTTGTGTTCCTACTGTGCCACAAAGTGATGTGGTTAAAATGCACATTCTTTTTCATGTTCTTCCCCGTCGTTGTCTGTCACAGGATGTTAACTGTAGTTCCCTGTTCTGTGCAGGAGAACACTGTTGTTTATCCGTTCTATATACAGTGGTTTGCGTCCGCTAGACCCAAACTCCCAGTCCCTCCCTCCCCACCTCTCTTCTGGCTTGGCCGCCGCAAGGCTGTTCTTGAGCCTGTCCCTGTTTCACCAGGAAGTTCATGTGTGTGATGTTTGATGGAATCTCTGTTCTTAATCTTCTTCATTTCTTCCCAAAATGCTGGACTTGGGTTTTCTGACATACACTCATTGTTTATGTACCATTTTCCTTCTTTTCAGTGAACTGGGAACAGCTTACGTTTCTGCAACAACAGGTGCTGTAGCAACAGCTCTAGGACTCAACGCATTAACCAAGGTACTCAGATTTTTGTCTCCGTAGTAAAGCGTCTTAATTTGTTCTCACCTACCTGGCTCTCAGTCTCTCTGTTATTTCTCAAAATAGTTCAAGTCTGATGACTTTCTTATAGTCATCATCTTCAGCTGTTTTTTTTTTTTAATTATATCGTCACTAATAACATTTGCCAAGACACTTGTTTGTACCTGACACTGTGTTAAGTGCTAAATGCTTCCCCACCACCCGCCACCAAGGCTGGGCGCCTCCGGGCACCCCTCTGAAGCGGTGGAGGAGTCCGCATCTAAACCCAAGACTCTGGGCCTTCAAAGCCCCTGCTCCCTCAGCCACATGCAGCCACCGAAATATCATGGCTGTCCTCCTGGTCCCAGGATGCCCAGGCTGGCAATAGAAAAATAACCTCTAGGAAACAAGTTTTGAGTATACTTAAGGCCTGCGTTTCTGTACAAGTAGGACTCTGCATTGGTAATGGTTTTTGAGGAGAAATAAGTATTTGCATTCAGTACTGTAGAAAAAATAAAATCTTGCTTTTGGAATTATCTTTTCTGCAGCATGTCTCTCCGCTCATAGGACGTTTTGTTCCCTTCGCTGCGGTTGCTGCGGCCAATTGCATTAATATTCCGTTAATGAGGCAAAGGTAAGGTTAATATGCCCTCCTAGAGAGGGCTTGTGCTTGACAGTAGAAGCTCTTCTAATAAATTGCTTTGTTGAAACTTTTAAAACTTTTGTTTTATTTTAATATTTACAGGTGAAATTATATGAGATTTGCTTTCATATATTCTGGTAACGGGGTGAAGATGGGTTCATTGATGAAACAGGGTCAGCTCTGAGTTGCTGATTCTTAAAGGGGACTGATGAGCGTATGGGATTTGGACTAGTCTTTCTACTTCTGTATGATACAAAGTTTAAAAAAATAGATCTCAGACTTATGTCTGTGCCCAGGAAGCTTATTCTATAAAATAGGTTCTTCCCCCACCCAGATTTCCTTTTAGGGTTTAAGATAATATTAATCTGTATCTTTGGAAGTATTTTTTAGTGCTGGCAAAAATTGAAGGAGAGGAAGAATGGAAAAAAAAAAGCATTTTGGAATGGATAACGAAAAACAGGGTAACAGAGGAGCTGTAATTATAGCATTAGTGACCATAGTTAAATATTCAGTAGCGCCTGTACTTGCCGCTGCCGCATCAGTGTAGTTAACTTAATGATGCTGTGAATTGTATCTGTCTCTTTTTTTTTTTTTTAGAAATTCAGGCAAGGCTTCACTGTTAGGGCAGATCCTGGAGGAAAGATACAAAGAGACCAAAAAATCCAGCTCCCACTTTTGAAGAGCCTGAAGCAAAAGCAGGGGACTGGGGCAGGCCCCTGCACAGGCAGCCTAAGGACTGGGCAAAATGCCTAAGCCACCGTCCTGCTGGGCCCCTGGACACACCCCTACCCTCACCCCATATAGGTGTGTGAGGACACACACCCTCACCTCACACCCCTCACCCTCACCCTCACCTCACCACCTCACCTCCCCAACTGAGGGAGTTAACAAGCCCCAATGGAGCCAGCAGGCTAGAAAAGGGAGCTGGTACTTGTCACTCCCCCTGCTGCCCAATTAAGCCTTGCCTGCATTTCTTTAAATTACCTATTCATCCTTTGAGTTCTATTGTTATTCAAAATGCTACCTTTTTTTTTTTTTTTTTTTTTACAAAGTTTGCTAGTGTTGTTTCCTTTTTGTATCTATCCCACAAGGATTAAGCTTGTTCACAGCATTTAAAAATAAGGCTTATTAGGGCCAAAAATGACTCTGGAGTGCATTTTTGGATTAAGTAGGGACTTGATCTTTCACAGCCTAAGTGCTGTTTCCAGCTGTTCGAAAAACCGCCTGTGTATGAACTTTGCACGTGTCTTGCTCTCCAGGGAACTCAAAGTTGGCATTCCGGTCACAGACGAGAATGGGGACCGCCTGGGCGAGTCGGCAAACGCTGCCAAACAAGCCATCACGCAAGTAGTCGTCTCCAGGATCCTGATGGCAGCCCCTGGCATGGGTGAGGAGAACCTTGGCATCTGCTCATGTACTTGGCACGTCTTGCTTGAACAAGCGTTGGTGTGCCAGTGAGCACCAACCGTGAAGGATCCCTCCCTGAGGCGGCATCGGGCAGGGGAGGCAGAAAACTGGCCAAATAAGTCAAATGTGTAATCTATGAGATGGTTATCAGGGCTCAGTGGACACCGAGGGTGGGGATCTCGGAGTGGAGGTGTTACCAAACACAAGTCTGTGTGTACAGTGAGGCCAAACAGCCCCAAAGGACAGTCTGGAGAAGAGGAGCACCTACTGCAGGGCTGTGCAAGGGCAACAGCAGCTCAGGCCCCTAAAACCCCAACACGTTGAAAAGCGAAGCATTTTGAAAGGCCACACGGTGGGAAGGGGCGCTGCGGGGCGTGTGGCTGGCTCCCGCACAGTTCCCGGACTGGTTGATGGTAAGGTAGCAAGGGGTTAGCAGCATCAGTCCTTAGGCGCCGGACAGTCTGGGGGCTGTGTGCTCATGATCATCCTGAGATACTGTTACCTGGGTGCTTCAGAGAAGAGCTGGAGCAGAGGATGTGGGGGACGGGCTCTGTTCCAGGAAGACCCCAGAGGTCCTGCTCGGTGACAGAAGTAGATTGGGCAGATAAGGGGGAGGGTGGTTCCAGGGATGCATCTTCTGGGGCAGATGGAACAGCAAGAGGTGGCTGAGGCACGCCTGGTGGCTTGGAAGCATCACAGGGCCACGTGGGGAGAGAGAAGGGGGCAGGGACAGTAGACAGGGGAGCCGGGCTGACGTGGGCAGAGCACGGATGGCTCTGCAGGCATTTGGAGTCCTGGCTTTAATCCGAGGGGTGGGAGGCCACGCAGGGTTTTGAGCAGGGAAGTCGTGATAATAACCCAACTCGGGCTTTACCTGCATGACTCTGGGTTCCATGTTGAGAGTCAGCTGATGAAGAGGAGTGAAGACTGGTGATTGGAGACTGGTCAGGGTGGTGGCTGGACCAGGGCAGTTGACAGTATGGGTGATGAGAATTTGAAGAGAAAGAATTTGGTCTTTATCAATCTTGACAAGAAACTTCTAACAGTTCTTGAATAAGAATATTTTATACTGAGGATTTATTTGTATCAATTGGAAACCATTGGAACACAAACCATGTTGGGTTAATTCCAACAACTATTGAGTAAAATGGCTGCCAATATGGACTCAGTTTTGTCCATTAGACTTGGACTCAGCATGACGAAATACAAAAGATCTCTGTTGTGACTTAGTTCCCTGGAGAATCTCTGATCTACTCCTAAAGCTTCTTCAGCTGCACTCAGACCAGGACTCTCAAGAAGGTTCTCAGAAACCAGAGGGCCCAAGAGTCTGTTACTCTTTAAAGAAAAAAGAAAATAGAAATGAGTATCTTCAATTTGCCTGTCTAAATTGAATGCAAACAGCCCTTGGCCATTTACTAAGCCCTCAAAGGAAGCGTACTTAATTGATTGCTGTCACGTTTCCCCAGGGATATTTGTTTGTTTCTTGCTTTAAATTCCTTTTGTCACTAAGAATGCTCATCAGCATTCCTCACAAGTAGGAGTGAGCAAACAGAAGTTAAAGAAAGAAAACTTTCTTCCATTCCAACTACTGGTACTCCAGCTAATTGGTTATCTGATTAAAAAGCAGAGACATTACTTTGCTGACAAAGGTCCATCTAGTCAAAGCTGTGGTTTTTCCAGTAGTCATGTATGGATGTGAGAGCTGGACCATAAAGAGAGCTGAACACCAAAGGATCGGTGCTTTTGAACTGTGGTGTGGAGAAGACTCTTGAGAGTCCCTTGGACTGCAAGGAGATCCAACCAGTCCATCCTAAAGGAGATCAGTCCTGTGTGTTCATTGGAAGGACTGATGCTGAAGCTGAAACTCCCAATACTTTGGTCATCTGATGTGAAGAGCTGCCTCATTGGAAAAGACCCTGATGCTGGGAAAGATTGAGGGCAGGAGGAGAAGGGGACGACAGAGGATGAGATGGTTGGATGGCATCACCGACTCAATGGATATCAGTTTGAGCAAGCTCTGGGAGTTGGTGAAGGACAGGGAGGCCTGGCGTGCTGCAGTCCATGGGGTTGCAAAGAGTCAGACACGACTGAGCGACTGAACTGAACTGAACTGATTAACCACCGTTAAGTGATTTAACAAAGACATCCTCGTGCGACAGCGGTGTGCACTGTAGGGGTGGGTGAACTGAGGAAACCACAGTCATGAAATGTAGGCCCAGAGTCCTCTGAGTCAGGGGCCAGCATGTTGTCACTGAACTCCGAGGAGGTTGGGAGGCCGCCTGGCACACCTGCTGAGCCCAGATCTCCAGATTTTATGAGACGGAGGTGGGCCACTCCAGCTTCTACACTGGGTAGGCTTTTGGTTTTGCTCTTTCCCATTTTGAAATACAAGGCTCCTCTTTGGAGTTCAGTCATCCCAACAGATTTGTTTCCACTGGCTTGGTTATCTTAAACATTATTTAGTCCCAGGAGAAGAGACAGTCTTTCTAACCCAGCAACATCTCTAAAGGTAATTGACGTATTGAAATTGCTATGACAGTTTAGTCTGATGGATAGTTTAGTCTGAATCATGAGTAAATGAACTATGCTATCTAATGTTTTACATGCATCATTGCAGCTTATCGTCCTGGCTAGTTCAATACAGTTATCCCTATTATATAGATGAGGAAAACAGAAAATGAGGCTCAGAGCAGTGAGTTAACTTTCTCTGGATCACCCAGCTAACAAGTGGTCTGTGTGACTCAAGGCAGGAATTTTTATACTGTACTCCACAGGGATGGACATCCGGGGAAGCCTGCATTTGTATCATTGGTACAGGAGGGGAAAGTTGTTGATGTTTGCATTGTTGCATATTTAATGTTAAAGTTCTCTTCAAGATCAAAATTTTCTAGCTGGCATAGAGTGTTGTGTTATTTTTCGAAACTTTAACAAATGGAAACAGTGGGAGTTTTTTTTAATGCTAAGATATTTTAAAGAATATTGCAGTTGCTTTTACTCTGCCAGTGTGAAACTAGTCTGCAAGTAATAAAAGCCTTTCGTGAAATTCTTGAGGGGAAAAAAAACGTGAGCTGAAAGTAGACATTAACCAAGATTTAAGTGGGTCTGTCTTTACTTCCAGCCATCCCTCCATTTATCATGAACACTCTGGAAAAGAAAGCCTTTCTCAAGGTAAGCCCCAGTTCTGTTTATCCTTGTCTCAATCCTTACAATTTGTCTGCAGACCTCAAACTATACAGACTTGTTTCCCACGTGGATAGTGAGTAAAGAATTTGAAGGCCAGTGACAATTGGACACTTGATGGAATATTTTATTTCTAATAAATATTTGAAAAAGCTCTCATAAATCTTTCATCTGTTGAATGCTGCCACTCTTGCGTGGCCATAGCCCAAGGACACGCTTATCTTAGTTATCAGTCAGGTCCCTCGCTGAGTAATCATGAAGAGGGGGTATGAATTTGGAATGATTTGTTTGTAAGTCCCTGAACATACTATCTGAAAAGAAAGGATAATTGGGAGTAGTAGCTTCACAGAATACTGAATTAGTGCCTAGATGTATTTTCCTGTGGTAATCATCTATAATAATCCCTTAATCTGCCAGCCGCCTCCCCTCAGGGTCTGAAAATATTCCAGGATGAAACTGTAACTGAGAAACCGCAGTGCATTATCTGCATTCTTGAGGTCTCCATGACTCAGACGCAGCTGTATTTATGCTTCACCTCAGTTTTCTAGTTTCTTGTAACGGGTAGGAAAGAGGGGATGGGGTAACTCCTCTGGCTCCTGCTGTGCTTGGAATCTGACACCATTCCTCCTACCGGAGGAGGAGGAACGATCTAGTTCCTGGCTGGGGGAGCAGGTGTGTTGTAAACACTGCAGCTCTCTCAGGGTGAACTGCTTTGGGTTTTAGCGACAGAACCGTCACATCGAGAGAACTACCAGACTTTGAAAGAAGGACATGGTTCATAGACCTGACGCTTTCCGGATGATTTCTGTGATTAGGAAAATTCTAAATGTCCGACAAGTCAATTGACCTGTATTCACCCTATGGGCTCCAGAAGGGAAAATTAAGGCCAACACCAAATACTTTCAGTACAATCACATTCTCAGACAATAAGCCAAGAAAGTATGCTTTGAAAAAACAATAGTATTGAGTGCCTCATTTGACTGGCATGTCAGATGTACGAAGCCCATGTTAGAACAAGAAAGAGGGCCCTCTCATTCTCTCCCGGGAGCTTCGGAGCTTCTTCCTCTAGCAGTCTCACGCTGCGGTGTGAATGGTGTGATGGGGTGTCGCACTGTCTCTGTAGTGATCCAGCTGTTCTGCTCGGAGCATTCCGGGCGACCCACAGATCCCTGGACCGCCCCCAGGAGACAGCTTTCTCACCTGCCTTCTGAGTCTCCATCCATCTCCTGGTGGACTTCTACAGTCTTAATTGTAAGATTAAACAAAAATGTAAGACAGTTTCACTGACTTAACCAGTAAAGCTATTAGTGAAGACCAAAATGTGAAGGTGACCTCCTTTGACATCTTACCTACTTTGATAAGCTCTTACTTGAAGATTCATGAAAAGGCTTTGCTGAAGTCTCTTTCCTCTGCAGAATTTAGAAACGATGAATTCTTTAAAGCTGCTCAGGGATTGTTGTGTGTGCTGGAACAGGGACTAGATCTTGAAGCTGCCATATTATGTAAACAGATGAACTCTTTAAAGCTGCCAAGGAATTAGTACATGTACTAGAACGGTGACTAGATCTGAAAAGCACTAAATAATGTAAATATCTAAAACTTACCAACTTTGATGTCTCAGTGATTTTCAGATAATATAAAAAAAAAAAAATTTGACGCTCCTTTCTCTAGCTATCCCTGCTTTCCTTATGGGAAGTGATTTAGGCTTTGAAGGAGAAAACCCATCAAATGAACTTAGAGAGGGGCCATCAGCATTATCCTCCAGGATGCTAGTCGGAAGTAGAACATCCAGTGGCTCCTTAACTTTACAGATACGCAATTGATACACTGTGTTCTTCACTGCTAGCTCTTGATCTGATAAGACGTTAGGATTATAGTCCTTCTGCAAGGGCATATGTTGACCCAGGCAACATTTCTATTTTCCTGATTATTAATTTCTTAAAAGGTATTGGCAGGCCAGCTTCAGGGGCAACAGAGAATTAAAGAACATATTTAATAAATCCAACCTCTCCCTCCTGCAAACTTTAAGCAAAATCAGACTTTTAAAGCAAGATCAGATTTCCGAGTAGATACAAGGCTTGGTGACAGTCATCTCATCCTGTTTGTCTGGCATAAAAGTAAACTTTTGCAGGAGAGGAATACTCAGTGTGGGTCATTCCACCAATAGTGTATGATTGTCGTGAATCAGCAACTGTGAATGCAGTGGGGAGACCACCTTCACTGGCAGTGTCCATCAAAGCTTTCCCAGTCCTTTTTCTGCCTCTCCAACACCACCCAGCACCCAATTAGCAGAGGGATGTCAGCAGCCCGACTCTGCAGTGAGGCTCCAAATCTGGCCATTTGCCACTGCTGCTGGGACATTACTCCCTGGCGTCTCACTCCTGGCTGTGGGTATTGAGCACACATGGGTACTCATGTGGGCTTGGGATTCCAGAAATTCTGTGAGAGAGTCTGCATGCAGACCTACATTCATGCTGAAGTTAGGGCACCAGAGAAAACAGTGACGTGAACTTGGTCCTTTCTCCTGACTGTCATGCCCTTGAACTCCGGGGGCCTCAGTGTTGTTGCAAAGTTGCAGCCGTTACTCTAGTATCTCGGTAACAGACACTGGCCAGGAGGCAGAGTTGGGCATGTTGCATCGTTTTCCTGCTGGGACAGACAGAAATTGCTACAGATACAGCCTGGCATGTTCTTCCATGAAGCAGCCAGCAAATGATGCAAGCAGTTAGCCCTATTCCCACGTGGCGCTAGGGTTTTTCACAGGGAAAATGAGTAACTGTTGTGTTTGTCTCCCTTGTCCTTCCTCTGTGGGTTGTGGTTTTCGGCTTGCTTGGTGCTGTGCCCTTCAACAATAATTTGGAGGTGGGCCTCCTTGCTTCCCCTCTGCCTGCCCCACTTCCCCCCTGCAGGCCTCACACTGGGCCGGAGGAGGCTTCTGGCATCAGAAGCCATGGGGCGGTGGGGGCAGGAAGTCAGAGCAGATGATGGATCCGTCCAAGGGCCTCACTAGCTGTCAGGGTCTGGCTGCTGCTCAACTGGTTTAGACCTCTGTGGAGGATGATGCTTTGGAAAACCTATGGCTAAATGTTGAGCTCCTCAGACATACATCCCACTCCCACATTCAAGGTTGTTTTTGCTTCAGAATACTGCATTTTTGCCCACATAGCGAGGACTGTAGGACTTCACTGATAGTGTGGACGTTGTGAAAGCAGACGTGGAAGCAGCTTATATTTGTGTCCATACATTTCCGTCTGCAGAGCGCTTTCACACGCTATACGGAAAGGGAGGCTTTTCTGAGCCCCTTTTACAAAGGCCCCGAGATCGTTTCTCCAGCTGTGCATCATGCCCACGTGGGCAGCCGCGTCTGCGTGGGTCGGGCGGCCCTCTGCTCCCTCAGCTCCAGCAGCCAGATGTGCCTCTCTGCAAGGAGGTACTTCTCGGGGCTTTCACCTTGGATGTGACCAAACTCCTCTGCAAACATGAGAGGAATTGAATGTTCTTGGCTTTTTTACATGGTGAGCTTGGGGAGCATTCGGCGTGACTCATCCTCCCCCCACGCCCTGTCTTTTTCCAAACGGAGTGCTAGCAAAAAGCATCAGCTGTGGGCAGGTGACTCACCGAAATCTTTGCAGTAAACCAAAAGTTCACTGCTTAAAAGCTGGTGCTTTACCCAGCAGTTTTCTTGAAGAATAGCTCCTCTGGTCTCTTTACCTTGCTGGCACTTTTCATTGAGAACAAAGTTGATATGAATTGGGTGGGATAAGAACTCCTCATTCCTGAAGTTCTTGTTCATTTATATTTTCTTTAGTAAAGGTGGACGGCTCTGTCTACTCCGTAGGTTTTCAGGGTTGTCTGCTAATGGAGGGTGACTGGAGCATTTATTTGTCCATTCATTTGATGCAGCGGGCCTTGGGTGAATGCCTGTTGCACGCCAAGCAATGTGCTGGGTGCCATTATCATAGGAATAAGGCTTGGGCCCTGCTCTGAGGACCATCCGGTGTGGTGGTGGGGAGGGCATGGGATACATGATTCCCATACGTGGTGAACAAGAGTGTGGGGCTTGGAGGGGGGCATAGGGGAGTTTCTCCCCCAGCTGCAGCAGGTGAGCGGAGACCCCTGCAGATGACAGGCACTGCAGAGTTGGGAGGGAGGCCTGTGTCTGGTCAGGTTGCCTGGGCTGTGGGCTGTGTGTAGGGAATTGATGGCGTACATACATATGTATATCAGCTCCCAGTGGTTCATGGAATCTAAGTGTAAACGTCTACAGTTGTCACACTTCTAGAAGAAAATAGAACATCTTTGAGATCTGGAGTTAAGCAAAGATTTCTTAGACTTAACACCAAAAGCACAGTCCATAAAAGAAAAAAATGGACAAATTGGGCTTCATCAAAAGGTTAAAATTCTGTTTTTTGAATGCTATAAAGAGAATGAAAAGACAGGGAACAGACTGGAGAAAATTTATGCAAAGTATGTGTCTGATAAAGGACTTGTATCCAAAAGATACACTTATTCAGGAAAATAGCTCTATTTTTTTAAAGGGCAGAAGGTTTGAACAGATATTTCACCAAATATACATAGATATCAAGTAATATCACATGTAAAAATGCTCAGTATCTTTAGTCACTGGGGAAATTCAGGTTAAAAACCACATTAGCTACCTCTAAACACCTATTGGAATGGCTAAAATTAAAAAGACTGACCATAATAAGTGTTGGCAAGGATGTAGGTAGAGGACCTGAAACTCTTATTCCCTACCGGTGGGAATGTAAAAGATACGACCACTTTGTTGTTCTTGTTCATTCTCTAAGTCGTGTCCAACCCTTTGCAACTCCGGGGATTGCAGCACACCAAGCTTCCCTGTCCTTCACTGTCTTCTGGAGTTTACTCAAACTCATGTCCATTGAGTCAGGGATGCCATCCAACCATCTCATCCTCTGCCACCCTCTTCTCCTCCTGCCCTCAGTCTTTCACAGCATCAGGGTCTTTTCCGGTGAGTTTGCATCAGGTGGCCAAATTATTGGAACTTCAGCATCAGTCCAGTGAATATTCAAGGTTGATTTCTGATAAGATTGACTGGTTTGATCTCCTTACAATCCAAGGGACTCTGAAGAATCTCTGGAGAATAGTTTGGTAGTTTCTTAAGTTAAACATATGTTTACCATGCAGTCCAGCCATTTCACTCCTAAGTATTTACCTAGAAGAAATGAAAATGGATGTCCATAAAGGACAAGTATTCAAAGCAGCTTTATTTGCAATAGCCCAAAACTGGAAACAGTCCAAATGTTCATAAACAGGAAAATGATTATCAAATTCCATTCACACAATGGAATACCTAACCCAGCAATAAAAAGCCCTGAGCCATGCATATATACAACAGCATGAGTGCATCTCAAAATAATTATACAAAAGAGTAGATACTGTATATAAAATCCTAGGAATCATAAACTAGTATGTAATGACAGAAAGTAGATCAGAGGTGGCCAGGGAATGGGTATAGGGTTTAGGAAAGATGGTGGAATGGCCAAGGGCACAAGAAACAAGGATGATAGCTACTAATATTTAATTATCTTGATTGTGGCAATGGCCTCACAGCTGAATACATGTCAAAATTTCTGCATGGTCAGTATGTGCCCTTTACTGTATTTCACATACAGTATGAAGTAAAGAGTAAAGATCATTGGAAAGAGAAAGAATTTACTCATACTAAGTTTTTGAGCTTTTACTTCATTGAATATGTATCTTTTTAAACTTGTGATTACTGTCTTTAATTCATTTAAAATATCCTGTTTCCACAATTCCGTGCTATGCCCCTCCCTCAAGTTCTGTGATTATTTAGGGGAAAACCAAACATCCTCAGCTCACTTTTAAAATCTTGGACCAAGTTCTGTTTGAAGTCGGGGTGAGTGAGGTGGGAGGGGGTGCTGGAAAGGAGTTGGGAGTGGGAATGACATCCAGGTTGAGCTTCGTGGGAGAGAGCAGAATTATCCAGCATCCTTGTGGTGACTGAGAACCCTTCCAACCAAACCCTGTATATGAGTCCCCGCCAGCCTTTGGTCCGTGCACGCCTGTTGTTGAGATCACACACAGCTCTTCAAAAGTCCACTTGAGAAGCAGAGGCTGCTCTTGTGGGCTCTCGTGGGCCTGTCTTCCAGCAAGATCTTATTCAGTTCTTAGCTTGCCCTCCCATCTCCAAGTCTGTGCTCCCAGACTGATGAAAGGAGGAATGCTAGGAAGACGACTTACCACCTCATTATGAAAATCCTTCAGCATCAGTTGGAGCCAGCTGCCCCAGATGCAGTGTTTCCTTCTCCTGCCATCTCTTGAGGGGTGTGGCCCGTCTGCGCGAGCTCTGTGGGCCTGTCTCTGCTTGCTGACATCTCTCCCTTTCTCTCCCCTAACCCACGGGATGTACCTTTTCACCAGAGGAGCCTTCTCGGAGACCAGGGTACGCCTCCACACAAGCCCCCTGGGGATCCTGATCTTTTAATTAACCACTCGTGTTAACTCTGGCTGATTTCATTACAACTAGTTGGCAACTTGGTGGCAGCTCTTTCAGTGGCCTTACTTATATAATCTACATATCTCGTTGCTCCTTATATTGCATATTATGCTTTTGTAAAATTCCCTTTTGAAAACTAAAAATCTAATAGCACTTGCTCTCCGAAAGACCAACCAACTCACTCATTTCCATTAGTGAAAAAGTGGCAGCCAAGAATTTGTTACGCCAGCAGTTATTTTAACCTTACTGACAGCAACTAAGACCGAGAAAGGAGGGGTGCGGGGTTGGGGGCAGGGCAGCAATGCCTTTTGGGTTTCTGAACATTCCAGGCACAGCGCTAGGTGCTTGATAAATGTTATCTGGTGTATCTTCGCTCACAGGCTTTTAGGAAGCTGTTGGGATCTTCATTCTACAGAGAAGGAACCAGAGCTTGGGCTGGGTGGACTCTGCCTCCCCTTCCCCACAGTGGGGGTGAACTGGAAGGGCAGAGATCTGAATACAGGTTTGTTAGTCTTCCGGATTTGGAGCCACACTCCTCACCAGCCAGGAGACAAATTATAGCTAAGCGAGAACAGTTTCTCCAGCTTCCATTTACAAGCAGGCATCTCTCTGATTCTAAGCGCAAGGGAGGAATATGAGAAGCCACCTGCCCCTTGCATGTGCATCATGGCCAGATCACCAAGAGCTGCGGGAAGTCAGGACTAACGTGCCGTTGCAGTGGTACCCCCACACCTTGCTAATCGCATCCCAGCTGGATCTGTAATGTGGCCACGCTCCTTCCAATTAACCGGCAGGAAAAACTGTCTCTGAGAGCCTGTATAAAAAGTATTCAGAATTGTTTATTTCTCTACCCAGAGGTTCCCATGGATGAGCGCACCTGTTCAAGTTGGAATAGTTGGCTTTTGGTGAGTAGAATTACTTCAATGTCATTCTTTTTTTTTTTCTTTTTAAGATTAATATACAGCTTTTGAAAGTGAGGACTAATATGGGACATGCATTTTGAAAACTGAGACCAGTCATTAGCGAGAAGGAAACTGTCTTTAGAGAAACCTGCAACATTTGGGGCTATTTGTGTGATTCTTTTTTAAAACTCCTTTTATCACTTTAATTTTTTTTTTTAATTACTTTGGCAGACCTTAGTAGTAAAATTACACAAACAGGACATATTTTTGCGTTGGCAGTGTAATACTCAAAAGAAAGAAAGGGGATTGTTATCAAAGTAGAATAGAAAAGATCTGAAAACTAGGCCATTTCTAAAACACTCCGTTGTGTCTTTTCCGTTCTTTTTAAGCTTGGTATTTGCCACACCTCTGTGCTGCGCTCTGTTCCCTCAGAAAAGGTATGTATTTGTTGCTCTTCAGAACGATCATATGTTTTAACCCTAAACACTAGTTGAAGACACAGGTTCATTTCACTAGGAGGAAAGTTGAGTCTCAAAAAGATAATGAAGCCGAGTCTCTCAAAGGAAGAGATAGAGGCAGAAATTAAATGCACATCTATTTAATATCAAAACTCTCTTTGCCCAGCTCTTTGCTACCTGCTATGATTACATTTGAAAATGCTTTATTCTTGTGTCAGACCCAGGTTAACTCTGGGGCAAATTTGCTCTTATAAAAATTTAAATATGATTCACTGATGTCCAGTCCATTGGCTAAGGCAGAAATATTAGAATTTAAGTTCTACCCCCAGGGAGAGCAACTGTATGCACTTAACTTTGGCGGTTGGTATTTTGGCTTTCCTTCTTCCTATTTGAGTTTCTTTTTTTTTTCTTTTTGCCTTAAAAACCTTATTGTGCATATGTCTTTTATCACAAGTTGCCCTTGAATCCTGCCTTTGATGTAAAAACTGGATTAACTGGCATTAAATCAGCATCACATAAATCTGAGGCTTCAGCCTTTTTCTCGTCTAACGTCAAGGTGCAGAGGGGCAGCATTCTGCTGGTTTGCTGTGATTTCTGTTACCAGTCCTGCCTCTATCATGTCCTTCATGGGCCGACAGGCCCCACACAGATGGCCTTTACCGCCCTAGGCTTTCCAGTAGCTTTGGGATGCAGTAGTCTCTTCTAGAACTGATTTCATCAGGTCCCCCTATCTGAGAGAGGCATCCGTCTTTTATCTGGCCTTTCACTTCTGTCTTTGACCCCCACTGCTGTTAGCTGGGGACTTAACATTTCAAGGAGAGGGAACCTTTATCAACTTGATACCCATGGTTAAGCCCCTCTTGGAGAGGTCAGGAGGTTCAGAACCTGTTGTGAAGCCCGATACAGATGAATTTCCTGAAGAGGAGCACTGTTTAATTGTGCAAACCCCAGAATCTCGGGGCTTCAGGTAAGAAAGGTTTGTTTCCTTAGTGTAGGCGCTGGAATATCCGTGTTCAGCACTTGACTCAGTGACTTAGGAGCGTGACATTTGGGTCGAGAAGGATCTGACTTAAAATCTCAGCTGCACCTCTAGTTTCCTTATCTATAAAATTAATATCATACTGACTTTCCAAGGTTTTATAAGGGTTAAAAACGCATAATGCCTGACCCAAAAATTGAGCACTAAGTCATAGCCATTATCATTGCCATTAGCAACATTATGTTAAAATTACCCAAGGTCTCCCTATATAGAAGAAAAAAACAGCCACTGTGCTTTTTTCTATATTCATAATTTTTCTTTTTTTGCATTATGTCTATAAATATATATCCTATCATTTTACATCTTAGTTTACCACATCTCAACTATGGTGGTGGTGGTTTAGTCACTAAGTCCTGTCTGAATCTTACTACCCCATGGACCGTAGCCTGCCAGGCTCCTCCATCCATGGGATTTTCCAGGCAAGAATACTGGAGTGGGTTGCCATTTCCTTCTCCAGGGGATCTTCCTAACCCAGAAATCTCCATTGCAGATGGATTCTTTACTGATTGAGCCACCAGGAAAGCCCACTCAAGTAAAGAACAATTCTTTAGAAACTAATTACTAGTGTTACCAAACCCAAGGTCAGCTGCTTGCAGCTCGGAAGCCAGTAATTCAAGACACAAGTGTCAGTAGAAAGGAAAGATGCTTTAATCAGGGAGAAGGTGGACTCATGTCCAGAGACCAACTGCAAAGATTTTGCTCAGTTGTGACAGTTGTTTTTTTTTTTTTTCCACGTAATACCTTTTATTTAAATAAAAAAAGAAAAAACTTTTAATTTTTGTATTGGAGTGTAGCCAGTTAACAAAGTTGTGACAGTTTCAGGTGAAGAGCAAAGGGACTCAGCCATACACATACATGTATCCATTCTCTCCCAAACTGCCCTCCCATCCAGGCTACCACGTAACTTTGAGCAGAGTTCCCTGTGCTATACAGTAAGACCTTGTTGGTTAGCCATTTAAAATATAGCAGAGTGTACGTGTCCATCCCAAACTCCCTAACTATCCCTTCTCCCCATCCTTCCCCCAGCAACCATAGGTTTGTTCTCTAAGTCTATGAGTCTGCTCCCGTTTTTTAAGCAAGTTCATTTGTATCGTTTCTTTTTAGATTCCACATATAAGGGATGTCATACCATATTTCTCCTTCTCTGTCAATCATGACAGTTTTTAAAGGAAAAGAAAGAAGGGGAAAGAACCTCAGTGAACCACCGACTCTGTCTTCAGATGTTGTCTTGCCCAAACGATCTGCCTGCAGATTGCTCAGCAAGGGGCAGAGTGGAGGGTGGGTGTTGGGGATAGAGAGCTCGTCATTTTTTTAACTGCTTACTTCTTCATTCTTCTTTCTATCTATCTAGGAAAAGAACAGGTTATTCAGGAAAGCGTAAGTCAGAAGTCAGGCTAAACTGCCTGGTGATCTCATTCCTATAATTAGTTTATTTTAAGATTAGAGGGGAACCGAAATGGGCAAATAGGAAAGGGGCAAGTGAGCTTTCCATAACAGACAGTCAACAGTCTTGCTGGCCAGTTTTTCTTCATCCTCTTATATATTAAGTGTGCATTCTTAATGAAAAATAAGCTGTAATACATATGCACATATAAAACATTCGGGTACGTTTTTTACATGCACAAAGCAAAGACTCACAGGAGTCCTTCTCAGTAGTGTGACTACAAGAGATGTTTTTTCTCATATTTTTTCATATTTTCTAAAAGTTTCAGAATATATATCACTATACGGTGGACAGAAGCACAGTAATACAAGTGAATTTTTAGTGCTAAACATTCCACTGAATGCATGTATCTTTTTCTCGTGAATGGCGAACATTTATGTTGTTTTTCTTGGGAAGTGTCCTGACCACAGATTATTTTCCGATACATCAGGGTCTGAGAGTGTCATTACCATACCGCCTTGCCAGCGATAAGTGGGTTTAAAGGCTTTTAGTAAGATGAGAGATTAAAAAGGGATCTGATGGTGGCTTTCTTTCTGATTTAGTGATAGTTTTCTGGGACGCGAAGCATTTTTCAAACAGGGCTCTTGCACCAGTCATGGGGGTGGACGGGGGTCCTCACTTTCCTCTCCTCAGGTTCGAATTTCCACCTCCGTCCCAGGGATGACCCTGTCGTTTTCTCCCTTCTCCCAGTTCCATGTCTGTGACAAGCTTGGAGGCCGAGCTGCAAGCCAAGATCCGAGAGACCCACCCTGAACTACGGCGTGTGTACTTTAACAAGGGGTTATAAAGCAGGCTAAGAAGCGTCTTCAGAGGAGCCTGCCAGCCACGAGCCTGGTGCAGCCAAGTTGGAGAGGAGTAGCCGGGGCGGCCGGGTTCTCTCGGGGACAGAAACCTGTTAAAGACCCATAGAAGCCTTTAGAGTCCAGCTGCTACTTAGGACCCAGCCCCTGGGGGTCTGGGTGCCTCACCTGCCAGCCCCCACCCTTTACATTTGAATCATGGTGTGATTCACAGACCCCCTTCCTGTAGCTTTTATAGTCACTGTTCTTTCAAAGCCAGTGTCCCGACTCACACCCAGAGTTTCCCAGAGCACCACTAGGCATAGAGTTAGATGTTCAGCATATTGATTGTCAGTCGGTGGGAAGGAAATCTGTTTAAAATACTGAGTTTTTATCCCACTCTTGTTTCAAATCAAGGAGAGCTGACTAGTGAGTTGAGAAAACACAAAAACCCTGAGGCTAAACTGTAAAAAAAAAAAAAAGACTCGTAAATATTAAGGACAGTTTGCTTTTCTGCCCAAGTTGGGCAAGAGGCAACCTGAGTAGAAGATGAATGTTTTGGATTTGTAGGATAAAAGCTCCCTCATATACCTCCTGAAAATCAAAATAATAGACAGTTGTGATGCATGGAGGCCGCTGTCAACAACTGTAAGCTTTCCTATTGCTGGTGGCTTTCTTTGATTGAATTTTAAATTTATTATGTTTTATATTCTTATGAAAGTATTAATCTTACCTTGCACTTCTTGACTTTATAGTCAGTCATTTAAATCAACTAATTAAGTAACTGAAATGCACAACTGTCAAATTTGGAGAGTATATTCAAACCAGCACTATATGACTGGGTTGAATCTGGCTTTATTTTTTTTTTTTTTAGAATCAAAAGAACAGTCTCATCTGCCTACATCTCTTTTCTTGTCATCCTATAAGGTTTCTTTGGCTTTCAGAAAGATACAGAAATAATGTGTATGTGAATTAGTGACTCAATGGATTTTACTTGAATGTTGTATATTACATTCCACCCCATTTGAAAATAACCAGCCCATGGACCACTGTTTACATCACCTGTCCTGGTTGTATATGTGAGGTGATTATTTCAGTAAGTGTAGACCACTCAATACGATGTGTAATTCAGAGACCTGTAAGTGGAAAAACACGTAGAAACTAGTTTGGGCAGATTTTCCTGCCGATGTGAGCAGACCGAATCTCCTCATAAAGAAGGAATGGTGTGTGTGCCCGAGTCTGTGCTTCTCTTTTCTCTGAAGCGGTGCGTGGACCTGAAGCTGCAGGCTCCTCTGAGCCCTCCTCTGCATGGCCAGAGCTTTCTCATGTACATTTTATGTCCTAAGCCATTTGAAGCAAAAGCGCTTCCCCGTGACTTTCTGACCTTGGATGTCTTTTGTTGCCATTTTTGCTTCTCTTTAAAAATTGGTAAAAGCTAGAAATTTGAGGCAGAGCTCCACGAGGTGCTTAAAGGGCACTTTTAACAAGAAACTAAGGCAACTTGAAGGGCTTCCCCAGTGGCTCAGATGGCAGAGAGTCTGTCTGCAGTGCAGGAGACTTGGGTTTGATACCTGGGTCAGGAAGACCCCTGGAGAAGGAAATGGCAACCCACTCCAGTGTTCTTGCCTGGAAAATCCCATGGACGGAGGAGCCTGGCGGGCTACAGTCCACGGGGTCGCAAAGAATCAGACACGACTGAGCGACTTCACTTTCACTTTCAAGACCTTGAAACCCCCCCGCCCCCCGGCCTCCCGCCCCCAGCCAACCTCAGAATTCTTAGCCCTGGATAATTGGCAGCTCCATGCTAGTCTTAACCTTCATTGAAAAATGAGTGACTGGTTGGAAGATTGACTAACCAGAAGTTTAATGCATACCAGAATGAGATGACCAGAGCCTCATGACAAAAGGGATAATGAGCCTCAAGATGTGTCTTTTTAAACATTATCTGTTGAAGCTTCTGATTTTTGATGCTTTATAGAGAAATATGAACTGTAGAGTTGAATCATGGTTTATCAAAAGGAACAAAATGAACCAAGATTGGCAGTTTGCTGATCTCTTAGGAATACCTTTTCTGGAGAAAAGTTCACATGAAGTGCAATAAGCTTGTAAAGGTAGATAGTTATTAATATTTTGGGTAACATAATGAATTATAAGTATGAACTGACTGGCAGCTTTTTTTTCAGTATTAGCAAGTGTCTGGTCAGTGTTGGCGCCCATGTATTATTTCATTTCAACTGGATGAAATGTTAAATAAAACTCAGAATGAAAGTAAATCCTCTCTTTTATTTGCATGTAAAAGACGAAGCAGTTTTTATGTTATGTCTGGGTGCCGTCAGTAATGCCTGTATTAATCAGGTGATAATTTCTAGTTTTGGCCAACGGTTTTCCACTTTCTTGAACACCATAGCGGCACCCAGCACCCGCCATGAGCCTCACAGTGTAAATTCCAGGAACATTCATCATGACACAGGGGGAATGAGATTCTGCCTTTGGCCTTGGTGACTAACACCCTTGCACACGATGCTGAGGTCAATTTGCTTTTATATTGTTCATCAGATTTTAACATGGACCTATATATAGCATTTGCCATAGTTCACAGAGAAAATGTAAAATTTAACCCAGGGTCTGGGGAGTGCCTTATTAACAGGCGTAATAAAGAACCGAGCATTTTACCCTCCTTGGTCACATCTCCGCCTGTTTGACTGCCAAAACTGTTCATGACTTAAATCATGGAGATATATTTGAGATGTATTCTAGGAGTCAGACAGAGCCAGTACAGTCTGGATTGTACCTATTTTTAAAATACATGTATTTGGGCTGCTGACATTCTTTGTGACCTTCAGTTTTATTGGTTTGGATTGTTTGGACAGAATAACTGGATCTGCGTCATAGAGCTGTTGTAAACAAGATAACTCCCGTGTAGCGCTTCACATATTGCCCGGAACACTCAATGGATGATTGTTCATCGTGTATTTGTTTAAAAACCCTGGACGTGCATTCGAAATGCCAGTGTATCAATATACTGGTAAGATTTGAGAATCCCAGCAACTTCCCTAGAGACAACCCACAACCTCACTAAAAATAGCAGATTAAAACGGTCATAGGAAGACACTTGAATCAATCCTTTTAAAGTCCCTAACAAGGGTTTGCCTAAATGAGACAGAGGTAGGGAAAGTTTCTGCACATAGATGAGAAAGCTGGGGCTTCGATAGTACAAGTTCAAGACTGTCCCCGTTCACTTGAAAACTATAGTGGCAGCCAAGGTCTGACACCCAAAGCTACAATTGGAATGCTCTACTAAAATTAGTTTTTCAGAATTTGTGTATTCTCATGCATTCAGAGTTTCACTGAAAGCCAAAGAAAAGGTTTTATTTGGTAGCAGTGATACAAGGATCGCTTAAACTCTAGATGTTCAAAGTGTGGTCCATAGCCCAGCAGCATCCAGGTTTGTTAGAAACGCAAGTACTTGGGCCTCAGCGTCTGCAGAAAGCGGAGCCGCAGGATTCCTGCACACGTCACAGCTGGAGAAGGTCTGCCGTGCCGCATCCCCGCGCTCCCAGAGACCCAGGTTTCCCTCGGTCAGTTTCAGGTCAACCTCAGATACTCTGAATGTGTGTATCCACCCCTCATCAGACTCCAAGGAAGCTTCCAGCCTCAATGTGGACAGTCAGGGACATGATCAACACGCTTGCAATCTCTGTTTTGTCCACAGCCACAGCTCCGTCACCTGAAACGCGTGGCCCCAGTCGACCCGTGATTACCCGGTTCATATGGAATTTGAGTTCTTTCCAGGAATCTGAAGACGGGTCCTCACATTTCCAATTTCCAGTTGTGGAAAAGAATCCACTTGGTGTCATGGAGAGGTCATCCCCAGGAGGTGGGAAGGACAAGGAATCTCAAGGTTTCTAGGAACAGCTGGAAGTGAAGGTTACCCCGGGGAGCCGAGCGGCAAGGCGGCTGGGACCAGCCAGATTGTGGCCGTTGTTCCTGAGCCGACCCAGCTGTCACGGAGGCCAGCGCTGCTCCTGGAGCTTCCGGGCAGGAGTGCTCCAGACAATACACAGAGGGCTTGTTGGACCCTGGGGAGCCCGGGATATGCCCAGTCTTCAAGAGAAGGTCTGTGAGGCTCAGAGAAGAGGACTGATTCGTCTAATATCACGTGGGGACCAAACTGCCACCTCAGTCCAGGCCTGTCAAACCCGAGTGTCTGCCACTGGGCTTCCCAGCTTTTCCAACAATAGGCATCCCTAGAACTAGCTTTGGTACCAAAGCTAAATCACAGTCTTTAGCGTGTTGTTTTTTTTTTCCCCCTGCATACATTACTCCTTGTAATACCCCCAAGAGGTTCCTGTGAGTGTCACGTCCATTAAAAAGGTGGGAAAACTGTCTTGAAGAGGTGAAATCACTTACCACAAACCAAACATGGTGAATTCAAAGGACTGTAAAAGATGTATTCACGTTCCCACATACAACCCCCACAAACAAAAGGTTTGTAAAGCATACAAATTCAAATAAGCACCCAGCCAAGGTGAAAGGCAGGTCAACAGGCTCATATCCAGATGGGATTCTGTATTGGAGTAACGCGAGCAATGATTCTCAAAGGATGGTGCCTGGGCCAGCAGCGTCAGCGTGGCTAGACATGTGTGTTTTCTGGCCCTTCCTCCTGTCCTGAGTCAGACACTAGGGTGACTTCCAGCGAGCCCCCTGAGTGAGTGTGACACCGCCCATGCACACTGGAGCATCATTAGGCAGATGTTAGGATGAGTGCTGGAGCTGGACTCAGCTCTGCTCTAGGAACCGAGGAAGCCTAGGCTGTCTGACCCTGTTTCCTCATCTGTAAAGTGAGGTTAATGCTGCTTCCCTTGTTGACTTACTGGGAGGATTCAGTGAGAATTAACAGATGGACAGCCCTGGGACCTCTCTGGTTAAGACTGTGCTTCCAATGCAGGGGGTGTGGTGGTGAGCCCTAGCCAGGGGACTGAGATCCCACATGCCTTGCAGCACAGACAGAAGATAAAAAATAAAATAAAAGGACAGCACTCGGCCTGGTGTCTGGCACACGGCACGCTCAGCAGTGGTAGCTGAATTTCTGTGACCCCAGGGCCGGAAGCCTGACAGCGCTGTTGGTGATCCCGCTGGGAATGAGCACTCTCATGACCGCTGGGGACATCCAAACTTTCCTGTAAGACAATTTGGCAGTATTTATCAAAACTTATAAAAACACATACCCTCCTTAAAGCAATTTCACTTCTAAGAATTAATCCCCCAGGTGAATACACTCGGATTCACAGGAGGCCTGGCTACTCCTGGGAGACTTATGAATACAATGGTCGAGGAAGGTGAAGGAAGGGGGAGGTTGGAGAATGTTTTCAGAAACTGCCAGGTAGGAAAAAGAAGTGTATGTCATTATAGGGTAATCCAAAGTATAAGAGTATATGTACCCTTGGGGAAAAATTCTTCTAATTTCTGAACTGGATTTTTGCAAGAGAAATAATAATTGATTATCACAAATATAAAGTAATTTGGAAAGAAATGGTCTCTCTGGATAGTGTGATTTTAAGTAATTAAAATTTTTTTTCCTTTATGCCTTTATAATTTTCCATTTTTTCTTCTGCTTCTGAACTCAGGACATGTTCAATACTTTAAAAAACAAGAATGTTAACTATAGGTTATAGACCCAGTTTTGTAATAAAAAATGCATTGATATGTATAAAAAGATATATTCCACAATGGTGAAAAGCTGGTGTCTATGGATTTACAGGGAAACTTTATTTTCTTTACAATTTTCTGTTTCTCCGATTCTGTGGACTGCTTCTACATTGGTTCTATTTATAAAATCAGAAAGATGCAAGTTCGGGCCGTTCAGTGGCCCCAGCTCAGACTCAGAAGAGGGTGCTTCTCAGCTCCCAAGCCCTGGGGTTACCGAGCCAGTCATCGACCCTCTCTTTGATTCCAGCTCCCGGTTAGCAGTGATGGAAACAGAATCTGCCCCCTGAGACCAGCCTGAACCTGTGGTTTCCGCGCTCCAGACCAGAGAGAGCCGCAGCGCCGAGAGACACCGCCAGGGGGCAGCATAGCCTACAAGATCGCACGGTTGGAACCTGCCGATCCCCAGAACGGCAGGCAGAGGACGCGGGGCCGCAAAGGGCGGCCTGGGAACGTGCATCTCTGGATTTCCGAGGCCAGGTCGGGAGGATGACGCAGGAAGCTACGCGAAGGACGTGCTCTCTCAGGCAGCAGGAAGCTGGGAAGATGCGGAGACAGGCAGGAATGGAGTCATCCCCTGGGGCTTATTGTGCAGAGCACCTGAGTCCCGACAGGAGGAGTCAGAGCTGAACCCAGAACCGCTGTGAACCGGAATCTGTCCCTGCCCTTAGGCATCGCGCCTGGCCCTGGACAAGGAGCCTGAAACCAGCTTGCCGAGGGGAGCTGGGGGGTGGGAGGGCTTTAAGGAATGGTATCCCAGCTGATACTGGGAGGAGGAGGAGAGATTTTTCCCTGGGAGAAAAGGGGCGGGGAGAAAGCGAGGGCTCCTGGTACAGAAAAGGCTTCACCTCACCATGAAAAGACCTGGAGGCCCGGGAAAGTGTGGCCGAGTGGTGTGTGCAGGGAGGGAACTGTGGGGCAATGCCGCCGGTATCTCAGGGTTGTGAGGGCCCCTCAGCACCCAGTGACGGAGAGCCGGCTTCATCCGAAAGCAAGCAGCCCCTGTGCAGCGTTTGTCCAGGGCAGGAACAGCAGTCTCACCCCCATGCGGCCACCGGTGTGGCATCAGCCAGATCCCATCTCTGAGCCTCAGTGTTCTCATCTGTAAAATGGAACCAATAAAACCTACATACGGTCTTGCTGTGAAGCTTAACATGGATAAATGGAGAGCCTGAAGTCATGGCTTTCCTTCCCCTTTCCTTTTATCTGTCTGCAGTAAAGCTGATAGAAAAGACTGACCAGCAAGCCCTAATTTACAGAATGTCACAATGGCAGCTCAGCGAGCATTACTAGTCCAGGGGAGTCGTCCCAGCTAGTTTTCCAGGGACTAGGAAATCATTTCATCCTGTGTGATTGCAATCAAGAACAAGTTCTTTCGTCTTATTCCCGTTTATAATGAAAATGTATTTTAATCATGTGCAGTCTCCAAGAACGATGGTAGCAGGAGGGAAGAGTGTTTTTGATAAGAAAAAGCTAAAAATAGAGATGAGGATGTCGATTTTATTGAAATTCCAAAGGATGCCAACATTGCGGTACAAACTCTGAATAATAATTTCGGTCCAGATGGTAGGAGGGGGCACTGCTGGGAGCCCTTGCCCCCCGTGGAACCATCTCAGGTGCAACAAGAGAAGGGCTGTGCAGCTTTCTGGCTGGGCCGCGTGGGTGCAGATGGCTGAAATGGGAAAGAAAGAAAAAGTTTTCTTCCAGCAGCCTTCTCACCAGCAGGGTGACTCACATCTGTAAATCCAGTGGTGATGACCTGGTGAGGAGGAAGAGGGTGCTGTTACTGACAAAGAAGCTGAGAGGGAATTTTGCTTCCTCGGTGAGGCTCCAGCTTCCCTGAGCTCCTTTGCAAGGCAAAATCTGGACGATGGGGAAACAAAACAAAGAAACCCCAGGCTGCTAAGACAGTGAAAATGGAGGGAGGGAGAGGGGACGTCTGGACAGAACGCTGCCTGGACCAGCTGTGGGCAGTAGCTCTCAAGTCTGAGGGTTGAAAGCAGGTCGGGGTGGAGGTGGGGGGCGAGGGAAGAGGGGTGAGGGTGGGGGTGCAGGTTTGGGGGGCGCGGGTGCCAAGAGGCAGCACATGCGGGGCTCCCGACCTTGAAACTGCACAATAAGAGGGCGCCCCAGTCTAGGGGAGAACAGGGTCTCTCCCCTCGCCTTCTGCAGCAGCATCAGGAGAGCCTTTCACAAGTCCCACTGCTCAGGCCCCATCCAAGCCAATCACATCCCCACGTGCAGAGGTGGCCTGGGAATCGGCATCTCAGGCTCCCCAGGCCTTGGGTTCTGAGTGCAGCCGGTACTGAGGACGATTGTTCTCAGGATTGAGGAGTACACGGAAGTGTCTTCCTGGCTTTGGAGGCACGGGAGTTGCGGGGGGCGCGGGGCGGGGACGTGGCTGATGCCCGGCAGTGAGGTGCGGCCACGCAGGGAGCTCGGAGCGGGGACACGTTATCATTAAATGCACGCGCCTCCCCAGGAGCCAGGGACAGACGGGGGTGGGTGCTCACAGTCACTCGGCGGTCGTTTCCCCCTGTCGCCGCCCCGTTTATTCTCACAGCACCCTGGCGGTGAACTATGACTCCAGAGGCCACCAGCTCACGGGTGAAGCGGCGGCCTTTCGGGCGCTTGCCAGGGTCAGCAGGGCGCTCCCGGCCCCAGACCCTCCGCTCGGCCCGCCGGCCATCGCGGCGAGTGGACGACCTGCCTTCCGACCCCGGGGTAAGAGGGGACCTGGACCGTCGCTGGATGCCCACAGCACACGTCCGCAAGAACGCAGCAGCGCGGGAGTTCTGGAGGCCGTGGGTCTGCAGAGCTTGCAGCCTGAGTGCAATGATGAAGCTGCGGGAGCCCCGCAGGGCGCTCTATTCTGGGCAGGCAGCTGCCTCCTCCAGCCTTTCCCACCCCATCCCCGCTCCGGCAGGTCCCCCAGGCACGCCTCCTCCTTCAGCGGTCTGTTCTGCCTCAACCTCTCCGACCTAAGAAGCTCTTTCTTTTCACTACCAAAATAATACATGCTCACAAGGACAAACGAAGATGACACAGGAGTGTGTAGAGTGATCCCTTCCTTCTTTTCAATCCCAGCCCCAGCCCTGCCTTGAATTGATCTGTGCTCCTCCGGGGCTTCCCTGACATCTGTTGGTGGATTCCCGGGTGGGGAAGATCCGCTAGGGAAGGGATATGCTACCCACTCCAGTATTCTTGGGCTTCCCTTGCATGGCTCAGCTGGTAAAGAATCTGCCTGCAATGTGGGAGATCTGGTTTTGATCCCTGGGTTGGGAAGATCCCCTGGAGAAGGGAAAGGCTACCCATTCCAGTATGCTGGCCTGGAGAATTCCATGGACTCCATAGTCCATGGAGTCACAGAGAGTTGGACACAGCTGAATG
This sequence comes from Muntiacus reevesi, assembly GCF_963930625.1. NCBI lineage: Eukaryota > Metazoa > Chordata > Mammalia > Artiodactyla > Cervidae > Muntiacus > Muntiacus reevesi. Next base: position 5,857,647 of record NC_089255.1, on the reverse strand, counting down.
ACTCACTTTCATCTGGACCTTGCATAGTATGCTCAGGCTCCCGAGTTGGCACTAGTGTGGAATCCGCCTGCCAATGCAGGAGACATAAGAGATGTGGATTTGATCCCTGAATTGGGAAGATCCCCAGGAGGTGGGCATGGCAACCCACCCCAGTGTTCTTGCCTGGAGAATCCCATGGACAGAGGAGTTTGGTGGGCTATGGGCCATAAGATTGCAAAGACTGAGGCACAAAGTGAAGCAACTTAGCACGTAAGTATATTTGGTTTGACTTTGTACAAGTGAAATACACATATACTCCTACAAATTTATTTCTCCCCTTAAAATTTTCTTGTTTTTTAGGTAATATTTATAGCTCTTCCTCATTCTTGCTAAGAGCTTCATAGAAGTCTGAAACAGTAATTCCTATAATTTATTAATCATTCCTCTGTTGATAGACATTTCTGTTATTTCCACATTTTTGCTACTACCAAAAAAATAAAAAATTTTGTCCTGAATACCCTTGTGCAAAGATTTATATTGTTATGCTGTTGTTTTTGTAATAGAGGTTCCTATAAGTGAGATGAGTTAGGTCCTAGGAGCATTTAAATTTTTGGTGATGATGATCAAAGCCAGCTGTTATTAGTGTTTATTTTGATGTGCATGATAAGCACAGTTTATTCATCATCCCATTTTAGCCTCTTATCAACTCTATAAGATAAATTCTATTATTAGCCTCATTTTTCACACAATAAATTGAAACCTAGAATGGCTGACACCCTTGCCCCAAATCCCACAAAGATCATATGGATTGTCCTCCAAAAGGGTATTTCACTCTAGCAGTAAGGGCCCACACTGTCCCCAACACAGGATATAATTGCCTTTTTAAGAACTAAAGGTAACCTTTAAAAGCCTTTACCCTGTTCCTCTCCCTGCCTCCTCCCGCTTTGGTCTTTCATGCGCCTGATGCCTGTCGCTGCCATCTACACAGCCCTCAGGCGTCTACACAGCCCTCAGGCGCCCGTGCTCTGGTTCACTGCTGCTCAGGCCCCACAGCAAACCTGTGCGAGAGGAACCGATCATCCTCCTTTCATAGGCAGGAAGCTGAGGCGCAGAAAGGTCATGTGAACTCCCCTGGGGTCAAGGTCAATGGGAGGAGGAGCCAGGCTCGGACTGGGAACAGCGTCTGCACCTCCCACAGACCAGGTGCAGAGCAGATTGCCATCCTTCACACTGCTCCATCCTCTCACCCGAATGCTTCCAGGCTCTCATTACCTCATTTTAAAAACACACTTTCCATCCTGGAATTTGTCCAGTTGGGAAGTGATGCTTCCTGGTAATCGTCCTAAATTGCTTAGCAAAAGCTGCAATGAAAGGCTTGTCCTCGGTGAAGTCACATCAGGAGTCCCATCTTGGAGATGCGAATCAGATGGTGGAAAGGAGAGTGTCCCATGTACACAGAGCCGGGGGGAACTGCCTAGGTCTCCCCAAGATCTGCAGCCATCAAAGACCAGAGACCCCTGTTCCAGAGATGCTACTGTTTAGAGAAAGAGCCAGGTTGGCTGACCCCTTGCATCAGAAATGCACCTCCAGCCTACACTGTTGGTGGGAATGTAAATTGGTACAGCCAATGTGAAAAACAGCATGGAGGTTTCTCAAAAAACTAAATATAGAGTTATATGATCCAGCGCTTTCACTCCTAGGCATATATCAGGATAAAAAAAAAAGAACTCTAATTTGACTAGATACATGCTTCTCAATGCTCATAGCAGCATTATTTACAGTTGCCAAGATATGGAAGCAACTAAATGTCCATCAACAGGTGAATGGATAAAGATGTGGTGTACATATACAAGAGAATACTACTCAGCCATAAAAAAGAATGAAATTTTGCCATGTGCAACAATGTGGATGGATTTGGAGGGTATTATGCTAAGTGAATAAGACAGAGAGAGAAAGACAAATACTGTAAGATCTCACTTATATATGGCATCTAAAAAATACAACTAGTGAACATAAAAAGAATGAAGAAGACTAGAAAGAAAAAGAGAAAGAAAGAAGGAAAGGAAGAATGGCCTCAAAGAATGACATGGGTGATTCCAAGCATGGTGGCTGCCCCAGTGTAGACATGACACTTACCTGCCCCTCTTGTTCTAGGACGCCCACCAGGAGTCAATCAGACAGAGGATGGCTGAGAGAACTTACTCCTTTATGACTCTGAAAGTAGTGAAGTGAAAGTGTTAGTCTTCAGTCATGTCCAGCTCTGCGACCCCATGGATTGTAGCCCACCAGGCTCCTCTGTCCAGGGGATTGTCCAGGCAAGAACACTGGAGCGGGTGGCCATGCTGTCGTCCTCCAGGGGATCTTCCCCACCCAGGGATTTAATCTGGGTCTCCTGCATTGCAGGCAGGTTCTTTACCATCTGAGCCACCAGGGAAGCCCCCCTTTATGCCTCTAGTAATAATGAAAACACTGATGACCTTTCCCCAGGGCTTGACTGAGCTCTTCTCTGACTCAGACCCCCACTTTCATCAGTCTCTCATGACCCATAGACCTCTCCCCGCACCTTCACCCCCACCCCCTCGGAGGGGGTCTTCGAAATCCCTGCTGAATGAGGCTCTTCACTCCAAATCAATGAAATAGACGGAGAACAGAATCAGCCAGGGTGTCTGTCCCAGGGACTCTGCCCTGGACCGTGACTCAGTCGCTGTGTGCCTCTTTGAGCTCTGGCTTTCTTGTTTGTACAAGAAGGCAGTGGTAGGAGCTGCCTGCCGGGGTTTGTGCGAGGAGCTCGTGCGGCGATGCTCAGAGAGGAGGAAGCACCGCCTCGGGCTCGCGGGCCAGCACCTAAGCATTCCTGTCCCAGTCCGCTGGGGCTGCTCTAACAGAAACACTGCAGACCAACCCGGTGCCTTAGAGACAATGGAAATTCAGTTCTCAGACTTCTGGAGGCTGGGGAGTGGGAATCATGGCCCTGGCGGTTCCGTGTCTGGGGAGGACCCGCTTCCTCACTGAGGCCCATCTCCTCACTATAACCTCGCAACCTCCCAGGTTGAAAGGGAGAGCTGGCTCTCTCTGTTCGGTGAGGGACCTTATCCCAACGCTGAGGGTTCTGCTCACATGTCCTAATCACCCCCGCAAAGGCTCCACCTCCCTAGCAGCATCTCGTTGGGGATTAGTTTCAAATGTGAGTTTCAGTGGCTGGGGACACAAATGTTCAGCCTGCAGCAGTTAGCATCTCACCTGGGGGGCCTGGTCCTCAGGGAGTAGGACTGGAGTTCATATGTTTTTAGTGAGGTGACACCAGGAAACACGAGGGGGGAGCAGCGGGACATGACGGGAGCCAGCCAGTGCTGGCTGTGGTTTGAGTGGGCTCCTGGGGGCTCAGCCCACTGAGGAAGCGTGGACTCACGTCCCTGCCATCTCCCCCCACAGCGCGAGGGAGGTGGGGGCGTTCATCCGGTCTCTGACCCCCAAGATGTAAGCGTTGCCCTGGGAGGTGGTGGCCCGCCCCTCTGAATGTCTGGGCGTGAAGAGACAAGCCTGTGGCAGAGAGGAGGGATGCAGATGCTGGAGGAGGGTGGTGCTTGGCCTCAGGCCCGCCCTGGAGGCTCAGGAGCATGGCAGGGGTCTCATGGACTCTGCTCCAGTTACCACATCACCGGTAACAACAAGTGTGCACAGAGAGGAGTTTTTCTGTTCACTGCCCACTTAAGTGTAACAGAGCGCTTTGCCCACCTCAGCATGCGTGCACACGACCAACTGGATCTAGTTTTATTGTTCTCTGGGCTGCTTGATGGCTTCCCAGGGGGCGCTCGTGGTAAAGAACCCAGCTACCGATGCAGGAGATGCCGGAGATGCCAGAGATGCAGGTTCAGTCCCTGAGTCAGGAAGATCCCCGGAGGAGCGCATAGCAACTGACTTCGGTGTTCTCGCTTGGAGAGTTCCAGCGACAGAGAAGCCTGGAGGGCTATGGGCCGCTGGGTCACGAGAAGTCAGACACGACTGAAGCGACTGAACATGCGCACGTGACAAATACTTAAACAGCCTCCCCGGCTCGTGCAAAGGTAAGAAAGGAAATGCCCAGTCACCGAGGGCTTCTGTGCCAGCAGCTGCGCTAAGTGCCCGATCCTCATACAGCTCAAGCACGTGGGGGTTCATAGCGCTGTTGTGTAGGGAGCAAAACTGAGGCCTAGAGATGTTATGCATCTTGTCCCGGATCACACAGCTGGTAAGAGATTCAAATACATGACATTTAAAATTCTGGCATCAGTCATCCCAACTGCTGCTGAAATGGAATGAAAAGGGCTCTATTTGAAGGAGTCCAGAGATCTGGTGAGTGGGAAGGACAGAGCAAGGTACTCAAAGTCAGATGCCTAAAGGGCAGAGTTAATGACCTTAAAGACACTTCCCACAGGTCCTCCTCCCAAAGGGTTTCTCTTCTGTTCTCAGGAAAGCCAGGTGATGAATTGAACACTGAGGTGGAGAATGGTCCCGCATCCCGTTGACGGGGCATCATTGATAACAGCACCCCCTTCTGTTCCCAGTCATCTTGGTTTGGACAACGAGCTGTCTCCCTCTACAAAACGGTGGCTCAGATGGCAAAGAATCTGCCTGCAATGTGGGAGACCCAGGTTCCATCCCTGGGTTGGGAAGATGACTTGGAGAAGGGAATGGCTACCTACTGGAGTATCCTTGCCTGAAGAATCCCAAGGACAGAGGAGCCTGATGGGCTACAGTCCATAGGGTCACAAAGAGTTGGGTACAACTGAAGTGACTTAGCGCACACACACACACAAAAATGATATTAAGTTTAAAGAGCTTTGTATGGTTTATTTTACTTAATGCTCCCCACAATCTTGAGAATTGGACTATAAAGAAAACTGCACTGAAGAATTGATGCTTTTGAACTGTGGTGTTGGAAAAGACTCTTGAGAGTCCCTTGGAGCAAGGAGATCCAACCAGTCCATCCTAAAGGAAATCAGTCCTGAGTGTCCACTAGAAGGACTGATGCTGAAGCTGAAACTCCAATACTTTGGCTACCTGATGCGAAAAGCTGACTCATTGGAAAAGACCCTGATGCTGGGAAAGATTGAGGGCAGGAGAAGAAGGGGATGACAGAGGATGAGATGGTTGGATGGTATCACCGACTCGATGGACATGAGTTTGGGTGGACTCCAGGAGTTGGTGATGGACAGGGAGGCCTGGCGTGCTGCAGTCCATGGGGTCGCAAAGAGTCGGACACGACTGGGCGACTGAACTGAACAATCTTGAGAGGGAGCTGTTTCTAGCGCCACTTGATGAATGAATTTGAAGAGAGACCCAGAGAGGCAAGATAATTTGCATGAGGCCACACAGCAAGCCCCCGGTATGGCTGAGACTGGATCCCAGATGCTCAATCCCAAACCCATGTCCTTTTTGCTCTGCCATCCTGCACGGCTCTTAGATTGGAATCCATCCATCCATTCATTCTTTCTTTTTCTTATGGGCACACGAAGCCAGTCCTCATGTTTGATTCTGCTTCCCAGAAGCTTAGAGTCCAGGACACAAAATCCAGGCTTGCACCTCAGCCCAAAGCCCATGCGGTTCTATGCAGGGCACATGGTGTCACTCTGTGAGCCTGCCTGTGGGCTTCAATCCTGGTTTGGGGGCTAACAAGGTGAGTGACTTCACCTGGGAGACTCTATCTGCAGAATTAGATAATCCAAGCAAGTGCCTGCCTCATACAGCTGTTGGGAGGATGAAAGGAGATAATGGTCAGAGAGAGGGCTTGGCACTGTGCCGGCATACAGGAAGTGCTCAGAAAAAAAAACAGTGAACCATTCTTTTCTCTATCAGGTAGGAAACACCACCCAGATCTGAATCTGGATGATAGAGTCTCTAGGAAGCCAGAAAATTGGGGTTTTGTTTTTGGTTTTAGCGTGCGGGTGGGAACAGTGATTCAAAATTTATCTTTTCCCCTGGGAAACATGGACCACTTTCCAAAGAAAACAACAGGGCCTGTGGAGAGGAGAGTTATTTGGCTTCTGAGGGAACGGGACTTGAGAAATGTGGGTCCTTTATTTCTGCATCTGTGCGCCATTTATCCTGAGAGTCTCCATTTAATCACACAGGGAAGGCGGAATCCAAGGGGGAGGGTATTTGCATAATAAAAGAGGTGATTGAATTTAAACGTGTGCAGTCTCTACCTTTCAGAGCCTGCAATCCTTTTGTTCTCTGTTCTAATCATTTCTGGCAGTTTTTTCAAAGGCTAAAGCATGTGGCAGGGTGAGATATCAATTCAGAAGGAAAGAAAATATGGTCATAAAAGGGGTTAATTTGAATCGTGGGTAGAAAGCCTTTTTTTCTTTCTCTCTCTTTTTTTTCCTGTGAGGGCCCTGACCCAGAAGTGGAGAAGAGTGACTGCCAGAAGCAGAAGGAAAAGCAACTGATTTCCTGGTTTCTTTTTCCTTTTCTTCTTCCCCACCCTACCCAGCAAGGGTGGGGGTGGAGGAGGGTATTTCTTCAAAGTGGAATTTTAAAACATTTTGAATACACATCTGTTTTTTTTTTTTTTTAAAGGTGTAAAACTATTCCATAAACACAAACAAAACACTGAAAAATATACTTGAGTTTCACTTTTATGACCAGCTGGAGAGACTGAAAGGACAGACTTAAGGACAGACCATATCCTTAATCTTTTCAAAGTCTTTTGATGTGTTTATATTATTTCCATTTTACAGATGAGGAAATTGAGGTTTAGACGGTTCAAGAAAGTCTCAGTAAAGTGCTTAAGGAAGGGATTATCTCTCATTCTTTTTCCTGCAATGAAAGCAATATCGGTTCAGTTCAGTCACGTCTGACTCTTTGCGACCCCATGAACCGCAGCATGCCAGGCCTCCCTGTCCATCACCAACTCCCAGAGCCCACCCAAACCCATGTCCATAGAGTGGGTGATGCCATCCAACCATCTCATCCTCTGTCGTCCCCTTCTCCTCCTGCCCTCAATCTTTCCCAGCATCAGGGTCTTTTCCAATGAGTCAGGTCTTCGCATGAGGTGGCCAAAGTATTGGAGTTTCAGCTTCAGCGTCAGTCCTTCCAATGAACACCTAGGACTGATCTCCTTTAGGATGGACTAGTTGGATTTCCTTGCAGTCCAAGGGACTCTCAAGAGTCTTCTCCAACACCACAGTTCAAAAGCATCAATTCTTCAGTGCTCAACTTTCTTCACAGTCCAACTCTCACATCCATCACTGACCACTGGAAAAACCAAAGCCCTGACTAGACAGACCCTTGTTGTTGCAAAGTAATGTCTCTGCTTTTTAATATGCTGTCTAGGTTGGTCATAACTTTCCTTCCAAGGAGTAAATGTCTTTTAATTTCATGTCTGTAATCACCATCCGCAGTGATTTTGGAGCCCAGAAAAATAAAGTCTGACACTGTTTCCACTGTTTCCCCATCTATTTGAGAAAGACAAAAATAGATACCTCCCTCCCACTCCCCAGAAAGAACACATGAACAAAGAAAGAGAGAGAGGAATGACTTCTTGTCGTGGTCCATGTTCCTGTTGGAAAAGAATTTCCAGGCATGAGGCAGAATGAAAGGAGAATAAGGTTTTTTAGAGTGGGAGACACTCTTAGTGGGCTGGCTCAAAGGAGACCTGAACCCTTTTGCAGGCTAGTAGCCAATTTTCATAGCCTTAAGAGAGAGAAGATTCCTACTGGAATGGGGGCATTAGGTGATTGGTTAGGGTGCTATATTGTTGCTGTTGTTTGGTCACTCAGTTCTGTCCTACTCTGTGACCCCAGGGACTGCAGCACACCAGGCTTCCCTCTCCTTCTCCATTTCCCTGAGTTTGCTCAAGCTCATGTCTCTTGTGTTGATGATGCCATCCACCCTCCTCATCCTCTGTTGTCCCCCTCTCCTCCGCCTTCAATCTTTCCCAGCATCAGGGTCTTTTCCAGTGAGTCAGCGCTTCAAATCAGGCGGCCCAGAGTATTGGAGTTTCAGTTTCAGCGTCAGTCCTTCCTCTGAATATTCAGGGTTGATTTCCTTTAGGATTTCCTTTCTTTGCTGTTAAAGGTATTCTCAAGTGTATTCTCCAGCAGCACGATTCAAAAGCATCACTTCTTTGGTGCTCAGTCTTCTTTATGGTCCAACTCTCACATCCATACATGACTACTGGAAGAACCATAGGCTGGACTATAAGCACCTTTTCCAGCAAAGTGATTAAAAAGTGGTGCTTTTTAATACACTATCTAGGTTGGTCATAGCTTTCCTTCCAAAGAGCTAGAGTCTTTTCATTTCATAGCTGCATTCACCATCCACAGTGATTTTGGAGCCCAAGAAAATAAAATCTGTCACTGTTTCCACTTTTTCCCCTTCTGTCTGCCTTGAAGTGTGGGACTGGATATCATGATCTTAGTTTTTTGTGTGTTGAATTTCAAGCCAGTTTTTTCACTCTTCCCTTTTGCCCTCATCAAGAGGCTCTTTAGTTCCTCTTCACTTTCTGCCATTGAAGTGGTATATGCATATCTGAGGTTGTTGATATTTCTCCTGGCAATCTTGATTCCAGCTTGTGATTCATCCACCCCGGCATTTCACATGATGTACTCTGAATATAAATTAAATAAGCAGGGTGACAATATACAGCCTTGACGTACTCCTTTCCCAATTTGAAACCAGTCTGTTTTTCCATGTCCTGTTCTAACTGTTGCTTCTTGACCTGCATACAAGTTTCTCAGGAGACAAGTAAGGTAGTCTCATCCTCCCATCTCTTTAAGAATTTTCCAGTTTGTTGTGATCCACACAGTCAAAGGCTTTAGTGTAGTAAATGAAGCAGATATTTTTCTGAAATTACCTTGCTTTCGCTATGATCCAATGAATGTTGGCAATTTGATCTCTGATTCCTCTGCTTTTTCTCAATCCAGTTTGTACATCTGGAAGTTCTTGGTTCACATACTGTTGAGGCCTAGCATAAAGAACTTTGAGCATTACCTTACCAGCAAGTGAAATGAGTGCCATTGTGCAGTAGTTTGAGCATTCTTTGGCATTGTCCTTCTTTGGGATTGTAGTGAAAACTGACCTTTTCCAGTCCTGTGGCCACAGATGTACTTTCCAAATTTGCTGACATATTGAGTGCAACACTTTAACAGCATCATCTCTTAGGATTTGAAATAGCTCAGCTGGAATTCCATCACCTCTAGTAGCTTTGTTCATAGGAGTGCTTCCTAAGGCCCACTTGACTTCACACTCCAGCATGTCTGGATCTAGGTGAGTGACCATACCATCTTGGTTATCTGGGTCATTAGACCTTTTTTTGTGTAGTTCTTCTGTGTATTCTTGCCAACGGTTCTTCATGCATACTCCTCAGAACTGGTTTGCCAAAGGAACTCAGGGCAGCTACCCATCTGTCTGCCCACTGTTTCTTTGAGAGCATATTCCTGCTTAAGTAAATCCTCACTTGACCTCCCTTTCTCATTTCTGAATTCCATCTATTATAAGAACCTTTCACCAGGAACAGTCTGTCTGGAGGGCAGAGAACTTGGATGGGCCTACAAGCCTCTGTACTGCACAGCGATGGAGGAGGTCTGGGATGACCTGGAAACCTGAGGCTCTCCAAAGTGCCAGGAAAGAGACAGAGTCAGCCAGGAGGGGAACTGCAGAGAAATAGTGTGCGATGTAGCCAAGGTATAGTGTATGTGAGAGAAACCCAGCACCAGACACGTGTTAAAGGCAGCAAGACCGATTTTTACTCAGACCAGAGCAGTAGGGCAGAAACTCGGGTCCAAAGTGAGCTCAACTCTAACTGGGAAAAAAGGTGACTGAAGCTTTTAAAGGAAGAACAGAAAGGGGACTTTAGGAAATGGAGAATCAGGGAAGGGAGTTAAATGAAGAATTACTGAAAATAGTTTGACAATGTGGGTTGGAACAAGGTACATTTTGTGGTTTGGCTTTTTTTTTTTTTTTTTGAGTGCCAACTACAATTGGCACTTGCCATCTACCTCTACAAGAATTAAATTATGTGCAGCTGAAGTTGCTGATCTTCAACACCTCCTGAAAGGAGTTTGGGGTGGAGAGCAGAAAGGAGGCACTCTGTGCTCTGGGAAAAGTTGGCAGAATGGGTAGATAATTAGATATTTTCAGGAAGAGATTTTATGAGCCAATTCTTGTATCTCCTTGTATCTAGAAAAGCACTAAAGTCCTTCACGGTGACGTCTGCTCCTTGTGACTGACAGCACCCTTCTGCAAAAATCCTGTGCTTGATTGCATGGTCTTCCCCTTCTCTAGAGTCACGTATATACTGACCTCCCTGCCCACCTCTTTGGAGCAGTTTCTCAGAGCTGTCTGAAATGCTGTCTCCTGGGCTATAGTCCTCATTTTGCACAAAGAATACTTAACTCAGAACTCTCATGTTGTGCTTTTTTTTTTTTTTCCAGTCGACATGAACACAGGGCCTGGTGTACCTGTTGCGGCATGAGCTAGTGCAAGTGGAAGCCAGGCTAATATTCAGCCAAGCCGCTTTGCATCATGCAGGCAAACTCTTTGTACCAAGGGGGAGTCCATGGTTCAGAGTAGCCAGGAGAGCTGGCCACCCCATCTTCTGCACAGGCTAGAAAATAATCTCACATTTTAGTGGAAAATTACACATATTCTATAGCACACCCTATACCTTATCAGACTCTGATTCTGAGGGAGTCCCCTAAGTAGTTTGTTACATGTAGACACATGGAGTCTGTCCTGTCTCATACCCCTCCACAGATCTGCAGAAAGTTTGCCTTCATTTGTAATTCATTTCAACACTCCTTTACCCACATATATTTGTGCTTTTCTGACTCTTTCTTTGAATGGGTTAAAACATCCACCTTGTTCCTTTGTTGAAATAGACTAAAAACTGTAAGATATGTTCTTATTTAAATACTTGTGTGTTAGAGCCATTATTTTACCTGTTTCTGAAAATCATCTTTTAACAACAGAAATTCCTCCAAAATGTATGGGAAAACCCATCCCACTTAAATATGAGTAGTTGAAAGAAGATTGTGGTTAAAGAATAAGAAACACAGAATAATTAGCAGAGTAATATATCTGGGAAAAGCAACAGCACATTAGAAACATGTAGTTCCAGTGAGAGGAAAACTATAACCTAATATTCAAAATGAGCTAGAAAACTGGGGGAAGAAAGAGCTATTAAGAAAGACCAATATAAAACAGAATTAGAAAAGGTCAGGAATGAATTAGAGATAAAATTGATAGGCACCACAGAAAATTACTGTTAGAGAAATACAGGGTTAAAAGAGAGAGAGAGAGGGAAAGAATGAAACAGAAATGAGGAATTTAAAAAGATTTGAGATAAAGTGATAGATATAGAAAATAGAATAGAATGTTCACCTTCAATACATGTATAATAGTTCTGAATGGGGGAAGGGGTGCATCACAAGAAAAATAGCAAAAACTGTGATCTAAGAAGTTTTTCTGGGGAAAAAAAAGATACTTGAGTTATATCATCTGGGAAAAGCAACTGGTCAAAGCTAAATGGTCAATGCCAAGCCACACTCCAGTTAAACATTTGGACTTTAAAAGGAAAAGTGCATTAGGTGTCCAGCAAAAATGAGCAAATTAACTAAGATGGAAAGACTTCGAAGACAAATTGTCATCAGAACCACTTTATGTCAGAATTCTAAAGAGTAACATATTTAAGAAGTTTCGGGAAAGAAACGAGAGCCAGGGATTTTATATTCAGTCAAATGGCTCAAGTGAAAAGGTCACAGCACAAGCTGTTACAAATAGCCAAGCAGCAAAATCACACAAAATATATGACATCTCTAAATTCAAAATGATATTTTAAAAATCTCATGGTTTCCTTTAGAAACTGCTAAGTATCAACTCTTTATGCTGAAAATTGATGAATAAAGAATAAGATTGAAGCATTTACTTACCTTGTTTACATGGATTAGATTTCAGGGAAACCAAATAGCAAGCACAAGTTTTTTCCATATAGGAGAATCATAGCCAAGAAATGGTAGCATTAGATAATCACCAATTTGCAATCCCTAATGAAATAATACACCTATGCCAGTGTCTCCCAACCTCCTTTTCATTATCACCTTCCTCAAGGAGTCTTTTTAGACTTTTTTCCCCTAATCAACTCTTCCATGAAATCTTAATACTACAAATGTACTGTATATTACTATGTACTATATGTACTTCTATGCTTTATACACAGGAAAAAAAATTTTTTTTTTTATCCCCCATTCAAGAACAATTTTTTGCCTCCTCTGAGACATTGTCAGCCCAGTAAGAATGCATGATCTAGACGGTGATCATCAATGGTATGATGGTGAACTTTATCATGCTGAGATCCACTGACACATCTGAACTTGCTTACCTTTCTTTAAAATGTGGAACAACAGATGTTCTGGGTACCTTGATATAAAACAATAGGAAATAAAGAGCACTACTGATTAAGGTGAAAGAGGAGAGTGGAAAAGCTGGCTTGAAACTCAACATTCAAAAAACTAAGATCATGGCATCTGATCCCATCATTTCATGGCAAATAGAAGGGAAAAAAGTGGAAGAAATGATAGATTTTATTTTCTTGGGCTCCAAAATCACTGTGGATGATGACTGCAGCCATGATATTAAAAGACACTTGCTCCTTGGAAGGAAAGCTATGATAAACCTAGACAAGGTATTAAAAAGCAGAGACTTCACTTTGCCGACAAATGTTCGTATAGTCAAAGCTATAATTTTTCCAGTAGTCATGTGTGGATGTAAGAGATAAAATAGGCTGAGCACCAAAGAACTGATGTTTTAGAATTGTGATGCTGGAGAAGATTCTTGAGAATCTCTTCCTTGGACTGCAAGGAGATCAAATCAATCAATCCTAAAGAAATCAACCCTGAGTATTCACTGGAAGGACTGATGCTGAAGCTGAAGCTTCAATACTTTGGCCAGCTGATGTGAAGAGCTGACTCATTTGAAAAGACCCTGATGCTGGGAAAGATTGAGGGCAAGAGGAGGAGGCGGCAGAGGATGAGATGGCTGGATGACATCATCGACTCAATGGACATGAAACAGCAGAAGACACTTCAGGAGAGGGAAGCCTGGGGTGCTGCAGTCCATGGGATCGCAAAGAATCTGACTTGAATTAGTGACTGAACAATAACAAACCAATGAGTAGCACTTGCAAAAAAAGGAAAGAATAAATTTGACTCTAACCAAGTCTCTAACTATAACTGGTCTAGAGGAAATACAAAGATAGACAAGAATGTTAAATACAGCAGGAGGAAACAATCAGTTAAACCTAGAATATGCAAAGTTTTACAAGAGAAATGACCCAGTTTCTTCAGCAAATGGAAAAAAACGTAAAAGGAAAAAAAAGAAGAAGAGGGAAAAAGAACTGTAGATTAAAAGAAATTCAGGAGACATATCAACCAAATGCAGTATGTGGGTTTTATGGTACATAATTTGGATATTAGATGATATTAAGGGATTGTTACCAATTTTGTTGAGTGTGATAATGGCATTGTGGTTATGATTTTTAAAGGTCTTCACCTCTTAGAAAGTCAAATTGTTGTATTAATGGGTGGAATCACATGATGTCTTGAATTTAACTTGAAATAGGCCAAACTTCCCCTCCCCTGGACAAAAAGGAAAAAAAAAAAAGCTGAGATAGAAATTGAGAAAACAAGCAAGGCAGATCTTAATAACTGTCAAATTTCATGATGATTTGGCAAAGTACCTTACATCACTCTCATCTCTACTTCTTAGTGTGTAGAAAATTTTCACTACAAATGATTTTTTTAAAAAAAAGAATTGCTGTTTGTTTAACCAAAGTATTCAAAAGTAAATATGAAAGAAGGCAGCCAAGTGATGCTTTCTGGGAAGAGACCAGTGTTTTCAGGTATTTTTATTTTTTAAAGAAGCTGGAAACTGGGTTTTTATGGAAACTCTCCAAGTTTTTAAGTGTTAGCAGCAATGTCTGGATGTGACAGTTGGACTATAAAGAAAGCTGAGTACAGAAGAATTGATCCTTTTGAACTGTGGTGTTGGAGAAGACTGTTGAGAGTCCCCTGGACTGCAAGAAGATCCAACCAGTCCATCCTAAAGGAGATCAGTCCTGGGTGTTCATTGGAAGGACTGATGCTGAAGATGAACTCCAATACTTTGGCCACCTGATGCAAAGAACTGACTCATTTGAAAAGACCCTGATGCTGGGGAAGATTGAAGGAGAGAGGAAAAGGGGATGACAGAGGATGAGATGGTTGGATGGCCTCACCAACTCAATGGACATGAATTTCAGTAATCTCTGGGAGTTGGTGATGGACAGGGAGGCCTGGTGTGCTGCAGTCCGTGGGGTCGCAAAGAGTCGGACACGACTGAGCGACTGCGCTGAGCAAGTTCTGCATTTGGCCCCATTGTGGATCAATATAACTTGTAAGCCCCTCATCTAGGACTTGGGGGAAAAAGCCAAACTCCATTGCTCTGATTAAAAGTAGCCCACATTGGGAATAACTTGTCTGCTTTTAGTTTTAAACCTCATGGTTATTTTTGAAATGTTGGTTTATTTTCCCAAGGCCAGCTGAAACGATTGACTTTAAACATGCACTTCTGGGTCTCATCTTCCTGCTGTGCCTGAAAGCAGTACCGCCTCCTCCACGTCCCCGCAACACACTTTTAAAAAGAATGAAGTGTGATTAATTCACAACATTGCATTAGTTTCAGGTGTGCAACAATCTGATTCAGTTACACATGTTTTTTCATATTTTTTCCTTTAGAGGTTATTACAAGACATTGAATATAATTTTCTGTGATATATAGTAGGTCCTTGTTTTCCTGTTTTATGAACTGAAGCATGTATCTGTTAATCCCAAACTCCTAATTCATCCCTCCCCCCAACCACTTTCCTTTTTGGTAACCTTAAGTTTGTTTTTTATGTCTGTAAGTCTGCTTGTTTTATAAATAATTTCATTTGCATCATTTTTCAGATTGCATATGTAAGTGATATTATATATTTGTTTTCCTCTTTCTGACTTACTTCACTTCATGTAGTAACCTCTAGGTGTATCCATGTTGCCGCAAATGGCATTCTGATATTCTTTTTCATGGCTGAGTAATATTCCATATAGCTACATAGATGGATCCATTCATTTTTTCATGACACTTAGGTTGCTTGGCTATTATATATCATGCTGCTGTGAATATTGGGGTATAAGTATATTTCCAGATATATGCCCTGGAATGGGATTGCTGGATCATATATTAACACTGTTTTTAGTTTTTTAGGGAACCTTCATACTATTCTCCATAGTGACTGCACCAGTTTACATTCCCACCAACAGTGTAGGAGGGTTCCCATTTTTTTCACATTCTTTTCAACTTTCATTATTTGCAGATATTTTGACAATGGCCACATGGACTGGTATGAGGTAATGCCTCACTGAAGCTTTGATTTGCATTTCTGTAATAATTAGTGATGTTGATTATCTTTTCACATGCCTGTTGGCCAACTGTGTGCCTTCGTTGGAGAAGTGTCTATTTAGGTCTTTTACTCATCTTTTGTTTTTTTTAAATATTGAGCTATATGAGTTATTTGTATATTTTGGAAACTACAATAGAAAATGATGGCCCCTTCTCAGTTGCATCCCCTGTGATTATTTCTTTTATCTTTCTCCCCTCCCACCTTGTATTGACCTATCTTACTGCTCTTTCTTCACCCCCCTTCACCCCTCCAGTCCACACAAGGCTGGGCCCCCATTTTGTCTTGCACACTCCCATGGCAGGCGCCTGTGATTTGTGTCACCATCGTCACACCCATGACTCCTAAGTCCCCCTCTTCAGCCCAGCCGCCCTCCTGATGATTCTCCGAGACGCCTCAGTGATGACTCAGCTCAGGGTTCCAGCCAGGTGCGCAATCTTTTTTTCCCTGTCACTCTCCTCTCTTGATGTCGATGCGAACAGGGCCACCCTGTTCAGAAACCATAACTTGGGATATCAAATAGCTGTATGATCTCACACGCGGATCTGCATTCATTCATTCGTTCGTTTAACAAACACTCATTGAATGCCTACCATGTGCCAGGCACTGTCTGGACGCTGGGGAAGTGAGACACAGTGGCTCTGCTCTGATGAAGCTGACGCTAGAAAGACAACTCCATGATATGAAGCAGGACAAGGTGACAGACAGTGACTCTGAGCAGAGCCCTGGATGAAGTGAGGAGTGAGCCGTGTGGATATTTGGGGAAGAAAGTTCCAGGCAGAGGGAACAGCATGTGAAAAGGCCCTGAGGCAGCAGCATCTCGGAAGATTCCTGAAACAGCAAGTAGGCCAGGAAGACTGGAACTGAGTGAGTGAGAAGAGGCTGGTCAGAGAAGGGGTCAAAGCAGCAGCAAGAAGCTGGATGCTGCAGAATCTTATCAGTCATGGGATGGGCTCTGGGTTTACTTCTAGAGCAGTGGGAGGCCATTGGAGGGCCTTGGGCAAAGGGATGACCTTATTTCATGAACATCTGTGTCACGACTCTCTGGCTTCTGGTTGGAGAATAAACTGTAGGAGGACCAGAGGAGAAGCAAGGAGACTGGTGGACTAGCATTTCCATGAGACCCTGTTCTCAGAGATTCCTTGCTCACCTGGACTGTTGTTGCATTCTAAATTCTGAGGGCCCTGGACGAGCCGTCTAGAACTGGCTACCTGCACTAAGATTCAGAGTTCCTGGTTGTGTGCTGTCCATGATGCACAAGCTAAAGAGGTGAGAAGCTGGGTTCTGCCTGGATTGCAGCCCTTGCCAGGATCTCTCTTCCCTGAGTCCTTCCAGCATCCGGCTCCTTCTCTTCCTTTGGGTCTTTGCCTAAGTGTGAGCCCTTCAGAGGCCCCTTCTCTGACACCCTGTGTAATCAGAGCCCCTCATTATTCTCTGCCTCTGTGCTCTGTCCCTTTCCATGGCACTTATCACATGTCACGTTCACACACGTGTGTGCACTCTAGATTACCACCCGTGTTCCCCTACTTGGGGCTTCCCTGGTGCCACAGACAGTAAAGAATCTGCCTGCAATGTGGGAGACCTGGGTTCGATCCCTGGGTTGGGAAGATCCCCTGGAGAAAGAAATGGCAACACACTCCAGTATTCTGGCCTGGAGAATCCCAAGGACAGAGGAGCCTCGCAGGCTACAGTCCAAGGGGTCACAAATAGTTAGACACAGCAGGGCGACTTCATTTTCCTTTTCTTTCTCCTACTAGACTAGAGAACTGCCCATAAGTTCCAACAAGCAGAGCTGGGTCATCCAGCTTGGAACTGTCAACCTCCAGACTTCGTGTCAAATGAGGGCTTAAAAAACCTGCATGTTTAGGCCCCTTTTGTTCGGTATGTTGCTCACATAGCCAATAGCATCTCAGTGGACACACCCCATTTTACAGAAGGGAAAACCGAGTCTGACTAATGATGTCACTAAAGAAGCATCTGCCTTCACTGTATCTGTTCTCTCCACCAATGTGCCTCCTTTGCCTTGCCCCTATATCCTCCTGGCAAGGACAGTCTTGTCGTTGAGGAGCCCCCTCCCAAGCCCTGTTCCCTAGGAAACCTTTGATTCCACCACCCCCTGGCGTCTCCCCCACCTAGAGGATTGCTTGTGAGGGCCCAGTAGCACCAGCGGCACAGAGTTCTTCTAGAGAGAAGGGACTGCAACATTGGCCTTTTTAAAAGCCATCGCAATTGTTTCATGTTGGAATTAGTGATCATTATTTTATTTCCCGCTGAGTTTATGCCAAAGAAGCAGCTCATCCCCCCAGAGTCTTCAAAGGTATCCCTGTGCCCCAGGGACTCTCCAGGTCTGCAGGGGAGGCTGGGCCTTTTCTGCGCTCACTTGGAGATCCATCCTGAGGGTGATGAGGCTGCCCTGGGCCCAGCTACAGCTAACTGGTTGCAACCTTGGGCTAGTTACCTCTCTGACACTTGGATGTTTCCTCAGCAAAGGGAGACTGTTGGACTCAGCAGGTCTCCCTGTCCCAATCTCTGAAGACATTATTCTGAGGCCGGGAAGCATCAAGGAATTGCTCACTGAATTCTGAGCTGATTTCTGTAGTCAACTGTGCTCTCTTCCCAGGAACTGAGGAAGATCTGGAGGGCCCAGGACTAGATGGAGCTCTATGAGATGGGTTATCATGGGGAAACCTTCATCTGTGCAGCATTTTCCCCTACTGTTTTTCATCAGGTCCGCTTGAAGACCCTGGGACGTGGGGAAAGAATGATTTTTTCAACAAACTGTGCTGGGACAGCTTGATATTCACCCAGAAAGGAATGAAGCTGTACCCCTACTTCACACCACATACAAAAACTAAATCAAAGTGGACCAAAGAACTAACCGTAAGTGATAAAGCTATAAAGTTCTTAGAGGCTAACACAAGGATATGTATTTGTGGCATTGGACTAGGCAATGATTTCCTAGGCATAACAGCAAAGGCACAGACAAGGATAAACACAAAAAATAGATAAATTGGACTTCACTAAAACTCTAAACTTTTGGGCTTTAAAAAACATTATCAAGAATGTGAAAAGACAGCCTCCCAAATAGGATAAAATACTTGCAGACTTATATCTCATAAGGAACTTGTGTTTAGAATTTAAAAGGAACCCTTACGATAGTATAAGTACAAACAACCCAATTTAAGAATGGGCTGCTGCCACTATTTAGTCTCTGACTGTTTGCAACCTAATGAGCTGTACACGCCAGGCTCCTCCCTCCTCCACCGTCTCCCGGAGCTTGCTCAAATTCATGTTCACTGAGTTGGTGATGCCATCCAACCTTCTCATCCTCTGCTGCCCACTTCTCCTCCTGCCCTCAATCTTTCCCAGCATCAGTCTTTTCCAATGAACTGGCTCTTTCCATCAGGTGGCCAAAGTATTGAAGCTGTTGTTTCTTGATCTGCATACAGTTTTCTCAGGAGACAGGTAAGGTGTTCTGGTCTTCCCATCTTCCCATTTAAGACTTTTCCACAGTTTGTTGTGATCCACACAGTCAAAGGCTTTAGCATAGTCAACGAAGCAGAAGTAAATGTTTTTCTGGAATTCCCTTGCTTTTTCTATCATCGAAGGAAAGTTGGCAATTCAATCTCTGGTTTCTCTGCCTTTTCTAAACCCAGCTTGGACATCTGGAAATTCTCTGTCCACCTACTGGTGAAGCCTAACTTGAAGGATTTTGAATTATTCATCTTGTTATCATGTGAAATGAGTGCAATTGTGCGGTAGTTTGAACATTCTTTGGCATTGCACTTCTTTGGGATTGGAATGAAAACTGGACTTTTCCAGTCCTGTGGCCACTGCTGAGTTTTCCAAATTTGCTGACATACTGAGTGCAGTAGTTTAACAACATCATCTTTTAGAATTTTGAATAGCTCAGCTGAAATTCCATCACCTCCACTAGCTTGGATCCTAGTAATTCTTCCTAAGGCCCACTTGACTTCACGTTCCAGAATGTCTGGTTCTAGGTGAATGACCACACCATCATGGTTATCCGGGTCATTAAGACCTTTCTTGTACAGTTCTTCTGTGTATTCTTGCCACCTCTTCTTAAACTCATCTGCTTCTGTTAGATCATTACCATTTCTGTTCTCTATTGTGCCCATTCTTGCATGAAATGTTCCCGTGATAACTCCAATTTTCTTAAAGTTATCTCTAATCTTTCCCTTTCTATTTTTTTCCTCTTTTTCCTTGCATTGTTAATATAAGAAGGGCTTCTTATCTCTCTTTGCTATTCTCTGGAACTCTGCATTCAGTTGGGTATATTTTTCTCTATCTTGCCTTTCACTTCTTTTCTTTCCTCAGCTATTTGTAGAGCCTCCTCAGACAACTACTTTGCATTTTTTTTTCCCTTTGGGATGGTTTTGGTCACTGCCTCCTGTTCACTGTTATAAACTTCTGGCCATAGTTCTTCAGACATTCTGTCTATTAGATACAATCCCTTGAATCTATTCATCATCTCCACTGTATAAGGGAGTACATAAGGGATTGGATTTAGGTAATATCTGAAAGGCATAGTGGTTTTCCCTACTTTCTTCAATTAAGCCTGAATTTTGCAATGAGGAGCTCATGATCTGACCCACAATCAGCTCCCAGTCTTGTTTTTGCTGTCTATATAGAGGTTCTCCATCTTTGACTGCAAAGAATATAATCAATCTGATTTCAGTATCAACTGTCTCATGATATCCATGTGTAGGGTCCTCTTTTGGGTCGTTAGAGAAGGGTGTTTCTTATGATCAGTATGTTCTCTCCACTAAACTTTTGTTAGGCTTTGCCCTGCTTCATTTTGTACACCAAGGTCAAACTTGCCTGCTATTCCAAGTATCTCTTGATTTTCTACTTCTGCATTTCAATCCTCTATGAAAAATAAGACATCTTTTTTTGGTGTTAGTTCTAGAAGGTGTTATAGATCTTCACAGAACCAGTCAACTTCAGCTTCTTCAGCATTACTAGTTGGGCATAGACTTGGATTACTGTGATGTTGAATAGTTTGCAAGATCATTCTGTCATTTTTGAGGTTGCACCCAAGTACTGCATTTCCGGCTTTTTTATTGGTTACGAGGGCCACTCCATTTCTTCTAAGGGGTTTTTGTCCAAAGTGGTAGACATAATTGTCATCTGAATTAAATGTGCCCATTCCCATCCATTATAGTTCACTGAGTCTTAAGATGTCAATGTTCACTCTTGCCATTTCCTGCCTGACCACATCCAATTTACCTTGATTCATGGACATAGCATTCCAGGTTCCTATGTAATATGTTCTTTACAGCATCGGACTTTATTTTCACCACCAGATGCATATGAAAACCTAATGTCCACACAAAAACTTGAACATAGATGTCCTTCAGAAATTATGCATAGTAGCTAAGTGGAAATAATCCAAATGTTCGTCAACTGACAGATAAGCAAGATGTGGTATGTCCTAGAATGGGATATTATTTGTCAGTCAGAGGAAGTGAAGTTCCGATTCATGCTACAACACAGATGAACTAAAACATTATGGTTAGGGAAAGAAGCCAGAAACAACAGAAGACCAGTTACTGCATCATTTCATTTACAAGAAATGTCCAAACTAGACTGATCCCTAGAGATTAGTGATGTCCATGCGTCAGGAAGGAAGAATAGGGAGTGACTAATAATGGGTATGGGGCATCTTTTGCGGATGATGGAAGTTTTCAGATGATAGCTACACAATCTTTGGGTTTTACTAAAAATCACTTGATTGGTAATTTAGAAAGGATAAGTTTTATGGGGTAAATTATATCTCAACTTAAAAAAAAAAAAGACCCTGGGGGATAGAGGGGCTCTATCTCTGCCTCATCTGTCTATACTTGCTCTTCCTGCCCTGTAACACCAGCTTCACCCTGAGCTGAAATCACAGCCCTGGGCCTAGCCTGACACTCCTTCTCGTGCCCCAGTGAGCACCCAGAGTGCTACTTGTAAAATGCAGATCACATCCTATCCCTCCCCTAGATAGAGCGCTCACTGCCCTGAAATAAAATCTCCTATCGCTGTGGCCCCTGGGGCCCAGTGAGATTTGCCCCCTGCCTGCCTTGCCCTCACCCTCACCCCACTGCCCCCTCATCAGTCTAGGCCACACACACTGGCTTCTCTGGGTTCCCCAAGCCCCAGGCTTGCTCCTACCTTAGGGGCCCTCCTCTGGCTGTTCTCTCTGCCAAGATGCCCATTTCCACAGATGTCTGCATGGATCTATCACAGCACCTGGCACACAGCATGATCTCAACAGTATGAGTCAAACGAATAAACCAATCATCGTGCATCTGCCAGGTATAGAGGTGTGCCCTTGTTGTCAGGGCGCCTAATTGTTTTGCACCTCTGTTTTCTAATCTGTAGAATGGGGCCCCATTGGGCCAGTTATAGAAACATGGTGAGATGCTCCACACAAAGCCCAAACAATGGCTCCTTTTCTTCAGGGGTAAAAGTAGGAGGGACATCCTTTGTGATTTGAGGGGAATATTTGAATATTGCCAGGCTTCCCTGGTGGCTCAGATGATAAAGAATCTGCCTGCCTTGCAAGAGAACCGGGTTCAATCCCTGGGTCAGGAAGATCCCCTGGAGAAGTGCATGGCAACCCACTCCAATATTCTTCCCTGGAGAATCCCATGGACAGAGGAGCCTGGAGGGTTAGAGTCCTTGGGGTCGCAAAGAGTCGGACATGACTGAGCAACTAACACTTTCCTTCCTTTGAATACTGGGACCCAGAGTAAATATTGCCTTTAGATCCCCATTGTCAAAGGCCTGGCCGCTTCTTGACTGGGGTTGCATTACAATCACCAGCCATGGAGGGAGAGGTCCAGGATGGGAAACATGTCTGATTCACCTGTTCAGCGGGGGAACCGCTGAAAAGCAGGCCCAGAGTTCGCACCCTCAGAGTCACGACCCCAGTGGATCACGCAAAATGGATCCTCCCAGGGAAGTGTCTGTGAAGTGGGTCCCAGGAGCATGGCGAACACCCTGCTGTGAGCTTTCTTACCTAAAACAGGCAAGCTAGAGGCAGGACTCCCACTTCTGGGAAAAAGCAGCGGACCTTTCGGAAGTCATCCTCTTTGAAGCTCCACTGTGGAAAAGCAACGAGCTGAGCCGCAGTGACCCCCAAGGCCGAGCTGCTTCTGACGGAGGCCTGAGAACAGCCGCGCGGGGTGGGAAGCAGGCCAGCTGCTCTGAGACCCGCAAGAAGCAGGCCACAGGGGTATTTCCGTGGTCTGTATCCTGGAGGCCACCTGCCCCATAAAAGTAGAATGCTCTTCCCTGCCTAGGTGCTGGGCAGAGTACCTGAGCACACTTTCCTTCTGGGGCTTCAACTTCCTCTTCCTAGAGCATGCAACTGAAGAGTGCCCTTCTCCAGTCTGTGGAGGAGGAAGGTTTTGCAATCTTGGATGGACTCCAGAGGCCATGTCCTGGGGAGCGGCAAGCAGGTCTAGATTGCACTCGACTACGGTTTTATCAGCCGTGCCACCTTAGAAAAGTCATTGATCTCTCTGAACCTCTTTCTCATCTGAACTGGGAACACAAAGCTCACAGAACTGTCTAAAGGACTAAGATGCTGTATGAAGGACTCCTGCAGACATAAATTTAGAGGCTAATACAGGAGAACAGGAGAATTGTCTTCCATATTGGAAAAGGAAAAAAATTTTGGGTTAATATACAAAACGCACAAGCCACAAAGTAAAGGAGTTGGTTTGACTAAAATTTAAAATTGCTGAGTGAAAATGACCAACAAGAAAGTGAAACTTTGATGAATCAAAGGCAGGGAAGATGTGTTTGTAATACATCACCAGCAAAAGATTGATGAGCAGAGTATGATAAAGAATTCCAATAAATCAAGACAGAAAAAGCAAATAACTGAATGAAAAATGGACAAAATGACTAAGAAATTCACAGGAGAGAAAATAAAAAGAGCCAAAACACAATGAAAAAATGCCTGACTTCATTAGCTATTCAGTTCAGTTCAGTCGCTAAGCTGTGTTTGACTCTTTGCGACCCCATAAATCGCAGCACGCCAGGCCTCCCTGTCCATCACCAACTCCCGGAGTTTACTCAAACTCATGTCCATCGAGCCAGTGATGCCATCCAGCCATCTCATCCTCTGTCTTCCCCTTCTCCTCCCGCCCCCAATCCCTCCCAGCATCAGGGTCTTTTCCAATGAGTCAACTCTTCGCATGAGGTGGTCAAAGTATTGGAATTTTAGCTTCAGTCCTTCCAATGAACACCCAGGACTGATCTCCTTTAGGATGGACTGGTTGGATTTCCTTGCAGTCCAAGGGACTCTCAAGAGTCTTCTCCAACATCACAGTTCAAAAGCATCAATTTTTCGGTGCTCAGCTTTCTTCACAGTTCAACTCTCACATCCATACATGACCACTGGAAAAACCATAGCCTTGACCAGACAGACCTTTATTGGCAAAGTAATGTCTCTGCTTTTTAATATGCTATCTAGGTTGGTCATAACTTTCCTTCCAAGGAGTAAGCGTCTTTTAATTTCCTGACTGCAGTCATCATCTGCAGTGATTTTGGAGCCCCCCAAAATAAAGTCTGACGCTGTTTCCACTGTTTCTCCATCTATTTCCCATGAGGTGATGGGACCAGATGCCATGATCTTAGTTTTCTGAATGTTAAGCTTTAAGTCAACTTTTTCACTCTCCTCTTTCACTTTCATCAAGAGGCTTTTTAGCTCCTTTTCACTTTCTGCCTTAAGGGTGGTGTCATCTGCATATCTGAGATTTTTGATATTTCTCCTGGCAATCTTGATTCCAGCTTGTGCTTCTTCCAGCCCAGTGTTTCTCACAATGTACTCTACATATAAGTTAAATAAGCAGGGTGACAATATACAGGCTTGACATACTCCTTTTCCTATTTGGAACCAGTCTGTTGTTCCATGTCCATTAGCTATTGGGAAGGTGTAAATACTCAGATGTATGTGCACTGCTAAGTCGCTTCAGTTGTGTCTGACTCTTTGCAACCCCATGGACTGTAGCCCACCAGGCTCTGTTCATGGGATTCTCGAGCAAGAATACTGGAGTGGGTTGCCATGCCCTCCTCCAGGGGAACTTCCTAACCCAGGGGTAGAACCCACATCTCTTACATTTCCTGCATTGACAGGAGGGTTCTTTACCACTAGCGCCACCTGGGAAGCCCCAAATACTAAGATATAAAATACTAAATCATACCTATCAGATTGGCAAAAATTAGAAAGTCTGACCAGCATAACAGAGGTGGAGTAAAAACAATGAGGCTATCAACCATAAGACTGGAAAGGCATATCTGACCCATCAATTATTTTGAAACACCTCTAATCACAAGTAGTGACAAAAAAAAAGCTAAATAATGAGTCTTCCTCTACTATTTCCAGGCAAAACAGAAGCAAAATCCAGAGGCATTCTTGCTCAATAAATGGGAAGCAACAAAGGAAGGAATTTGAATCCAGAGTGAGCAATTAGCTAATGGCACCTTCACCTAAAAGCAGGAGGCGATCTTATGTTCTCAAGAGGAACTTATCTTGAGTTGTCTTAGAGCACTTTTCCCTTCATCATCTAAATTCTAGAGACACTAGATCTGACCAACATAAGCTGTATTTGCAATTTCCCAAATGAATAACAAAGTTAGACAGGAGTCACTGTGACAGGAAAGATAACACATATTTTCTGCAAACCTAGTGATAATTGCTCAATGGCTCATTCGCATTAGACTGCAAGGTCCTTAAGAGCAGCAGTAATAATAACTGCTCTTATTGCATTAAAAAAAAAAAGTCCACCCATACAAGTGTTCAGAGATGTGAAACAACCAGAGCTCTTATACACAAGTGAGGGATAGAAATTAATACAACCATTTTGGAACAGTGCAGCATTATCTAGAAAATTTGAGCATATGTATACAGTGTGAACCAACAATTTTGCTCTTAAGTATATACCCCAGAAAATCTTGGGCACCTACATACCAGGAAAAATGTGCATAAATTGTGATAACCCTAAACTGGAAAAAAACTGTGCAACTGTAGAAAGGAGGGGTTAGCAAGCTTTTTTTCTTTTTTTCTCTTTTTTTTGCAAAAGGCTATATAGTAAGTATTTAGGCTTTGTGGGCCATATACGGGCTTCCCAGGTGGCACTACTGGTAGAGAACCCGCCAGCCAATGTAGGAGACTTAAGAGAAGTGGGTTCAATTCCTTGGTTGGGAAGATCCTCTGGAAGAGGGTATTGCAACCCACTCCAGTATTCTTGCCTGGAGAATCCCCACGGATAGAGGAACCAGAGGGCTACAATCCATAGGATCACAAAGAGTCAGACGTGACTGAAGCAACCTGGCATGTAAGCACACAGCACGGGCCATATACTCTCTGCCACTACTAATCAATTCCCCTTAGGAGAGTGAACGCAGCCATAGACAATGTGTAAATGAATGGGCTGGGCTGTGTTCTAATAAAACTTTATCTATCAACATGCCTTCAGTTGGATTTGGATCCATGGGCTATAGTCTGCAGACCCCAGGTAGAATGATTATATAAATCATGGTATATTCATTCAACTCAATAATATTTTCCAACAAAAAATGTTCCAGAACAACATGGATGAATCTTAAAAGAGTATTTTTGAGCTAAAGAAGTCAGACTTAAGAGGAAACATAATTTGCATGCTATTTATAGAAAACTCCAAAGCAGGCAAAATTAAACTGAAGTGTTTAAGGAATGCATAGCTAGATAGTAGAAGTATGAAGAATGTTAATGTACCGATTATCATAAAAGTTAGGACGAGGGTTACCTTGGCAAGATGGAGAGGGGTGTCATTGAGAGGGGTAGTCTTCTGCGGCACTGACCAATTTTTATTTCTCAGCAGGGATGTTCAGTTTAGAACAATCCATTAAACTGTACACTTATATTGAATATACCTTTATAAACATGCATTATTTTCACCAAATCAAAAAGTTTTTTTAAAATATGAGAACTTCTAATAGCTATTCTCACACCCAGTGTATTTTCCTGCACCCTGAGAGGGATGTTTCCAGAGCAAATCTCCCTGGTGAGGGTAGCTGCCTAGGCCCAGCAGAGGGTTTCCCAGACAAGAGGGCACAGGAGGAGAGTGGTCCCTTGAGCTCTGAGGAATCTACCCTGTAGAGGGAAAAGAAGATTTTGGCCTTGGCAGCCAGATAGCATTTTAGGGGGAAGCCCCAGAGTTGGAACTGAAATCTAGTATCTGAGCCAGAATTGGAGAGAGAAATGCCCTGCCCATCAGATCCTATGTCAGCTTCTTTGGCTTCTTTTAACACTGAGCTGGGGGTGGCAGAGTTTTGAAGGGTTGTTTCCTAGTTGCATAGACCCATTGATCCTAGTCTACAGGGTCACTCATGACAAATGCTAAACATGTGTGCACATGTATGTTTTTGCATGTGCTCACATTTGTGAACAAGTCAAACATTTAAAACAGATAGCTACAAGATAAAAGACAGCTACAAGATAGCTACAGTGATGAAATTATCTTGAAAAACACATTGGCTACTAAGAACTGAAAACATGTCCCAACTTTCCCCTGATATTTCTACATCCAAGATTGTTTCCTTGTGATACTATCAGAAATACGAAATAAGTTTCTGCAGAAAATTTTTCATCCCTATGTTATTAACACCAGTGAAAACTCAGAAACTACTCAGCATTCAAAAATAGAAATGATTAAGTCAACCAATTCCAGACACATGATGAAACATATTACGGTCATTAAAATTCTATTTAGGGAGAGTTGGTAATAACCAAGAGGGGAATAGGATACAAAACTGAAATTACAGGATGATTATGATTTCAACAACAACAAAACCTTATACACAGAAAAGTACCATAGAAGGAAATACAATAAAATAGTGAAGAGTCATCTCCAGGGGGCAGGAGTGAAACTGGACGATTTTTTCTTTGTAATTTTCTAGAAGAAACTTTCCTAAATTATCAAAACAACTTGATTATTTTTCAAAAATTATAGAAGAGTAAGTAAATACAGCTATGCGTAAGGAAGATAAAAAATCATGTGTCATGGGACAGAGAGTGAAAAGGGAAACTGAGGCACCGAGTGGGCAAGGAGAAGAAGTTACTACTTGTTGAGTCCTTGTTGATGGTTTATATATCTCAACACAAGCTGGAATCAAGATTGCCGGGATAAATATCAATAACCTCAGGTATGCAGATGACACCACCCTTATGGCAGAAAGTGAAGAACTAAAGAGCCTCTTGATGAAAGTGAAAGAGGAGAGTGAAAAAGTTGGCTTAAAGCTCAACATTCAGAAAACTAAGATCATGGCATCCAGTCCCATCACTTCATGGCAAATAGATGGGGGAACAGTGGAAACAGTGGCTGACTTTATTTTTCTGGGCTCCAAAATCACTGTAGATGGTGATTGCAGCCATGAAATTAAACAACACTTACTCCTTGGAAGGAAAGTTATGACCAACCTAGATAGCATATTAAAAAGCAGAGACATTACTTTGCCAATAAAGGTCCGTCTGGTCAAGGCTATGATTTTTCCAGTGTTCATGTATGGATGTGAGAGTTGGACTATAAAGAAAGCTGAGCACTGAAAAATTGATGCTTTTGAACTGTGGTGTTGGAGAAAACTCTTGAGAGTCCCTTGGACTGCAGGGAGATCCAACTAGTCCCTCCTAAAGGTGATCAGTCCTAGGTGTTCATTGGAAGGACTGATGTTGAAGCTGAAACTCCAATACTTTGGCCACCTGGCGTGAAGAGCTGACTCATTGGAAAAGACCCTGACGCTGGGAAAGATTGAGGGCAGGAGGAGAAGGGGATGACAGAGGATGAGATGGTTGGATGGCATCACCAACTCAATGGACGTGGGTTTGGCTGGATTCCGGGAGTTGGTGATGGACAGGGAGGCCTGGCGTGCTGCGGTTCATGGGGTCACAAAGAGTCATACACAACTGAACGACTGAACTGAACTGATATCTCAACAGCAGGTGACTAGTTAGTGTTCAAACCAGGGTTTGTGTGATCCAAATCTGTTCTCTTAGCCGCTGATCACCTACCCCCAGTCATCATCACTGCCATCACCATCTCCACCATCATCATCACTGTCCATTTCCTCAGTTCAAAGATATTTTTTTTTTCAAATTTAACATTTCTGAAATTTCATGCCATTGATATGGCAGTTTTTTTCCTCCCCCAAAAGCTATTAAATCAATGATTCATCTATTTTTTCTCTCTCCAAAAGCCTATTAAATCAATGAGTCATCTATAATCACTGCTTTCATAGAGCCAAGGAAATATTGTAATTGCTGATTGTTATCGAGTAGTTACTTTGTGCCAGGGACTCTACATAAATTCATCAGCTCCCTACAGCAGCTCTCTAAAGAAAACATTTCATGTACCACTTGAGCGATGAAGAATGAGGTTCAGAGAAATGAATAACATTCCCACGGCCCCTCACAAAGTAAATGGCTGAGCCAGGACTTGACCCACTAAGCATCATGCACTCAAGTTTCTCTCTCCAAAACTTTGGTCCTCTGTTACTCCGCCTTCTCCACCTTACACCCTCCCACTCCCTGGTCCTGGTTCCCTGGGCCACAGAGGGGCTTCTACCTCACCCAACACCAACACACAGCTGAAGGGTAGAGCAGTTCTCTGCAGACACTGAATAAATCATTCTAAACCGACTCATCAGATCTCCTTCTGGGGGACCACCCATCCTCCATAGGCAATCCCTGTGTTTCCAGTAGAGTTGACCCTATCCCTTCCATAGACATGTGACTTGAGCCTGGCCAATCACAATGTTATATTTGCTTTATCTGGTAATTGGGTTAGAGATGGCACCTGATCCACTTAGAGCCCGTGAAATGCCTTTAGTCCATTTCTGTGAATTGAAAAAGCATGCTGTGCCTCCTCCTGCCTAGAGAAGGATTAGAGAGAAGGTGGAAGGGCTGTAACCATCTTGTGACAAGAGGTCTGATAATAAAGCATAACCAAGAGAAGGGGAGAGAAAGAAACTGGATACTAGATTGAGCCATGCCAAATAACAATCATATCCCACCAGCACTGGTTTAGGTAAGATATTCTCTGATAAAAACTCTTCAACAGGTCCCCAGTGTCTGATAATAATGTCCAAACTCCACCATTTTGGCATTCAAGGCCTTTCTGACCTGGCTTCAACCTGCAATTTTAGCTTTCAGGCTTTGCACATCTCCCTCCCTATCATCCAATGCTCCATCTACTTTACACCACCCTTTAGCAACTTTCCTTCTTCTTAAAGGCTTTTGTGTATGCTGTACCTTCTGCTTTAAATGGCATTCTACACACGAAATAAAACTTCCTTACAGTCTCAGATGTCCAAAGACAGTGAGCTTCCATCCAGGGTATCACAGGTAGAAAGAAGGGCATCCAAAGGGGATGCTACAGAGAGATTTCAAGACATCAAATAGGGTTTGGTTCAGCTCAGGGTTTCTCTGGCCTGGGGGTTGATGACTTACTATGTAAAAATCACCAGAGGGTGAATGCCAAAATACAGACTCATAGACTGAAGCTTTAGCCCAGATCTACAGAACAAGAATCTCTGGGTATGGGCCCCAGGAATCTTACCCTTTTGCAAAATCTCCATTCTATGGATAAAGAAGATATAACATATGTATCTATATTTGAATATATATATACATATTTATATATATGGTTGAGTAATACCCCACTCTATGTATATATATATATATACAACCATGTAGCTGCAAATGGCATTATATTATATGATATCAATCACTTGTGGAATCTAAAAAAATGATACAAATGAACTTATTTTGAAAACAGAAACAGACTTATAGACATAGAAAACAAACATGCTTCCCAAAGAGGTGTGTGTGTGTGGGTTAGGTTGCTCAGTCATGTCTGACCCTGCGACCCCCTGGACTGTAGCCCACCAGGCTCCTCTGTCCATGGGGATTCTCCAGGCAAGAACACTGGAGTGGATTTCCATGCCTGCCTCCAGGGGATCTTCCCAACCCAGGGATCGAACCCACGTCTTTTACATCTCCTGCCTTTGTAGGGAGGTTCTTTACCGAAGTGGGGGAAGGATAAACTAGGAGTTTGGGATTAACAGGTACATACTGCTATACATAAAATAGATAAGTAACAGGGACCCACTGTATAGCACAGGGAACTATATTCAGTATCTTGTAATAACCTATAATGGAAAAGAATCTTATGTATATATATACGTATGTGTGTGTGTGTGTGTATATAACCGAAGCACTTTGCTGTACACTTCAAATGAACACAACATTGTAAATCATCTATGCTTCAATGAAAGAAAGAAAGAAAGGGAAATTTAGTTATTGCCAAAAAAATAAGATCCCCATTCTAATATATGCTAGCATTTGAGAACTTCTGGCCTAGGTGAACATCAAGTCCCTTCTTACCCATGATCATACAAAGTCTGGATGTTAATCAAAATTTCAACATCCCCTCCTACCACTTTTTTCCCATTTTTTTTTTTCCCCTGTGAACTCTGATCCTTGGAAATAATTTCTATCACATTGCTTTAGATGGGAAGGGAGAGTTCATTGTAAAGATTTTATCAGATGAAACTCCATTCCTCACTACTCCCTGAAAGACTTCATGTGTGTGCATGCACACGTTCCTGCCCTATAAATAGCTGTGCTCACTGCTTTTCCAAGAAGAGAGCATGTAAATCTTCTTACCATAAACTAAGTAAGCTTCCACATTTCCCCCTCTCTGTTCCCTCTGCTACAAATGCCATTTGCTTCTGCACCCTTTGAACACACATTCATTGAATACCCACTGTGTGCCAGCTATCTTTGGGGTGCTGGGGATACTGAGAGTCAAAACAGAGAAAGTCCTTGTCCTCAAGGACGAGCGGGAGAGACAGCGAGTGTGAAGAGAGCACTGAGGCATGGGATGGCACATATCCATTCTCTGGTTCACTCACTCGCTCCTGTGTTTGCATGGCACAAATATTTAAGCGCACGCTACGTGCAGAGTTACAATGATGCAGAAGTGGCCAAACAGTCAAGAGACTGCTCTGCGGGGGCCCCCCTTCCAGTGGGGAAGACGGATACCACACAAGTGAACAAAGGAACCAGAAAATATCTGACAGCAGAATGTGCGGTATGGAAAACAAAACTGCATAGATCTGCTTGGAGTCGTCAGTGGGGAGCTGGGGGGCGATGCCTGGTGTGAACATGGACTTCCCTAAGGAGAGGACCTTTGAGTGGAGACCCTGACCCCGAGAGATGAGACGCTGCCACCAGCTAAAAATGGTGGGTAAACACACCCAGACAGAGAGCCCCACCAGCACAAAGCCCCAGAGGGGCTCCGTGGGTACCAGGAACAGGAAGACCAGTCAGCTGCGGGCTGGATAGGAGGCAGGAGGAGTAGGAGGTGAGGACAGGGATGCAGGAAGGGGCTTGACTGGAGCAGGATGTGCCAAAAGACCACAGTGGGAGATGTGAATTGTATCTCAACCGCAGTAAGATGCCATGGAAGGCAGTTAAGCAGAAGGGTGTATAGGACTGAGGAATCTAAGATTGAATTTAAGAAGCTATTACAGGATCCAGGAGAGAGAATGTCTTGATATCGAAAGGAATCAATATAGAAAGAAAAGGATGGGTTCAAACAGAACTTGTGAGGGAAGGAGTGTAGATCCAAGACGACTGGCAGGTGGATGGGGCTGGCAGGTAGAGAGAGAACCGAAGAGACAGATGACAACTGGCTGAACTCAGAGGTGGATGTGGTGTCATTTTCTTAGACGGGGAGGAAGTGGTTGTTTAGGGGCAGGGCAGTGGAGAGTGAGGGATTGGTGCTTTGTGTATTAGGTATCTGAGTGGCCGTGTTAGTGGAGCAGTTGGATATTCAAATTCCCAGCTCAGTGGACAACTCAGAGCTGGAGATAAACATATGTCGTGGGCACATGGCCTTGATGAGAGGCATGGCTATGGGCTCATGGTCTTGCCAGAAAGGAAGGAGAAATTCTTCCCCAGAGTGAGTGGAGGCAAGGGCCCTTGACGCCGAGCTTGTCACTTAGGGCCTTTAGCTTATGGATTGCAGAAGCCAAGCCTGGCTATTGAGCAGCAGAGACTGAGCTTTGAGAAAGAGACAATCCAGGTAGGGCTGGATCTCAGTAGCAGAAATTCAAGGGCCATCTTGGCATGACTTGGTTCCAGCTGTCTTCTGTTCTTGGAAGATACTTTGGGAAATGGAGTTCCAGGAGGATGGTCTGAAGGACCCACTTCTTGGCTGTGGGCTGGGGGTGGGCCATACACCTGGTTCCTCTAGGACCTCACGGGAGGTGGCAGGCAGGAGGTGAGTTCTCAAAGAATACCTGGGTGCTATGATCAAAGAAGGCAGGAGGGATTCGGGGCAGGCAAGAGCAGCAGACATCTATTCCACCTGGCATGTCTGGAAACTCCTGCACAATTTTTAAGAGACAGCTCAAAGATCAAATTCTCTCTGAAGTTGCCCTTGACCTTCACAAGTGAACGTCCTTGCCCCTCCTCTGTGCTCCCACTCTCTAAATTGTAAGCACCCAAAGACATATCCCCCACACCCACCCCATAGAACATAGGCACACCAAGATCAGAAACGCACTCCTATTCACCAGTGAGACCCCAGCAGCTCACACAGGGCCTGGCATACAATCAGAACTCAGTCTTAAAAATTGCTGCCCTGAATGTGTTACCATCCACTGAGGATAATTGGGATCACAACCCTGGGATTTCTTTTAATGTATCATTCTGTACTCATTTTAAAGTCCAGGGCATGTGGAGTGACAAATTGCAGAGATCTCTCCCAAATGCCTTTCAAGTCGCACAGCCAAATCAGTTCAGCAAATTATGTGTAATCAACGAGGAAATCAATAAGCACTGCAAGTGCATTAAGGAGTTTAGCAGATTCATTATGCATTTAGCACATCCAGTTTAATTTGCAGGAAGTTCAGAGAAAAACAGGCTTTAGCATGTAAACAGTGACTCTGACGGAGTCTTTGGAGAGTCTTAGCTGCACAGCCTTTGGAGGCAAGGACAGAGGCTTCCCATGCGAGCCCTGGCCAGCCCAGGCCAATCCCATGAGTCAGGAGTTTCTCCTCCAAAAGTGACGAAAATGATCTCACAGGTCCTTTCTTCTTGGAAATTCTAAGGGAGATTCTAAAGGAAAATTCTAAAAAAGGGAGGAGAGGGTGGGAGAAAAACTGTAGAAAGTATGTGATTCCTGGGGATTCTTGCCTTTCCCTTAACCTCACAGCACCTTCATGCCTCTGAAAAGAGGTCATCTGCTACTTCATTCAACAAACCTTGTCTGAACATTAGCTCTGTGCCAGGTCACAGGCCATGCTCTAGAGCACGAGCTGAAACAGACCCAGGCCTGCCTTCAGACTACCCACAGCACAGCAAGCTGAGGAGAGGCTCCAAGTCGCTCTCTCCGAGGACAACGAGGAGGAGGAAGGGACATTCGAGCAGGGTGCTGAGGAATGGTGAGGAGTGCGTCAGGGCAGCATTTCACAGAGGGACAGATGTCCTCAAAGGGACAGAGGCCTGTGTTTGGAGAACGACATATAGGTCAATGTCACCAGAGCATTAAGACCAGAGGCAAGATAGCGCCAGCAATGCCTCTCGCCCACAAGTCATGAGACATCTGCAGTCCTCCTGGTTCAAATCCCTCTCACTGCAGGTTCAGTCACTGGTGCTGGGGGAGGGAGTGATGGCCCAGAATCACCCAGCAAGTGGCAGACACTAAATGTGACTTCTGGCCATTTCCCCAGGTCCTTTGCAAGTTCCCTCGGTCACCTCTGGCCATAAATCTTCCCATGCTCCAGTTTCTGAACTGGGCTGAGAAGTGGACCCAACTTGAGAAATCAAGGGGCACAGAACTACCAAAATGCCCTTTTACTGGTTTGGAACAACTGACACCAAAAAAAGGTACAATTCACACATGGTGAGAACGTAGCATGCACACCCACGGTAGAATGCCGCCTCCGTGGCAGACATTGCTAATCAAACCCTGCATTGTTTCCCAACTGATTTCCTAACCCAGCACTCTAGGCAGCCGGTTAGGAAAGCGTTGTCACTTACATGAAAGCTTTCTCCTGCATACGCATTTAACTCTGCCAGCTGTTACCATCCATCAAGCAGTAAGGAGTGAAATAATAAAGAGGAAAAGAGCTAATATCTAGCACAAATTATAAAAAGCCAAAGAAGATCCAGAGCAGGGCCCAAGCACTGATTTTATGGCAGCCATGCCGCTGTTAGCAGCAAATGCAGGTTTCAGATTTGGCAGCTGCTGATTGTATGGGGCCTTCTATCACTCCCTCCACAATAGGAAATCAGCTCAGGTTAACTTTAGCAGGACACAGGAATCCATTGGCACACTCACACAGGAGTGGGCCTGGCTTTGAGGCGGGGGCTTGCAGGATGTCATCTGACACTTCCCCAGCCTCTTTTCTCTCAGTCCTGCTTTCCACCACGCTGGCTCCCTTCCCAGGCAGAGCTGCCCTTTGAAGGGACAAGTTGGCCCAGGCGACATCCCCACAGCTCCCAGCCAGGGAGAAGAATGTTCCTTTTCCCCCATGGTTTCCAATCAAGTCCTCAACTCAGGCTCTCATTGGGCCACCCTGGAGCACTGTGCCTGTGGCGAGCAGGCCCAGCAAAGGAAAGTGATGAGGGCAAAAGCAGGAGGGGTAGATACCATGAAAACCGATAGCATTTAGACAGCGTGAAACAGGGATCACCCATTACGATAATAACTGCCCACATAAAGGGGAGGAAACAGCCTCAGAGAGTGAGCTCGGCCCAGGGTGGAAGGGAGGAGGGGAAGCTGGCATGACCACTCTCTTCTCCAGGCTCGCTGTCTGTGCCTCCCCTTCCCCGCCGCTAAGTGGAATAGCCAGTTAGGGAGGGCCCCTCCGCGCAGCCCAGGGTTAACCCTGCAGCAGGAGATGCCCGGTGGCCTCAAACTGCCTTTGATAGAGAGCCCTGCAGGGGTCAGCGCCTCCTGATAATAGAGCTTCTGCTCACTCCCTGCCTCCCCTGGACAGCCCAGGGGAGCAGACAGGCCCCCGCTCCTACCTGCGGGGCTTGTGTGATGCCCTCACTCCCAAACTGAAGTGCTCAGAAGGCCCTGGAGAGACTGCTGAAATGCAGAGACCTTGGTCCCACTGAGAGAGCTTGATGCTGCCGTTCTGGAACCCAGCCTAGGAGCGGATAGTTTAAACCTATTCCCCGGGTGTTGCTGACGCATGAAGTCTCTGTGCCACACTTTGAGAGAAACGCTGGTAAAATGGGATTTGGAGTGCAATAGCTGTGGCATTCAGTAGGGTAGCTTAAGGCTCTGGCAGCTTAAGGCTGTCTGCCAACACTCCCCAGGGTGCCAATGAAGATCACGTCTCACCAAACCTACTGCCCCAAACCTGGCCTGGAGAACCGCCCAATGGCCATAGCCGCCAACCCCTTCTCCCACTGGCCGGCATGGCTGGGCCAGGAGTGGATATTATTCCAGGAGATCTGGGCCCGTCAACCCCTCCCTCAGAAAAGCTGGAGTTCAAAGTCACAAAGCCTGCAAGTAACCCAAAGGGGTGGAGCAAACTGGGCTTTAAAAAAAGGGGGTTGTCAGGCTTTCTGAGTTTGTCTTTTTTTAAGAGAGGCCAGAAATGTCTAATCTTATAATATTTAAATATCTGCTCATGTTTTTTAAACATTCCAAATTGTCAAGAGTAGCCAAACTACATCTACAAACCACAGTGTGAGTATCTAATTTAGGTGTGGTCACTGACTCACTTCTGGCCAATTGAAGTCTTGTGTGAACAATAGAAGTGTTATGTGGGTCTTGCTGGAAGTTTTCTTAAAAAGGAATCCTTCCCTTCCTCATTCCAGATGCTTGGAATACAGAAATACTGGCTGGAGCTTCAGCAATCATATTGGACACTGAGGTGACTTTGCAGTTGGAAGTATGCAAAGGATGACAGAGCATAAAAATAGCAGTCTGAGTTTTCTATGACATTGAGAAGCTGTCATGCTAGATCTGAGCTTCTGAATTCTATAATTCTCTTATATTTCTCATGTATTTTTATCTCAGTTATATGCAGCCAAACTTAATCCCCTACCCTTGTCCTAGTTTAGATGAGTCCTGACCACTCTGCTTATCCCCGGGTTTCAATAAAGGACCCTAGATCTTTCTAGTAGAACTCCCGTTAGTTGGACTAGTTTGGATAGGGTCTTATGCCTTGGAAGCCAAACATTCTTTCTTTGCTGTCTCTCTATTCCCACCCCCATTCCTTACTTAGCACCACTAGCCCTCATTTTCAAATTAAACAAATGTTAAAGGATCACTTTTTAACAGGCAAAATCATGACTTTCATACAAATGCAAAATGAATTTGTGTCAAAAATATGATTTAGTTGATTAATCATGAGGGAACGAGGAAGATATCAAAACAGGTTCAAGGAGAATCCAAGGAGCAGACTTGAATTGGCAATCAGGAATGCTGCCATGAATTTGTTAGTGGATGCAAATCCGCCTTCCCTGTGACAGAAATCAATTGCGTCGCCACAGCAAAATTCACTTGCATCGATGTGGACAAGAATCATTTGCTTTACTGTCTGTTTTCTACAGCTTACAGAGATATAAAATAACTCGGCCAAAGACCATGAAGGGCACAGACCCTACAGAATCAGGAAACCCCAAAGGGTCTCCCAGACACAGTTTCTAAACCTAACAACAGTCATTTTCCAAGCATCACTGGCTACTGAAGAATAGAGAATGCCATGTGTCTTCCCAGGGGCACCCCCCCCAACCCCTTCATCTGTGCCTTTGACTTTCCTGCCTCAAAAATGCCTGCAGAAGTTTCTCAACTGAACTGGACTTTGAAGGAGGAGCAGGAGTTTAGCAGGCAGAGAAGGTTCTAGATTAATGGGGGTGCTCATAGAATCACCTGAGCCCAGACAATTGTGCCCAGTCATGTCCAGCTGTTTGCAACACCATGGACTGTAGCCTGCCAGGTTCCTCTGTCCGTGGAGTTCTCCAGGCAAGAATACTGGAGTGGGTTGCCGTTTCCTACTCTAGGGGATCTTCCTAACCCAGGGAAGGAAACTGCATTGCAGGAGGATTCTTTATCCTCTGAGCCATCACCTGAGGCTAGAAGTGGCCATGCTCAGCCTCTGCCCTAGATTTCCTGAATTTGTTGTATTTGCAGAGCTGTCCCAATGTTTTTACTGGGGCTGTGCAGGGGGTATGAGGTGAGGAAACTGAGCTGCTGATGGAGATGTGAGAGTGAGCCTCCTCCCTGCCCCTGGCCACTCACACACTCACCCGCCACAGCGCTTGCCTCCCCAGGGTGCCATCACCACTAACTCTGAATGTCTAGTTTGCAAACACCCACATGGTACCTGGATCTCATGGTTTCCCTGAGAGCAGCTGGTAAAGAATCCGCCTGCAAGGCAGTAAACCCTGGTTCGATACCTGGGTTGGGAAGATCCGCTGGAAAAGGGATAGATAGGCTCCCACTCCAGGATACTTGGGCTTTCCTGTTAACTCAGCTGGTAAAGAATCTGCCTGCAATGTGGGAGACCTGGGTTTGATCACTGGGTTGGGAAGATCCCTTGGAGAAGGGGTAGGCTACTCACTCCAGTATTCTGGCCTGGAGAATTCCATGGACTATATAGTCCAGGGGGTCGCAAAGAGTCGGACACAACTGAGCGACGTTCACTTTCACTTCCACTTTTCACCGAGATCTCACTGTCTGCACCCTGCCTCGCCACCTCCAACTGCCTCCCTTGTTTCCTCTTTGCTGTGAGGGTCGTGAGGGACCGCTATGTGTGTTTGTGGTTTCCAGCCTCCTCTTCACCTTAAACCCACTGTGGTCAGGCTCTTGTCCCAACCCTCTGCCAACTGTTCTGCTGCGGTCACCACCGTCCACATGGCTAGATCCACACTCCTCCTCCTCCATCTGCCCCTTGACAGATGGGCGCTGTGCACGCCCCACTCCCGCGATGCTCTGCTCTCCTGGTCCCCGTACCCCGGCCTCTCCTCTCAGCCTCCTTTGCTCTCCCTTCCCTCCTTCTGAACGTCCCTGGTGCCCAGGGTTCAGCTTCTTTTCTACCAACCTTCCTTCCTGTGGGGCTGTCAGCCTGAAGGCTTTAAATGTCTCGGTGTCTTTGAACTCCCAAGTTCACATCTCCCAAACACTTTGCTGAACTCTGACCTCTTTTTCTAAACGTCTGCTCAGCAGCTCCACCTGACAATCTAGTAGACAAACTCAATCTGTCTAACTGTAGCTCGGATCTTCCCTCAAAACCCCGTTCACAGCCTTCCCTGCCTCCCTTTGCACTCACCCCCATCTTCCATCAGCTCAACCATGACCTTGGAGCCATCCCTGACTTCCGACTGCTTGTCGCATTCCTCGGATCCAGCTGTCAGAGAATCCCAGTGCTTTGCTCAAAATCGATCCAGGGTTCCACAGCTTCTGGCCCTAGGGCCGCCGTCTTTGACTTGGATCTTTGCAGTGTCTAAGGCGCCCGCCTGCCACTGCCCTGGAACCTTCACAACTCTCGTCCAACACGGTGACCACAGTGAGTCTATTCAAACACAGGCAGGCCTCGGAGATGGCTCCAGCTGGGTTCCAGACGGCAACAAAGCAAGTATGTCAATAAAGTGACTCACATGAGCTTTTTAAAAGGTTTCCTGGTCCATATGAAAGTTATGTTTACACTATCCTGAAGTCTACGGGGCTTCCCTGGTGGCTCAGATGGTAAAGACTCCACCTGCAATGCAGGAGACCTGGGTTCGATCCCTGGTTGGGAAGATTCCCTGGAGAGGGAAGTGGCAGCCTATTCCAGTATTGTTGCCTGGAGTCTATTAAGTGTGCATATGTCTAAAAAAGCAAAATGCTTACCTTAATGAAAAGTACCTTATTGCTAAAAAATACTAACCATCATCTGAGTCTCCAGCGAGTCCTAATCTTTCTGCAATGTGAAATTAAAGATCACAGGTCACCAGAATAAATAAAATAACAATGAAAAAGTCCAAAATATTTCAAGAATTCCCAAAATGTTACAGGGGGTCAGGAAGTAAGCAAACGCTGTCAGAAAAAATGGTGTCAAGAGACTTGCTCACCGCAGGTTTGCCACAAACCTTCAACTTGTGAAAAACATAACATCTGGGAAGCACAAAAAAAAGCAAAGTGTGGTAAAAGGAGGTCTGCCTGTATAAGTCTGATTGATGTCATTTTTCGGCTTAAAACTAAATTCCCGAGAGCTCCCCTTGCACTCAGAGAAAACTCTTAGTTCTAACTGTAGCCCTACCAGGCCCATGAAGGGCTTCTCAGGTGGCGCTAGTGGTAAAGAGCCCATCTGCCAGTGAAGGAGACACAAGAGAAGCGGATTCCATCCCTGGGTCGGGAAGATCCTCTGGAGCAGGAAATGGCAACCCACTCCAGTATCTGTGCCTGGAGAACCCCATGGACAGAGGAGCCCTGCGGGCTGCAGTTCATGGGGTCGCTGAGTCACAAAGAGGAATGGGCATGTGAGCACGCAGGCCCATGAACTCTGGGCCTGTGCCCTTCCTGATGCCCTCTGTGCCAGGCTCCCGCTCCTCACACCCCTTGCTGCAGCAAGCCAGCCGTGCCCTCTGCCCCTTCCGAGGGCCTCTGCCTCACTCAGGGTCTGCCTCTCAGGGCCGTCCTCCCCGGATATCCACAAGCTGATGCCCTTCCTCCTTCAAGTCCCTGCTCAAGTGTCTCCTTCCCTGACCTCCCTGATTTACGGTGGATTTTTCTGCTTATGGTCTTTATTTCCCCAGGGTAGAACATGAGCTCCATGAGGGCAGGGATCTTTGCTTTTTTCATTGATTTACCCCCAGTGACTCAAGCAGCACCTGGCACAGAGCAGTCACTCAATGAATAGTGGTCACTGAATTGCTCTGTGTCAGCCCCGAGCCAGCCACATTCCACCGTGATCCCGTGTCAAGGCTAAGCGCTCCTGTGAGTAACAGCAGAGGCAGAAAGGCGAGGCTCCAGGAGGCTGGAGGGACTTGCCCAAGGACACAAGTAAATGCCAGCCCAGAAGCTGCCCCCGAGTCCGGTTGGAGTCCAGGGCAGAGACGCTGCCACGCTGCAGGCAGAACCAGTGCCAGACCGTAAGGGTCCTGGGTGCTCAGCTGATGAGGCTGGACATTGTCTAGGCCAGGGCTTCTCCCCCTTTAACAAGCATCAGAATCATCTGGGGAGGTTGATAAACACAGGTTTTCGAGCACCATCCCTGAGTCTCTGAGTCAGTAGACCTGGAATGGAGTCAAGAATCTGCTTTTTGGGGACTACCCTGGGGTCCAGTGTCTAAGACTCCTCACTTCCAGCACAGGGAACCTGGGCTCGATTCCTGGTTAGGGAACTAGATCCCACATGCCACAACTGAAGATCTCGTGTCCTACAACTAAGACCCAGCGAAGCCGAAATAAAAAAAAGAATCTACTTTTTAACCTGTTCCTGGGTGATGCTGCAGCTGCTCCGGGGGCCTCAACTCAAGAACCGCTGGTTAGGCTATGAAAACCACAGAGGGGCTTTCATCAGGAGAGGTGGAAAGAGCCATGGGCAGGCTGGATGGGAAGGGAAGACCCCTTGCCGGGGGCAAGACCAGGCTGCAGGCAGAAGTGGAGCAGAGGGTGGCCAGGCTGAAGCCCCAAGTCCCCTTAGGCCCTCTTCTTCAGCTGATGACTATATCGCCTAGGAAGAAGAGGCAGGCCTCCTGGCTCCTCGCTCACTTGAAATTTTAATTATCTGCCAGAGCGTGATTTCCACAGCCACCCCCACTAGAGGCGGGTGTGAGACAAGCCAAATAACTCCAAAACACATGATTTCAGCAAAAAAGAATCACAGTCTCCCTGGCAGCGCCTTGGCACAGTGTGGTGGCGAATGCAGAGGCAGCGGGGGAGGCAGGCAGGGGCCCTGTGCAAGCCCAGGACTGTGTTACCTCAACTGTCAGGTCAGTGACCCACGATCGCAGGAGCGTTTGCCCCACCTGGGTCCCGTGGGCTGAGGACTCAAAATGGGCCTTCCCTGTGGGCATCAAAGGGATCAGATTTATCTGCCATCCCAGGGTGTGAAGTGAACACTGGCATCTTCACTGTAATGGTTGTGTGTCTATTCAGCAGTGAAAAATGTATAACTAGCACATTCAATCTGTGCTGCTATGGAGAACTACTTCTTACAGTGGAGCTACACAAGTTTTTTTTTTTTTTTTTTTTTAAAGATAATTGATCTCAAGAAAATGTTAATTAAGTCATGGGTATCCAGCAATTCTATAATGCTTACTCACTCTTCATGGATGAATTCATCAAAGCTTTATAATAATCCTATAAGGTAGGTGCCATGATAATACCTATGTTACAGATGGAGAAAACAGAGCTACAGAGTGATTAGTTTGCCCAATAGGGAGTAGAGGGGAGCTGAGATCTAGGGTCTGTGCTCCTAACAGCCTCTTGGTGACATAGGCAGGATGTGGTGCTGTTCTCTGGACAAAGTTCCTCCCAACACTGATGGCTGGGAAGCACCCGGCAGTCATCCTTCCTGCCTCAGCCATTCTACGGCTTCAGATCAGTTCAGTTCAGTCGTTCAGTCGCGTCCAACTCTTTGTGACCCCATGGACTGCAGCACGCAAGGATTTCCTGTCCATCATCAACTCCCATAGTTTACTCAAACTCATGTCCATTGAGTCAGTGATGCCATCCAACTATCTCATCCTCTGTCATCCCCTTCTCCTCCCGCCTTCAATCTTTCCCAGCATCAGGGTCTTTTCAAATGAGTCAACTCTTCACATCAGGGGCCAAAGTATTGGACTTTCAGCTTCAGCGTAAGTACTTCCAGTGAATATTCAGAACTAATTTCCTTTAGGATTGACTGGTTGGATCTGGGACTCTCAAGAGTCTTCTCCAACACCACAGTTCAAAAACATCGATTCTTTGGTGCTCAGCTTTCTTTATAGTCCAACTCTTACATCCATACATGACTACTGGAAAAACCGTTTCTTTGATTAGAAGGACCTTTGTTGGCAGAGTAATGTCTCTGCTTTTTAATATGCTAAGTTGGTCATAACTTTTCTTCCAAGGGGAAAGCGTCTTTTAATTTCATGCCTGTAGTCACCATCTGCAATGATTTTGGAGCCCCCCAAAATAAAGTCTGTCACTGTTTCCACTGTTTTCCCATCTATTTGCCATGAAGTGATGGGACAGGATGCCAGGATCTTAGTTTTCTGAATGTTGAGTTTTAAACCAACTTTTTCACTCTCCTCTTTCACTTTCATCAAAAAACTCTTTAGTTCTTCTTCACTTTCTGCCATAAGGGTGGTGTTATCTGCAATATCTGAGGTTATTGATATTTCTCCCGGTAATCTTGATTCCAGCTTGTGCTTCATTCAGCCCAGCATTTCATGTGATGTACTCTACATATAAGTTAAATAAGCAGGGTGACAATATACAGCCTTGACGTACTCCTTTCTGGATTTGGAACCAGTCTGTTGTTCCATGTCCAGTTCTAACTGATGCTTCCTGACCTGCATACAGATTTCTCAGGAGGCAGGTGAGGTAGTCTGATATTCCCATCTCTTGAAGAATTTCCCAGTTTGTTGTTATCCACACAAAGGCTTTAGCATAGTCAATAAAGCAGAAGGAAGTAGATGTTTTTCTGGAACCCTCTCGCTTTTTCTATGAT
Source organism: Muntiacus reevesi (assembly GCF_963930625.1). Classification (NCBI taxonomy): domain Eukaryota; kingdom Metazoa; phylum Chordata; class Mammalia; order Artiodactyla; family Cervidae; genus Muntiacus; species Muntiacus reevesi. The sequence continues at coordinate 5,814,489 of NC_089255.1, read as the reverse complement.
CCAACGGATGTTGGCAATTTGATCTCTGGTTCCTCTGCCTTTTCTAAATCCAGCTTGAACATCTGGAAGTTCATGGTTCATGTACTGTTGAAGCCTGGCTGGGAGAATTTTAAGCATTACTTGCTAGTGTGTGAGATGAGTGCAACTGGGCCATAGTTTGAGCATTCTTTGGCATTGCGTTTCTTTGGGATTGGACTTCATAGTGTACCAAAGCAGTGATGCAGGAAGCATGATGTAAAGAGCTGCCGGTAATCCTACCAACCACTCACCAAGACTCGTGAGAGGACAGAGACGGACTGGACCTGTTTGTCCCAAATGTGAAGGGCCCGTGATCTGTCTCGAAAGCCCCTCCTTTCAGGCAGAGAGGAGCCTGTCACTGAGGAGCGGGGTGGGTGCTGGAGTGAAGCAGGAGAGGGCAGCAGGCAGAGCCGGGAGGAGACCTGACCTGGGGAGACCCCAGGCCACAACAGGAGTCTTCAATCCCGCAGAGATGGATGTAATTGGGAACCTTCCAGGTCCTCGGCATCCAACCCTCATACACAAGAGACTTCCCTTTTTACGATAAATATTTAAAGTGAATCAGAAATCTGTGCAACTGGCATATCCATGCTGCTATTGAGAGTTCTCTTTTAAGCTAAATTTGTTTGAGTCTTTTTTAAAAAGTGTTCCCTTTACTATCCTAAAGTTTTAGGTAGTAAAACATACCTACATACAGATTTTAATATATATGCACGTATATTTGAAAGCTCCCACCCACAGTGTAAAGGAAAATAATTCATAATACAATAGCACAGATTTCAATATGTCAGTGCTCTGGCCTCACAACATTAGATGGGGTAATGAAGGGACAGACAGTGAGACACTGGCTCCTATTTATTCATATAATGTGTTAATTTGTCTTAAAGAAGAACAAGGCATGATGCCTGATGCAAAAAGATATAAGAAGCCCAGGAAAATGAAGAGCCAGAGGCTGAGTGGACCCTACATTAAAAATCAGCATCAGGATTAGCATGAATAGATCGACCTTATTCACAGGTGATAAGAGAAAGGGAAATAACCTGAACTGAAGTTTGGTACTATGTCAAGACAAATGGAGAACAGCCTCATGGAGAAGCTGGGCCTTCTCTAGAAGAGTAGTGTCCAGATAATTCCTGTGGTGTGGCCTACGACAGGGCAGCCCAGAGTACCCAGAAAACACATTTCCTGTCTTGAACGTTCAGTACCTCCTGAGGCACACAGCCAGGCTCGAGGACCGTGTCCTTGGAGGGAAGACAGGACGTGGCATATAGATGGAGAAAACTAATAATAACAACAACACTAGAGGCTTTAGAAAGGCTGTGTGGTCAACTGAAAACTGTATCATCATAAACATGCAAAATAATAAGCAACCCCCAAATAAGTACATTTAATGTGTAACTTTCAGAACACGAATCTCATCATTAGGACAAAAGAAAATATTAAATTATTTTGAATAGCCAGAATTTTGAATATTTTGGGCATTTTTAGTTATGAAATTTAGCGAGAGTTCTGCATGTCACACAGCGCCACTCATTTCATATAACTTTGTTCTAAGTCTCTGACAAGAAACATGCCAGGAGTGATAGCTTTCACAGACTGTTGGAAGCCCTTTTCAACTAGTAAATATGGAGTTGTAAACTCGGTGGTAGAAGATGAGTTGGATGCATATAAAAGAGAAATTGGTTATAGTCATACCACCCTGAAGGCACCTGATCTCAGAAGCTAAGCTGGAGGGGACCTGGTTAGTGCTTGAGTGGGAGAATTGGTCAATAATCTCAAGACAGAATGTTTCTTCCATTTAAGCCTCTCCTGCTGTAAAAACCCTTTTTTCCTAAATTACTGGGATTTCACGCAACATCTTGTAAAAACTTGTCCTTTAAACTACTGAAGCATTCTTGATTGCATTTGTGCTCTTTAGCCCGGGGAGATGTTTTAAAGCCTGGAGAAATGCAGACAGTTCTTCCTTGTGCCTTGCTTCGCAGGACCGCCCCACCCGGAACAGGGCTGTGGCATCCTGGCCCCCTCCCCGACACGCCAGAGGCATGCACGTCCTTGGGACAACAAAAATCACTGCTCTCTATTTCCAAAATGCCCCCCTAGGGGGTGTTACAAATCAGGGAAGAATCTCAGATCTATACCGCAAAGGAAAACTCCTGATCTCTGGCTTTATTAAGTCCCTACTATGTGCCTGGTTCTCAGGAACTCCTCACAGCAGACTTGGAAGACCATTTTATTATCCCCATTTTTACACATGAAGAAATGAAAGTGCAGGGGGATAAAGGGATGTGGCCAAGGCCACCCAGCTGGTGAGAACTTGGCTGTGTCACACCACTGCCCTCATTTGTCAGATGACTGGGAAGCAAGCACTCGGTAAGTATTTATGAAACGAGAGTACAAAGAACAGACTGGGAGAACTGTCTGGGAAGTTTTCTTCATTCTAGCACCCAATCCAGTATGCTTCTGGAATGCGTCAAATAAAAAATGAACTTCTGGAGTCTGATAAATCATGGAATAAGAGTTCCTACTTAACGATTATAGAAACAAACCCGCATTTTGAAAGCACTTGACACATAATACTTTCGTCCCTTCCTGCCTTCTTCACTCCACTCTCACCCGTCAAGGTCAAGATAAAAATTAACCTTAAAAACGATCCTGCCCTTGACTACAGCATTTTACAGATGACGAAAGCACGTCCATATATGTGATCTCGATTGATCTTCTGATAATTCCAAGTGTTAAAAGAGTTGGTTTTGAGCCCACGCTAGATATCCAGAGACACCAGCTCAGGAGGAAGCCAGACCCCAGTTTTTAGCCCCTCTCAGGTTCCCTCACATTTCCTCCTTCCACTCTTCAAGGATTCTGCTCCATTAGCATTACAAGCAGGTCTTTGGCTAAGCCCAGCTCTGCACATTGTGGCCTTGGGTGAAAATTTCACTGCAACCAACTTTGCTGGAATACTTCGCTTCAAGCATACATTGGCTCTTCAAGGAATTTTTCCTCTCCCCTCCTGAAAATACCTTGAAGACGCTCTGAAAACTCCGCTCTAGAGGGTTTTCTCAGCAGACCCCTTTCCCGCCTCCTCCCCTTGGGGTGGCAGGTGGGAGGCAACTCACATCCCATTTAAAGGAGAAGTGACTGGTGAAACAGGGCAGGAGCTGGGCAGGGCAGGACCAGGGTCAAAGCCGCTCTCTCTAGTCTGGAGCTGAGATGGAGTCCACCTGCTCACCAGATGTGACTTCCAGCATCTGAGATGGGGGTGGGATGGGAAGTTAGAAATGCTGGAAATAAGGACAAAACACGGTCTCCAGTAGCCGCTTGGCGATCCTTGGGAGAACATTTGCATGGGAGGGACATAGGCGGACAGGAGCCAGGGACTGCCAGTCCTTCTCACAACGAACCACTGTCCTTAATCCTGCTGAATTCAGCCACATGGGGGGAGAGGGCAGGAGAGGGGACAGTGAACCGTGTCCAGACCAGCGCCTGCAGACCAGCAGGGGCAGAGGCAAGGTGTGGTTTCCGGAGTCATCGGAGGAGACATGTTTTCCTCCAGAATTCCCAGCTTGGACTCTTCTCAACGTGGGCCCCAGCACCCCTGGCCCAGCCAAGACTGTGATTTTGTTGTTGTTGTTCATGCCACAGAAAAATTCAGGGCAAGAGAAAAGACAATTTGTGACTGAGCTGCAGGGAAGGGTGGGTCCATTCTGCAAACATGATCTCCTCAGCTCAGTCCTTCCCAAGTGCTGGATTCAAGTGCCTCAGACCAGATCAGTACCCATAATAGCTTCTTAGGAAGTACTTCTTACAGAGGAAAGAAGGAAAAGAAAACAGAAAGACCACCTTTTTCTGTTTGGTCATCCTTTCCCATTGTGTTTGTAGCAGACTATGAAAGGCGTAAATTTCAAGTATATATTCTCTTACTACTTTGCAAGAGCCACCCAAACTGAACTTTTAACTAGAGATTTTGTGCTTTAAACGAGTTTAAAATATCTTTGCAGAGAGTGCAATGGAAAAACCCTTAAGAAATGCTAAAATTTCCTGCCCTTTGAGGCGTTAACTCTTAGAAACATTTACTTAAAAGGGAAAGAAATTCCTAATGAATTAATGGATCCAGGCCTCCCGTAAGTGTCTGCTCATTATAAAAGAGAAGTCATCTTTCAAAAGAAAGGGAAAAGGATCAATTGTCATACTGACTCAGCCTCCACTGGATCCAGCCAGCAAGGAACAGGAAATGCAGGAGGCTGAGGACCATGTTTAAGCAGGCCAGCAGGCTGCAGTCAGCAACTGGAGTGGGAGACAGGGGTGAGGGGGGTGGGGGGTGGAGTGGGGAGATGCAACGTGACAAATGAGCATGTTTCCTCAAAAAAAAAAGTTGCTTTTGAAAACAGAGAGAGAGAGAGAGAGAGAGATAGCAGGAAAGCCTTAGACGGGTTCCAGGATAACGCATCAGCCGATGGCTACAGTGTGATCTATGCCATACTCGGCCCCCTTAGAGCATGTGCAGCTTCTGCTTTCCTGTTGCGTGTGTTTTTGCTTGTTTTGCCACACCATGTGGCTTGTGGGATCTTAGATCCCAAAGCGGGATCAAAACCAGGTCTGCGACAGTGAAAGCCCAAGTCTTAGCCATGGAACCTCCAGGGAATTCCCATAGCATGAGTTTTTAAAGAAGGAAGAGGCAGGCAGTCACTCATGGAGAGAGCAACACTCATTTCTTTAGGGAGTGGGAAAATCTTAGCTATTACAGTGATACGTGGTCTCTAAAGGCCTGCAGTATGCAAAGAAATATACAGTTCATCTGTTGTATTAAAATTTCATGGAGCGGGATGGGAAGCGTTGTGATTGGTGGGGGGAGGTCTTAAACAAGGGGGCCATGATTTTTAAAAAAAGGTTTGGAAATACTAATTGTGAAGTACACCTATGTGAGGCAACGGGAAATAGTGACAGTGTAGTGAGTATCTGAGGAAGTATTAATTGATATTAAATATTCAGTGATAATGGTATTGTGGCTACATTTTTAGAGTCCTTATCTTTCAGAGACAAGGACTGACAGACTGAAGGATAAAACAGGACAGACAAGGACAGAGATCAGGCACCCAGACAACCGGAAGGATCTCACTGGTGTTTCTCAGAGCAGTAGAACTTCCTTGTGGTGTTTGGGGATCTGCTAACTAGTGGGCTATGGATCAGACTCAGTCCACAGTATGTTTTATTTGACCCTCGCAGTGTTTTAAGATTATTTGAGCCAACATTTTCAAATAAGGGATTTCACTTCCCGTTTCCAGCTTCTTTTGAGGAACCAAACTCTCTGGCATTTGGACCTGAGCCCTTAAACAGAGCCTCTGTTCTTCTGGAAAAGCCAGCCCGGATCACACCGGACATACCCATGCTCACAGTCTCTTCCCTTCCCCGCCCACCCTCAGTGTACGGAAATCGTATCAGGAGCAATGGCCACTGACCCCTGTTCACCAGTGGCAGGCCAGGCGGAATTTGGCCATATGGTCTCAACCAAAGCAGGAGGTAGGTGGTAGATCATCTCTATTTTACAGATGACGACAAAGGCTCAGAGAGGTTCAGCAACTCACTCAAGGACACACAGCTGTGTAAAACTGCTCCTTTGATTCCAAAGCCTGTGCTTTCATTTGTCATACCAGCTGCTGCCTCTTTCAGGTCACATAAGACACCAGCTCAGTCTCCCAGATCCTTGGGCAGTCCTGCTCTGAGGTGGGAAGGCGGGAGTCACTCCAGCTCCCCCAAGGACCTGACCCCAGTCTAGTTGGTTCCCTGGCAGGAGTGCACCTACCATATCTGACGCCCAGAGTGGATCAGTTTTCAAATTTTTTCCTTCTCTATGAGGGAGGTATTCTATTATAATAATCTGAAATAAAGTAATATTCTAAAGTGAAATTTGAGGAGCCCTATTCTGAGGTCAAAGGGCAATATTTCCAGAATCAGCCAAGCTCCATAGCATCCGTGGTCATGAGCCATTTTATTTGTCATGAACCTTCCTGTCCCTAACCAGCGAGCTCCCATCCCCGTATAAGGCAAGCTGGGCACCAAGAGACCTCTGACCAATGACTTAACACCACCCTTCCCCAAAGGAATTTTCTTTGTCTCGAGACTATAAAAACTGGCCGCAAGCCCATGAAGGAGGTCAGCTCTCCCTGGGCTGTCAGGAAGTCGGCCTGCTGTCTCTGCAGTGCCCCCTCACTACCTGGGCCCTTTGTTCTCAATAAATTCTCTCTCTTCTAAAATACTCTGTGTCTGGAAATTCTTTTCCAACCTGAGCTTGGACTGCCTCAACAGAATTGACATATTTCATGCACAAACTGAAATTTGCACTATCAAAAGAAAATATTACACCTCACAGTTGGTATTTCATTCCACTGTTTTAAGTTTTAAACATAAATACAAGTTCTAAGTAGCCACTTGGAATGAAGGAATTGAAGAAACTCAAGTTCAGTTTCTTAGTCTTTGGAGTTACTGTGCTTTTACTTATTTCAAATCTAATGCCCAAACATGGGAATACACAGCAACATTAACCCCTCCCAAAGTGAACTTGACCAATTCCAAATCGTTATGAACTTGTTTTCCAAACAAGAGCTTAAAGCTGAGCCTGAGTGTATGGGGAGTTCTCAGAATTAATTTGCATGAAGAATGATACACTTTTAAAGAATATATAATAAAAATGTGTTAATAGGAAGCTGACGTGTATTATTAAAACTCTCAACAAGGACAAAGACAAGTACCTAGAACTTACATCAACAAATGTATTTTTAGGGAATAATATTTTACCACTAACATTATTTAGAATGACAGCCCTAAGGTGATAATAAGGTCATTGTCCAGTTCTCAGACAATGTACCCCTCATCGCCTGCCTAGTCACCATGTGCTCAGCCCCTCCAGGGCAGCTTTCCTGAGTCCAGGAGGGACCCGGGGGGGCTGCCCCCTGAAGTAACAGAATGGGGAAAAGCCCAAAATGTGCTGTCAAATCTGGTACCTCAAGTGGAAGTTCTTTAAACCGCGAGGCAGTGTGCAAAGCCCGTCAGTGTTCTCAGCTTATGCTTCTGAAAGGCACATGCGTTTCAGAAGATTCTGGCGTAGTTTGAAGGGGCACAGCTGCTGTTTTCTGAGTCCTGGGCTCTAAGCTCAGGGGACTCCCACAGCCTCCTCCTCGAGTTTACGCATTTGTCAGAACAACTCATGAGCTCATGCGCTCAGCCACGTTTGACTCTTTGCGACCCCATGCTCTATAGCCCGCCAGACTGTGTCCATGGGATTTCCCAGGCAAGAATACTGGAGTGAGTTTCCATTTCCTCCTCTGGGGAATCTTACTGGCCCAGGAATCGAACCATCGTCTCTTGCGCCTCACACATTGGCAGGCGGGTTCTTTACCATTAGCACCAACTGGAAGACTCATAGACTTCAGGAAACTGCTTTACTGACTAGTTCCAGTTCAGTATAAAAAGATACACCATGGGTAAAGGGCTGTGGGAGGGGCCGGGGGCTTCCAGGGTCTGTCTGGACACTCTATCCCCCAAGCTCCTCGATGTGTTCACCCACTCAGAACTCTGCTGTTGAGGGGATTTATGGAGGTCTCATTCCATAGGCATTAAGTTATTGGCCGTTAGTAATTAACTCAGTCTTCAGTCCGTCAGCCTTCCCCAGAGGTTGAGGGAGAAGCTGAATGTTCAAACCCTCTAAATCGTGCCCTGGTCTTTTAGCAACCAGTCTCTTCTTAAAGCTATTTAGGCACCCCAAGACCGCAGTCATTACACATAAAAGACAAACTTTTTAATGAAATAGAGTTGATTTACAACATTGTGTTAGTTTCAGACGTACAGTATGATGACTAGTGTTTTGCTTTTTTTTTTTTTTTTTTTACATATTATATTCCATTACAGATTATTACAAGGTAAACTCCGGGAGTTGGTGATGGACAGGGAGGCTTGGAATGCTGCAGTCCATGGGGCCACAAAGAGTCGGACACGACTGAGCGACTGAACTGAACTGCATAGCGTGGGTATAATCCCCTGTGCTTACCAGTGGGCCCTTGTTGCTCATCTTTTTTATGTATTGCCGAGACCAGCTCGACAAGCAGGGTTTCCAAAAGCGCAATGCTGCGAGAGAAGGAGAAACGAGACGCAAGAATTCAGAGGAAAGCGAGGATCGGGGGCCAACACCGCCCCAAGGTGATATGCCAAGTCTGAACCCAAGCCAGCTTTACTAGACTTTCAGCCGTGAGTGAAAGAATGTGCGGGGAGTTACACTGTAACTCATGTGGCCTTCAGGGCCAAAGAACAAAATGATCATTAACCACTGAGTAATTAGGAAACAGTAATCAAAAACAGATCAGTAACTAAGACTAATATTCTTATCTGTAGATTTTCCACCAGATACGTAAAATATGTGACTCTGAGATGCCAGTTGAGAAACAGTCTGGGGTCGGTTTTCCCAGTTTTCAAGACTATGAACTGCTCCCTCTGGACTTGTTCCAAGAGTCTCATGCCTTATAGCATCCAGTTTATCAATAACTATAAATTTCTTCTGCAGCCCTTGCTGGAGTCTGCTTTTCTTTTATTCTTCCTGTCTCCTACAATGTATAGTGATTTGTATCTGTTAATCCCATACTCCTGATTTATCTCTCCCCCGCTTCACTGTCCCCTTTGGTGACCACAAGTTCATTTTCTCTGTCTGTGAGGCTGTTTCTGTTTTTGCATGTAGATTCACTTGTATTATTAAAAACATTCTTGCTACTCCCAAATCTTCCAACTTTTAGGAGCTCTGTGGTGGGAACCAGGGACAAAGTGCAAATACACAGTTGTCACGATCAGCCACTTGGCATATACCATCCCATTTAATGTCTTCCTCATTATAATTCTGGCAGGTGGATACCGCCATCTCCATTTAAATGATTAGGAAACGGAGGCTCAGAGAGATTAGTAAACTGGCCCAAGGCATCACAGCCAAGCCAGGATGCCAATCCAGGCCCTGGACATTTCCAAGTCTTCTGGATCCAAAGAAGGGAGGGCTTTACCCTGTTTGGTGTGTGGTGAAAAGGAGACAGGTCCTGTCTGCACATTGCCCTGAAGCCAGGGACGTGGGAACCCAGTCCCACTGGTGGAGTTGGGCCTGTTGACCGTCGGGGAGATGTCACCAGGAAACTTGGGCAACACGGAGGGAAGATGGGTGTGCTTGCCTTTTTTTGCTTATTTAAAGGACGTGTTGGCAGCTGAGTGAAAGAGGGATCAAAGTGACCTTGAGCTTTGGGCCAGGCAGCCAGACCGCTCCCACACCAAGTTAGAATGTGCCTTGGGAGTCCAGCTGGCAAACTACCAGGGAGACAGACCAAGTAACCCGCCCTGGGGAGGCAGAGCGACAGGGGGACAGACCTGCATCCCTATTTCAGGCTTTGGAAGCTAAAGTTGAGAGAAGCAAAAATGACTTGACCAAGGGCACATAGGCCCCAGTTACCTGAGTCAGGCGCCGAACCCCCGTCCACGTGACCGCGTGGTCAGTGACGTGGCCACAGCCTGGGGCTGCCCCAGGAGGGACGGAAGGCTCCGGGGTCCAGATTTCTTCCTCGGAAGCCACAGACTCTTATCTCTCACAGCGAGAAGTTCCCATAGCCGTGAAGGCTCTGCAGCCGCTGCCTACGACTTTTTCTATTCTGAGTGCAGGGTATGCAATTAGCATAAATCTGAATACATCTCTCATTTTTAACAGGAAATAGAAATACATGAGGAAAGAGATTAAAAAGCTCATGTTACCTAGTGAAACTCTGTGTCAGCCCTCTTGAGATTCTACCTTACTTTCTTCCTTCTGCCTGAGGAGCCCATTCTCAACGGTCACCCTGTACCAGACTCCTCTTTATCCTCAAGGCCCAGCTGAAAGGTCCCGTCTGTGATAGAGCTTTCGTGGGGCCTCCAGGGCAGAGTTGGCTTTTCTCCTCATACCTCCCTGGACTGTGATTGCCTCCTCAAACCCTATCTCCCTGTCTTCACCACCTGAGGTTGCCTCAAGTCCATATACCTCAGGGGACTGGCCTGGTGGAAAAGCTCTAGAAAGTTCTCTTAGTTCCCGCAGGCGCCTTGATGCTCTGTCTGCAATGCCCAGCTTCAAACAGAGGGAGCCCACACCCCAAAAGCTGTCAGGCTGACTTCAGGCCTGTTTGCACAACTTCCCCCTGACTTTGTGGTGTACTCTGAGAGTGTCAAGCTCAGAGTTGCTCTCTACCAAAGCGGCGAGGACACGGTTCTGTCTCAACACCAGGCCAGCGGTTCGCTGCAAAGGGCCTGCCACAGAGTCCCCGATCATCCTGAATATGCCCAGAATATAACTCAGATGGCAGATCCCTGGACATCCCTGGGCCTCCGGGGATCTGGGCTGGGCCTACTTTCGGATATTTAAACAAAAATAGCCCACACCCCGCATCTTAGACAGCTGCATTTCTCCTAAGCAGCCTTTGATCTTATCTCCGATTTCCTCTGCATTTCTCACCCTCCACACTGCCTTTGCCTCCCTGCACCACCCCACGCTGGATTCAGGCCTGATTGCTTCACTGCCCCCAAATTACCACAAACACAGGGTTCTGTGTGTAACAGATTTCCACTCAAAGTTTAGGAGGAGGGAAGGTTGGTTATTGCACATCTCTCGGTGCAGGTCACAGCTTTACCTTGAATATCATCTTAAAACCCCACCGAGAGGAGTCGTTTACTGACCACTTGGACCCTTTGATACCAGGCGCTTGCTTCTTGATATTTTCCAGGACTTTCCCTTCCAAGGCAGCCCCTCAGCTCCCCGATTTTCCACTTTAATTCTCCCCTCAACTAGGAGACTTCCGTTTTCTGCTCCCTACACTGTTAGAGGCTCGGGGAACACTCACAGGCCATCCAAGGGCCCTCCACACATGGTGGCCGTCCTTGAGCTGCATGGAGAGTCTGCAAGGCATTGATTTAACCGTTCCTCTTGCTGTGACCAAATTCCAGGTCAGGGGTCTCATCTAGGAACAAGGGAAATCCCAGGGCTTGTATGTTGCTGTTTTTCTTTCCGGTTCATCTCACCAGTCCCGTTTTTCCCCAGAACCTGGGATGGATGATGAAAGAGAGAAGAAATGAATGGATGGATGATGACCCAGCACACAAATCAAGAGAAGGGCAGGAGGGAGCAAGGGGGCACTTTGGAGTCGGAATTGGCTGTGAATTTACTGATAACCACACATTCCTGGAAGAGTCTAGCCAGTCATGTGCAAAAGCACCTGTCTCTCTGGTATGGATCAGATCATCCAAACGGTCATTGTGGTCAACTGTATTTGCTCCTGTCCTGCCCCGCATGAACAGAATATACGTCCTTAACCCATGGACGTGGACTTGGACTTGGCCATGTGACTTGCTCTGTCCAGTGGAACCCGAGTGGAGTAGACAGTGTTGCTGTCCTAAGCCAAGAATTTAAGATGCATTGCCTGTTTGTGTTCTTGCTCTCATGCTTTCAATGTTGGCTGTGAGAAGAAGTCATTCCAGGAAGACCAAGAATTGGAAACACATGGAGCAGATGTGAATCCAAGCCCAGCTGAGTCACAGCTGACCCAAAGATCAGGGAGTGAAACATAACCATTTATTGATTACAAGCCACTCAGTTTGGGGGAGGTTGCTTGTTCCCAGTACACACTAACTAACATGGACATCTAGTTCAACCTCTGCCCCAGTGCCTAGTTCTACCAATTGGAAATCAAGCCTCAGTGTACACACCTCCAGTGATGGGGAGCTCGCTACCTTACAAGGCTACTTAAACCCATCTCTGGATAGTTAGATCTCAACCAGCCTCCTCCATTTGAGGTCACTGTTAGTCCTAGCTCCTTCTGTTCTTCCTTCCTGGCCTCACAAAGTAAGACCACCCCGGAACAGCAGAGACAGTGTGGCAGAGACTGAAGCAGTATGGTGTTGCAGCACCACCCCCTACCTCCATAGACCTCCCACTGTTCCACACAACATGATCCCCTGTACTTCCCCTCTAGCTGCTTGCCTTGCCTATTGTCCTCTACAAATGCAGAGTCTAGAACTGACCATTGCACAGTAGCCAGTTGGCCAGGCCCTCGTTTTTATTGGTCTAGACAATATTCCTTCCTGGGACCTACCTAGTTAGAAGCAGACTCAAGCTGGACAGACCCAGGGGTAAATCCCAGACCTGTTGTGTCACCTTGAACATGCCACTTCATTCTTGGAACCTCAATTTTCTCATCTGTGAAATGAGGACAATATTTGCCTCTACCTTATAAAAGCAGTAATGTGCGCCATATACACTAGGCACAGCGCATAGAAAGCATTCAGTCAGGTCGGTAGGTGCCCACAGTGCTACTGCAGGTCAGTGGAGAAATCACTCCAAAAAGAAAGAAGAGACGGAACCAAAGCAAAAACACCACCCAGTTGTGGATGTGACTGGTAATGGAAGTAAAGCTCGATGCTGTAAAGAGCAATATTGCATAGGAACCTGGAATGTTAGGTTCATGAATCAAGGCAATTTGGAAGTGGTCAAATGGCAAGAGTGAACATCAACATTTTAGGAAAGGAATCAGCAAACTAAAATGGACTGGAATGGGTGAATTTAACTCAGATGACCATTATATCTACTCCTGTGCGCAAGAATCCCTTAGAAGAAATGGAATAGCCATCATAGTCAACAAAAGAGTCCAAAATGCAGTACTTGGATGCAATCTCAAAAATGACAGAATGATCTCTGTTCATTTCCAATGCAAACGATTCATTTTCACAGTAATTCAAGTCTATGCCCCGACCAGTAATGCTGAAGAAGCTGAAGCTGAATGGTTCTATGAAGACATACAAAACCTTCTAGAACCAACACCCAAAAAAGACGTCCTTTTCATTATAGGGGACTGGAATGCAAAAGTAGGAAGTCAAGAACTACCTGGAGTAACAGGCAAATTTGGCCTTGGAGTACAGAATGAAGCAGGGCAAAGACCAATAGAATTTTGTCAAGAGAATGCATTGGTCATAGCAAACACCCTCTTCCAACAACACAAGAGAAGACTCTACACATGGACATCAGCATATGGCCAACACTGAAATCAGATTGCTTATATGCTTTGCAGCCAAAGATGGAGAGACTCTATACGATCAGCAAAAACAAGACCAGGAGCTGACTGTGGCTCAGACCATGAACTCCTTATTGTCAAATTCAGAGTTAAATTGAAGTAACTAGGGAAAACCACTAGATCATTCAGGTATGACCTAAATCAAATCCCTTTTGATTATACAGTGGAAGTGAGAAATAGATTCAAGGGATTAGATCTGATAGACAGAGTGCCTGAAGAACTATGGACGGAGGTTCATGACATTGTACAGGAGGCAGTGATCAAGACCATCCCCAAGAAAAAGAAATGCAAAAAGGCAAAATGGTTATCTGAGGAGGCCCTACAAATAGCTGAGAAAAAAAGAGAAGCAAAAAAGCAAAGGAGAAAAGGAAAGATATTCCCATTTGAATGCAGAGTTCCAAAGAATAACAAGGAGAGATAAGAAAGCTTTCCTCAGTGATCAGTGCAAAGAAATAGAGGAAAACAATAGAACTGGAAAGACTAGAGATCTCTTCAAGAAAATTAGAGATAACAAGCGAACATTTCATGCAAAGATGGGCACAAGAAAGGACAGAAATGGTATGGGCCTAACAGAAGCAGAAGATGTTAAGAAGAGGTGGCAAGAATACACAGAACTAAACAAAAAAGATCCTCACGACCCAGATAACCACGATGGTGTGATCACTCACCTAGAGCCAGACATCCTGGAATGTGAAGTCAAGTGAACCTTAGGAAGCATCACTATAAACAAAGCCAGTGGAGGTGATGGAATTCCAGTTGAGCTATTTCAAATCCTCAAAGATGATGCTGTGAAAGTGCTACACTCAATATGCCAGCAAATTTGGAAACTCAACAGTGGCCACAGGACTGGAAAAGGTCAGTTTTCATTCCAATCCCAAAGAAAGGCAATGCCAAAGAATGCTCAAACTACCACACAATTGCACTCATCTCACACACTAGCAAAGCAATGCTCAAAATTCTCCAAGCCAGGCTTCAACAATATGTGAACCGAGAACTTCCAGATGTTCAAGCTGAATTTAGAAAAGACAAAGGTACCAGAGATCAAATTCCCAACATCTGCTGGATCATTAAAAAAGCAAGAGAGTTCCAGAAAAACATCTATTTCTGCTTTATGGACTATGCCAAAGCCTTTGACTGTGTGGATCACAACAAACTGTGGAAAATATCTTCAGGAAATGGCAATACGAGACCACCTCACCTACCTCCTGAAAAATCTGTATGCAAGTGCAGAAGCAACAGTTAAAACTGGACATGGAACAACAGACTGGTTCCAAATTGGAAAAGTAGTAGGTCAAGGCTATATATTGTCAATCTGCTTATTTAACTTGTATGCAGAGTACATCATGTGAAATGTCAGACTGGATGAAGCACAAGCTGGAATCAAGATTGCCAGGAGAAATATCAGTAACCTCAGATATGGAGATAACACCACCCTTATGGCAGAAAGTGAAGAACTAAAGAGCTTCTTGATGAAAGTGAAAGAAGATAGTGAAAAAGTTGGTTTAAAACTCAACATTCAGAAAACTAAGACCATGGCATCCTGTCCCATCACTTCATGGCAAATAGACGGGGAAACAGTGAAAACAGTGACAGACTTTATTTTGGAGGACTCCAAAATCACTGCAGATGGTGACTGCAATCAGGAAATTAAAAGACTCTTGCTCCTTGGAAGAAAAGTTATGACCAACCTAGACAGCATATTAAAAAAGCAGAGACATTACTTTGCCAACAAAGGTCCATCTAGTCAAAGCTATGGTGTTTCCAGTAGTCATGTATGGATGTGAGAGTTGGACTATAAAGAAAGCTGAGTGCCAAAGAATTGACGCTTATGAGCTGCAATGTTAAAGAAGACTCTTGAGGGTCCCTTGGACTGCACCCAGTTCATCCTAAAGGAAATCAGTCCTGAATATTCATTGGAAGGACTGAAGTTGAAGCTGAAACTCCAATACTTTGGCCACCTGATGTGAAGAACTGACTCATTTGAAAAGACTCTCATGCTGGGAAAGATTGAAGGCGGGAGGAGAAGGGGATGACAGAGGATGAGATGGTTGGATGGCATCACTGACTCAATGGACATGAGTTTGATTAAACTCTGGGAGTTGGTGATGGACAGGGAAGCCTGGAGTGCTGCAGTCCATGGGGTCACAAAGAGCCTGACACAACTGTGGGACTGAACTGAACTGAACACTCTTTTGCAGCGATGTTTAATTTTTCATGAGAAAAGTGCTGCCTCTCACCGTCCTCACTCCATGGTGAGGGAGGAAGCAGAGGCAAAAGAGTGAAAGAGACTTTGGGGTCGTGCAAGCCAGTCTTGGGTCCCACCCTTGTCTCTCGCTGGTGTGCGACTGTGGGTCAACCAGTTCACCTTCCATCTTGCATCTTTGGGACGTGAAAGGATTTTTTTAAACAACTTTATTGACATATAATTCACATACCATAGAATTTGCCCATAAGGTATACCATTCAATGGCTTCCAGGGTATTCACAGAGCTTCGTATCCATCACCACAATCAATTTTAGAACATCTTCATCAAAACATTACATCAAAACGAAACCTCACCCTCTTGAGCCATCAAGACCAATCCACCTGGCCCTCCTGGCTGCCACTGAGCTGCTTTGTGTCTCTGTAGGTTTGCTGTTCACGGAAATGAATGCTGCCTTTTACAACTGGTTCATTTCCTTATAATAATGCTTTCAGGATGCATCCCTGTCACGTGAAGAAATTTTTTTTTTTTTTTAATTATCAATCTGGACTTTCTCACATGCCACTTTCACTTCTAGAAGTCAATATTAACCCAATCAGCCCCCATGGATACTAAAGGCCATTATCTTCCATCCTTTCACATTCAGTCCTCATAGCAAACCTATGACAGGGCTTGGGATATCTTTCTGATGGGAAAACAGAGGCTCTTTAAGTGAGGATGCAAGGAATTCCTAGAAAGGGTGCTCCCTGCTTGCCTACTTTGACCTCAGCAGGCAGCATCTCCAGAGTCCTCAGAAGATGCTCCAGAAGTCTCATCTGCAAAACCTCCCAGGCCCCGGACTCTGGGCTCTGGACCTCTGGGTCAGGGTTCCAAACCACACTGAAACGTTTTGTATGTTAATGTCTTTTATTGGGCTTTTATTGGTATTTTTAAATAGCCCAGGGCTATAAAATTCTTAAAATAAAACAGGGGAAGATTCAATGGCATTGGATTTGAAATGATTTCTTGGGTTATGACACGAAAGGAACACACAACAAATGTAAAAATAGTTCTGTTGGACTATATCAAAATTTAAAACTGCACAGAGTGAAAATGCAACCTAATAGGAGAAAACTATTACACATCTTGTATTGGATAAGGGCTTAATATCAGAATACATGGAGAACTAATAGAACTCCACAGCAACAACAAAAACCCAGCCCAGTTTAAAAAAGTGGGCAAAGGATTTGAACAGCTATTCCTTCAAAGAAGATAATGTAGAATGAAATCTCACCATTGCTACAGTATGAATCCACCTTGAGAATATTGTGCTACATGAAACAAGCCAGACAAAGACAAATATTATATTATTTCTCTAAAAAATGAAACAAACAGAAGAAAACAAAACTCATAGATACAGAAAACAGAATGATGGTTGCCAGGGGGAGGGGTGTGAAAGGTGGGGGAGATGACGAGGGTCAGTAGGTATAAACTTCCTCCTGTTATAAAATAAAAAAGTCATGGGGATGTGTTGTATTAATAAAAAAGGAAAAAAGTAGAATTCAGAGCAAATAAAAGGTAAAAGAATATCTTTTTAAAAGAAGATATACAAATGGCCAGAAAGCATATGAAAAGATGCTCAACATCACTAAAATGCAAATCAAAACCACGATAACTCTTCACATCCATTATGGTGACTACTATCAAAAATAAACAAATAGGTATTAGCAAAGATGTGGAGAAACTGGAACCTTTGTGCACTGTTGGTAGGAATGTAAAATGGTACAATGGCTGTGGAAAACAGTGTGGGGGTGCCTTAAAGCACTAAAAATAGAATTACCATGTGATCTAGCAATTTACTTATGAGTATATACCCACAGGAACTGAAAGCAGGATCTCAAAGAGATATTAATACAACCAAGATCATAGCAGCAATATTGACAGTAACCAAAAGGTGGAAGAAACCCAAATGTTTATTGATGGATAGATAGACAAGCAAAATGCTGTGTATGCATACAACAGAATTCAAACCTTAGAAGGAAAGGAAATTCTGACACAAGCTGCAACATGGATGAACCTTGAAAACATTACACTAATTGAAATAAGTCGGTGACAAAAAGACAAATACTGTATGATTCCACTTACATGAGGAAGAGTGGTCAGATTCTTAAGATAGAAAATAGAATGATGGTCTCCAGGGGCTGGAGAAGGGAGAAATGGGGAGTTGTTGTTGACTGGGTACAAAGTTTGTTTTTCACAACCCTGTGAATGTACTTAATACTGCCAAACTGTACACTTTAAAACGGTAAGATGTTCAATTTTATGCTATGTGTATTTTAACCACAATTAAAAGCAGAAGTACATGAATGAATAAATGAATGAATTAAAAGAGCCCAGAGTCTTCTATATTTTCCTAAAGGCCACAGTCCCGCAAACTCCAAGAAGACCCAAATGGGTTCCCAGTGGGGGAGAAGAAGTCCCTCCTGCCCCCTGGTGGAGGGAAAACTGTTTTTAGGCAGGGAAAGTTTTAGCCACGTAAGTTGTTTTTTTGGACTTCACTAGTAGTGAAGTGAAAGTCGCTCCGTCATGTCCAACTCTTTGCTACCCCTGGACTGTATTCTCCAGGCCAGAATACTGGATGGGTAGCCTTTCCCTTCTCCAGGGGATCTTCGCCAACCCAGGGATCAAACCTGGGTCTACCGCATTGCAGGCAGATTCTTTACCAGCTGAGCCACAAGGGAAGCCCAAGAATACTAGAGTGGCTAGCCTATACCTTTTCCAGGGATCTTTCTGACTAGGAATCAACCAACTGAGCTATCAGGGAAGCCCCCGACTGTCAGCTTGATACATGGTTAATATGCTAGATCTTTTATGAAATCAAGCTTCCCTGATAGCTCAGCTGGTAAAGAATCCGCCTGCAATGCAGGAGACCCTGGTTCCATTCCTGGGTCGGGAAGTTCTCCTGGAGAAGGGAAAGGCTACCCACTCCAATATTCTTGGGCTTCCCTGGTGGCTTAGACTGTGAAGAATCCACCTGCAATGCGGGAGACCTGGGTTGGGAATATCCCCTGGAAGAGGGCATGGCAACCCACTCCAGTATTCTTGCCTGGAAAATGCCATTGGCAGAGGAGGCTGGCGGGCTACAATCCAAGGGATCGCAAGGTGTCAGACATGACTAAGCACAGCACACGTTGTTTTTAGGCAGGTACAAAGTCTGCTATACCTAACACCCTTTGGCCCAGGCCTGGGAAGGCGGCACAGGGCTAGAGACAATAAAAGGGTCCTCACACCTCCATTAGCACACAGAGCACTCACAGTCACTCATCAGATTCATTTTGCAGAATCCTGCTTAGGTGACCATTTTATAGATAAGTAAAGAGGCTTGTTCAAGGTCACACGGCTAGAAAGCCGTAGAGTAAATCCTCAAGCCCACACACCTTTTCCAAGCCTCTGCTCTTTCCTCAACCTCTCAGCAACATGCCCCAGAGCCTGAGTGATGCTACCAGCTCTCTCAAAAAAGTTCTCAATATAACTTCTCCTCCCAGGCCTTTACCCTCCTCTTACAGAAAATGAAAGCTCCAGGGTTAAAATGTCTATGCATGCCGCTCATTCAGCCCTTCAGCAGGCAGCGCTGACAGCATTCTGGGCTCTGGGTACTTTCCTGGCCCCGTGGATGCAGCGGGAATCAGGTGGATCAGGCCCCTGTCTTCATGGAGCTCACGGACAATAAGCACGTAAACAAATGGGAGATCCCAGAGTACAAGCACCCCAAAAGACAAGGCCAAGGGTATCTGGAGAAGACTGCATTTAAGGGCAGCGAGAGAAAGCAGGGCCGCTTCCCTCGTGTGTGTGTGTGTGTGTGTGTGTGTGTGTAGTCATTCAGTCATGTCTGACTCTTTGCGACCCCATCCAGGCCAGAATACTGGAGTGGGTTGCCTTTCCCTTCTCCAGGGGAGGACTTCCCTCATAGCTCTGTTGATAAAGAATCCACCTGCAGTTTGATTCCTGGGTCCGGAAGATCTGCTGGAGAAGGGATAGACTACCCACTCCAGAATTCTGGCCTGGAGAATTCCATGGACTGTATAGTCCAAGGGGTCGCAAAGAGGAGAACACGACTGAGCGACTTTCACTTTCACTTTCTCCAGGGCATCTTCCAGACCCAGGGATGGAACCTGGGTCTCCTGCATTGCAGGCAGATTCTTTACCATCTGAGCGGGAAGCCTCCACTGGCTCAGTGGTAAAAATCTGCCTGCAATGCAGGAGACCCAGGTTCCATCCCTGGGTCTGGAAGATCCCCTGAAGACAGAAATGGCTACCCACTCCAGTATCCTTGCCTGAGAATAAACAAGAACAACAACAGAGAAAGCAGGCCTCCTAGAAAAAAGTGGCATTCCAGTTGAAAATTAGAAACTCAAAAGGAGCCAGCCATTAAAGAGCAGCAGAGAACACTCCAGGCCTAAATAATGCGAAAGGTGTGGGAATAGACGTGGCTTCTCAGAAAAACAGCCAGGAAGCCAGCATGGCTAGAGGGTGGTGAGCGAGAGGCGGCAGGTAGGAGGCCGGTGGGGAGTGAGGCAGGAGGCAGGTGCTGAGGCGGGAAGCCAGGAGCAGGGCTCGGAATCGTTCTGGCCGAGAAGGAGTGTCCTGAGGCAGTGACAAGAAGGAAAAAGCAGCCTGGCCCGGGTGTGTGGTGTTGACTGCAGGGCGCTGCGCCCTTGAGAGCTGGGACACCCTCACTCTGCCGGATCCCCTTCTGTGCCAAGTGAAGGCTCCGTCTCCCAGGGGCTCTTCTCCTCCCGTCAGGTCTGTCCTGATGCTCTGGACAAACGGACACACCTAGGAGCTGAGCAGGCGCTGGCTCGGTCCTCTCATTTCCTTCCCTGTTTGCTTTTCCCAGCCCCAATAGGCTCTGGGCCTGGGTTCCCACCCTTCCCGGGAGCTCTGTCCGTGTCTGGGCCTCTAGCGGGCGGGCAAGGGTGACCTTCACCGCCTGAGCAGTGCAGCCAGGGCTGAGCGCTACACTGGACCAGCCCTGAGGCAGAAAAGGCTTAGGAGGCAGAGATCAGTGGGGAAGCTCCAGAGAAGGGGGAAATTAATGCTAAGTAGGACCTGGAGAGCGCCTGGGGCAACCTCGGCCTGGAGAGGAAAAGCAACTGAATCTCAGGTCACACCCAGTAATCTGATGGTCCTAGTGCGTAGTGATAATAATAATAACGATAATGACCACAGTACAGCTGTTGATAATAATCATTAAGCTCTCACTCTGTGCCAGACACTGTCTGAAGGCATTTACATGTTTAACTTTTTTGCTTTTCACAGCAACCCTATGAGGTAGGAGCTATTAGACACCCAATTTCTAGAGGACAGAGACTAAGAGATTTAGCCACTGGATCGGGCTCAGACTCAACACCTGTTGCCTCCAGAACCCCACTCTTACTTTTCACAGAAGCATAGTTGATTTATAAAGTTCTGTTAGTTTGCAGTATACAGCAGAGTGATTCAACTATATATATATATATATATATATATATATATATATATATGTATATTCTTTTTCAGATTCTTTTCCATTATAGAGTATTTTAAGATATTGAATGTTAATTCCCTTTGTTATCCAATAGGTCCTTGTTGTTTATCTATCCTTTCTGTTAATCCCAAACTCATCACATATCCCTGCCCCCTCCTTTCCCTTCGGTAACCATAGTTTGTTTTCTGTGTCTGTGAGTCTATTTCTATGTTGTATATAAATGCATTTGTATTAAAGAGTCCACATGTAATTGATGTCATATGATAGTTGTTTTTGTCTGACTCACTTCACTCGGTTTGATCACCTCCAGCTCCATCCACGCTGCTGCAAACAGCCGAATTTATTCTTTCTTATGGCTAATATTCTATCATACAGTGTATATGTATATTGTGCGGATACCTCATCTTCTTCATCCATTGATCTACTGGTGATGCTTAGGTTGCTTCCGTATCTTAGCTATTGTAAATAGCACTGCTATGAACTTTGGGATGCATGTATCTTTTCAAATTAGAGTCTTCATTTTTTTCCAGAAAATTACCCAGAAGTGTGATTGCTGGAACATATGGTAGCTCTATCTTTGGTTTTTTAAGGACTCTCCACACTGTTCTCCATAGTGGCTGTACCAACGTACACTCCCACCAACAGTATAGGAGCAGGGCCCCACTCTTAACAACTGTGCTGCCAAAGGAAGGCTCAGAGCAGGGAACCCGCTTGCCCACGGTCACTCCGGCTCACTCACACTCACGCCGTATCTCTGCCGGCCACTGTCCCCCACAGGGGATGTCATATGCCTTTTTATGTTGATGGCACCAAGCAGAGCACAGGGTTGGCACAGAAAATGCCAGTTGAATTGAAGCTAAATTGTGGTAACAAATTTTGCCTAACTGTTGCAGATTTATTCAGTACATACAGGGGGAAGAGAAAGAAGTTTCAGGAAGGAGGCAGATGGAACAAGCCCGGCTGGTGGTCATAGTAGAAAACACATGGACTTTCTGAGAAGTCACAGACTACTCATCTGCGGGATCTTCAACAAGTCATTTAGATACTCATCATCAGTTTCCTTATCTAGAAAAATTAGGATACAATTCACAGCCTCACACAGCATGGTCAACCGATGGACATAGAGAAGGATGTGGCCGATTTTTTCTGCAAAGGACCAGGTAATAAATGTTCTCAGCTTTGCAGGTCATAGAGTCTCTGTCACAGCTTCTTAATGGCTTTTGTAGCGCAAAAGTAGTCGTAGACAACACATACTCACAGAGACAGGCAGCAGGCTGGTTGGCCCACAGGCCATGGTTTGCTGATACAAAGCGGCTAGCCAAAACACAGACCTAGGTGTGACTTTCATGGGCCCCAGGAGCTTGTGCCTATGTGGATCTCTTCCACCATAATAAAATTTTGTGAGGCCTGGAAATTTTCTTTTTAATGTGAAAATTTTTCCCCCTGGGACTTTAAAATAAACTCTTTTCATAGGATAGGATACCAAAATTATTGTCTGTCCCAGGCATTGTGCCCATGTGCCTAATGGGTGAGTCAGCAGTTGGCAGCCAGCAGGCACTCAGGAACTGGGACCTCCCCTCCCAGCCTCTTTTCTTTGCTGGGTGGGACTGTATCTTTGTTGTCTAGAAGTGCATAAGAAAATATCAGAGACTGGGTGGCTTAAATCACACAAATATATTTTCTCCTGGCTCTGGAGGCTAGACCTCTGAGATCAAGGAGTCAGCATGGTCAGGTGCTGGTGAGGCCTTTCTTCCTGGCTTGCAGACATCCGCTGTCTCACTGTGTGCTCACATGACCTCTTTTTAGTGTGAAGGAGAAGGGCTGGGGAGAGAGAGAAGAAGCTCTCTGATGTCTCTTCTTATAAGGAAACTATCAGATCAGGGCCTCACCCTTATTACCTGACTTAACTTTAATTACTTCCTTAGAGGCTGAGTCTCCAAATACACCCACACTCTGGGTTAGAGTTTCAACATACAAATGGGAGTGGGGACACAAATGTTTAGTCCTTAAGAGCCTGAAATCGGACAAGAAGGAAGGACGGCTTTTATGAGCTCAAGCTTTGCAGTAAGGTCAACTGGGTGTTAGATCTTGGTGGACCCTCCCTGGCGTTTATCAGAGAAATCATTTCACTTCTTCTGCCCCCAAGTTGTTCTTCTACAAAATGGGGGTAATTTCTATGTCACTGGGCTGTCAAGGGATATGTAACAAGCATTCAACAGAGACTCACACATGGTAAGCACACGATCAACGTTAGTGATAGTGAGCCAAGTACTGACCCATTCGTCAGGCACAGCCTATGGGGCCCACAATACTTTCAGTGTCCAACGACAAGTTTAATTTACTTTAAAATCATAACACACACCCACATACACACGCACACACACACACATTTCATAATAAAAGAAGGACATTCCTAGGGCCCACAGAATTCTACTATGTTAGAAAGTGAAATGAAAGTCACTCAGTCATGTCTGACTCTTTGTGACCCCATGGACTGTAACCCGCCAGGCTCCTCTGTCCATGGGGATTTTCCAGGTCAGAATAGTGGAGTGTGTAGCTGTTCCCTTCCCCAGGGGATCTTCCCAACCCAGGAATCGAGCTCAGGTCTCCTGCATTGCAAACCTATGCGTTACTGTCTGAGCCACCGGGAAGAGACCCATAAAGGCACATGTTCCTAGGGCCCACGAAAGTCACACGCAGTGCTGTGTGCCTCGCCCTGGCTAGGCGCTTTGTATCAGAGGGCAGCAAGCCATGGGCCACAGGCCAAGTCACCGTCTGCCTGTTTTTGTACATATGTATCGTCTATGGTTACTTGTGTACTACAGAAGCCGTTGAGAAGGGGTAACAGGGACTGTATGGCTCACAGAGCTGAGAAAACTCATTACCTGGCCCTTTGCAGAAAAAAATGGCCACCTCCCACTTTACACCCATCAGCTGAGTTACTACTCCATGCCCTGTGATGGTGGTAATGTTGCCAGGGAAGGTGAAGGGATGCATATGAAGATGGTGGTGATGATGTTGATAAGGGTCATCTTATTAAAAAAAAAAAAAAAAAACCAGAGTGATTGGATGGCCGCAGTGGCTGGGGATTTTCAGCTGAGCATAAATCCTTGCCATCACCAGTGCAAAGAAGACCCGCCAAAAGGAGTGGATCCTAGCATCCACTGGGGATGCTCAGTGAATCCCTTTTTCTGGGCTCCCTGCACACAACCTTTCTGTTAAAACTCTTCATCCAGTTGAACTAATACTCGTGGCCCCATTTACACTCTGACACCAATTCTCTGAGATCAGCTGCATGTCCTGGAGCTAGTGTCATGCCCACAGATCTAAGATCTCTTCTGTAAGACTGCCTCGACTTGAGACGCCAGCCACCAGTCTCAGGAGCCACCCACACTTCTCACTGGCTGACTATAAATTTCCAGGTTCCCATGGCTCCCAGAGGCTTGCTAATTCTCTAGAATGACTCACACAATGCACTGAAAGTGCTATACTTATGATTACAGTTTTATTTTAAAGGATACAGATCAGCACCAGCCAAGTGAAGAGACGCATAGG
This sequence comes from Muntiacus reevesi, assembly GCF_963930625.1. Classification (NCBI taxonomy): domain Eukaryota; kingdom Metazoa; phylum Chordata; class Mammalia; order Artiodactyla; family Cervidae; genus Muntiacus; species Muntiacus reevesi. The sequence continues at coordinate 5,790,103 of NC_089255.1, read as the reverse complement.
ATGAGTCTCAAGAGAAGGATTCGGGGCTTTTTCATCCTGCATGGAATACAGACACATCCCCCTCCCAGCACACCAATGTATTCGCCAATCAGGAAGCTCCACCGTGCTGTGGTGTCAGAGTTTCTATTGGGGTTTCATTAGGTAGGCATGACTGAGTAAATCACTGGCCACATAATTGAACTCAGTCTTCAACCCCTCCCCTCCTTTGAAGTCAGGCTGGCCCAAAGTTCCAGCCCTCTAATGATAGGTTTACCATGATATTGAATGGTTTGTCTTGAAAATGAACAGAGATCATTCTGCCGAAGAAGCTGAACGGTTCTATGAAGACCTACAAGACCTTTTAGAACTAACACCCGAGAAAGATGTTCTTTTCATTATAGAGGACTGAAATGCAAAAGTAGGACGTCAAGAAGTTACCTGGAAGTTTGCCTGGAGTAACAGGCTAATTTGGCCTTGGAGTACAGAATGAAGCAGGGCAAAGGCTAATAGAGTTTGGCCAAAAGAATGCACTGGTCATAGCAAACACCCTCTTCCAACAACACAAGAGAAGACTCTACACATGGACATCGCCAAATGGCTAACACCAAAATCAGATATATTCTTTGCAGCTAAAGATGGAGAAGCTCTGTATAGTCAGCAAAAATAGGACTGGGAGCTGACTGTGTCTCAGATCATGACTCCTTATTGCCAAATTCAGACTTAAATTGAAGTAAGTAGGGAAAACCACTAGACCATTCAAGTATGACCTAAATCAAATCCCTTACAATTATACAGTGGAAGTGAGAAATAGATTTAAGGGACTAGATCTGATAGACAGAGTGCCTGAAGAGCTATGTATGGAGGTTCATGACATTGTACAGGACACGGGGATGAAGACCATCCCCAAGAAAAAGAAATGCAAAAAGGCAAAATGGCTGTCTGAGGAGGCCTTACAAATAGCTGTGAAAAGAAGAGAAGTGAAAAACAAAGGAGAAAAGGAAAGATATACCCATTTGAATGCAGAGTTCCAAAGAATAACAAGAAGAGACAACACTTCCTCAGTGATGAGTGCAAAGAAATAGGGGGAAATCATAGAATGGGAAAAACTGGAGATCTCTTCAAGAAAATTAGAGATACCAAAGGAACATTTCTTGCAAAGATGGGTGCAAGAAAGGACAGAAATGGTAGGGACCTAACAGAAGCAGAAGATATTAAGAAGAGGTGGCAACAATATATAGAACTGTACAAAAAAGATCTTCGTGACCCAGATAATCATGATGGTGTGATCACTCACCTAGAGCCAGACATCCTGGAATGTGAAGTCAAGTGGGTTTTAGGAAGCATCACTATGAACAAAGCTAGTGGAGGTGATGGAATTCCAGTAAAGCTATTTCAAATCCTGAAAGATGATGCTGTGAAAGTGCTGCACTCAGTATGCCAGCAAATCTGGAAAACTCAGCAGTGGCCACAAGACTGGAAAAGGTCAGTTTTCATTCCAATCCCAAAGAAAGGTAATGCCAAAGAATGTTCAAACTACCTCACAATTGCAGTCATGTCACACACTCAAATTTCTCCAAGCCAGGCTTCAGCAATACATGAACCATGAACTTCCAGATATTCAAGCTGACTTTAGAAAAGGCAGAGGAACCAGAGATCAAATTGCTAACGTCTGCTGGATCATCAAAAAAGCAAAAGAGTTCCAGAAAAACATCTATTTATGCTTTATGGACTATGCCAAAGCCTTTGACTGTGTGGATCACAATAAACTGTGTAATATTCTTCAAGAGATGGGAATACCAGACCACCTGACCTGCTCCTTGAGAAATCTGTATGCAGGCCAAGAAGCAACAGTTAGAACTGGACATGGAACAACAGACTGTTTCCAAATAGGAAAAGGAGTACGTCAAGGCTATATTGTCACCCTGCTTATTTAACTTATATGCAGAGTACATCATGAGAAACGCTGGGCTGGAGGAAGCACAAGCTGGAATCAAGATTGCTGGGAGAAACATCAATAACCTCAGATAGGCAGATGACACCACCCTTATGGCAGAAAGTGAAAAACTAAAGAGACTCTTAATGAAAGTGAAAGAGGAGAGTGAAAAAGTTGGCTTAAAACTCAACATTCAGAAAACTAAGATCATGGCATCCAGTCCCATCACTTCATGGCAAATAGATGGTGAAACAGTGGAGACAGTGTCAGACTTTGTTTTTCTGGGCTCCAAAATCACTGCAGGTGGTGACTGAAGCCATGAAATTAAGAGATGATTACTCCTTGGAAGAAAAGTTATGACCAACCTAGACAGCATATTAAAAAAGCAGAGACATTACTTTGCCAACAAAGGTCCATCTAGTCAAAGCTATGGTGTTTCCAGGGGTCATGTATGGATGTGAGAGTTGGACTATAAAGAAAGCTGAGCACCAAAGAATTGATGCCTTTGAATTTTGGTGTTGGAGAAGACTCTTGAGGGTACCTTGGACCTCAAGGAGATCCAACCAGTCAATCCTAAAGGAGATCAATCCTGAGTGTTCATTGGAACGACTGATATTGAAGCTGAAACTCCAGTACTTTGGCCACTTGATGCGAAGAGCTGACTCATTTGAAAAGACCCTGATGTTGGGAAAGATTGAGGGAAGGAAGAGAAGGGGATGACAGAGGATGAGATGGTTGGATGGCATCACTGACTCTATGGACATGAGTTTGGGTAAACGCCGGGAGTTGATCATGGACGGGGAGGCCTGGCGTGCTATGGTCCATGGGGTCGCAAAGAGTTGGACATGAGTGAGTGACTGAACTGGACTGAATGATAGGTTTGGTCTTTCTGGTGACCAGTCCCCATCCTGAGGCTATCTAGGATCCCACTGTGATCTCTTCATCAGCACAACAAAGACACTAATATCATTCAGGAAATTTTAAAGGCTTTTAGAGTTCCACGGCAGGATGAAAACCAGATATATTCCTTATTATACCACGCCTCCCTTAGGAAGCACCTCCTTCTCTGCCTCTCCAAACTTTGATGGAATTCCCAGGCTCTTCGCTTACTGTTCTCAACCAGGGAGACATCTTGCCCCTGGAAATGACCTCTGCAGGGGCTAAGCTCATCTTTCAACCATATGTGCTCATTTTGCTCACTTTGAGGTAACAACCAGCCCTCCCTAAAACTCCTTCTGACCTGGATCCTGAGCTGCACACCTAAACCCCACTTCCTCAGCTGAGGCTGGGGTTCCTCACTTGCTTATAAACGGGATCTGCTCAGATTCCCTCTCTCACCTGATCACTGCCCAAGAGCTCTCTTGTTTAAAGTTAATTTTTATTGATGTGTAGTTGTTTCACAATGCTGGGCTAGTTTCTACTATACAGCAAAGTGAATCAACTATACATGTACATAGAACGCTTCTTTTTTGGATTTTTTTTCCCATTTAGGTCACCACAGAGCACGGAGTTGGGTTCCCTGAGCTATTAATATATAGTAGGTTCTCTGGCTGTGCTTTCTTAGCTCATCCCAACTTCAGACCCTGAGATTACCTAGCTTTCAAGAGAAGCCTAGAATTCTGGCTTGAAATGAGTCCTAAAAAGACATTAAGCCCAATTGCCAATGGCACATTCCCAGTTTTGCCCTTTCTTAGTTGGATGACCTTGAGCAAGTCACTTCAAGTCCAGAAGGTTACATTTCGTTATCTGGAAAACAGAAGAATAACTCTCCATTAGTCAGGATTTGGCTAGGGCTTGCCACAATAACAAATTCTTCCTCACATAACAAAGATGCTTTCCCACTCACAGCACAGCTGTCCCATGACTATATCATATAGAGCACGTGGTCTCCAGGGCCACCAGGGCAGAGGAAATAGGGGGGCCAGAGGAGGTACCCTGGCTCTCAGTTGTCCTGGCCCAAAGTGACCCACATCAACTTGGCTCACAAGCTACCGGCCCACAGCTGCCATGCGGCTCCCACACGGCTGCAGAGATTGCTGGAGGATGTCTATGTGCTATCTGGCAGGTGTCCACAACCTCTCCACAAGCTCTTTGACTCAGTGGGAGGTGGGGGGAATCAAGAAAGCTCATGTATGTGAAAACTCCAGCCACAGAGCAAGTGATTGCTAATCAGTTTCCTGATTTCACAAAGGCCTCTGTTTGGCTTGGTGAACCCTTTGGTCCTGATAAGACAGGTGGGTCCTGTCTGTGCTGTTTCACTGCACAACTTCCTGGCTTACAGGCTGCCAGGATAGGACAGGTCCTAGTGATCTGGCTGCTGGGGCTATTCATTCCGGGCTGAGATAAGCCCTCCAAAGATGACCACCTTACTTCTCCCAACTCCTCACCCTCACCCTCACCCTGGGATCAGAGATCCTAATTTCCTCAAATCAATGACAGAGACAGAGCTTATCTCAAATATCACTGATGTTTACCTTGGCAATCAAAGAACGAAAAAAATCTGACTTAGTGCTATCCCTTTTTAGTTTCTGGCAAAGTTTAGTCTGTGTAGCTGTAACCAAATTGGTTAGTAGAATGGAGTGCACGACATGGAGTCAAGACTGCATTTGCAATGACAGCAAAAATAGCAGCAGACATTTATTGAGCATGTATGTATGCCAGGCTTCTGGCCGAGCGTTTTATGAGAATCATCTCACTGAATTCTCAATATCTCTGTGAGGAGGATCTTATCATCCCCATTTTATGAGTGGAAAGATGGAGGCCTGTCCCTATGTCACAGCTGGTCTGCAGCAGAGCCAAGATCTGTCGGATTCCACAGCTTAAGGGGTAGACCACTCTGCTCCATGCCTAGGATCAAACAGGCTTTGCTGCTTACCAGTGGTAAGCACATTTACCAAATGCAAAGGGTTTCCAATGCCTGGGGTATATGAGGTTTAAATTAATTCATCTTTCAGCTACTGTTTACTAAGTGCATGCCAGGTCTAAGGAGCTGGCTAGATTCTGAGGTTGAGTAGATGGGTCAGGTGTGGCATTCTTAAAGATCTCATGGTTCAAGATATCATTAATTCCCAAGGAGCAAGAAAAAGGCCTTGAGAGAATGAGAGGGAGGAACGTGAAAGTTGGAGATAGGAAAAGAAAAGATCAAGAAGGGCTGAGCCCCGATGGATGGATAGGCATCAGGAAGCTAAGAAAGAAGGGTCCTACAGCAGAAAACGGTGCGTGCAATGGCAGAGAGGCACGAAGGGACATTGTCTGGGAACTGCAAATGGGCTCTTCACTGTTGGAGCATAAAATCTAGGATGGGGACAGGGAGGGGATACTGTTAGGAGATGTGACTAGAGAGGTAGCTGGAGCCACCTTCATTCACCCATCTATTCATACATTAAGGGCCATCCACTGAGCATCAAAGGATTCCAGGCACTGTGAGAGATACTGGAGATCCAACAGATACCTTACGCAGAGCTTGAAGTGTGCGGGAGGGACACGTGCAAGATACCAGCAGGTGAGTAAATGAGAGAGTTTCAGAGCGACGCAAGCAAGAGCAAGGGTCTTCAATGCCAGGCCAAGGGGGCCACAAAAGAGTCGCAGGCAGAGGACAAACAAGGTGAGATCTACATTTTGGAAGCTCACTGCATGCAGGAGGGGAGGCTGGTGCACCACCTGGGCAGACACCCCTAACCCCGGGCTGCGCTCATGGTGGGTGCTCAGATAACACTAGGGATCCGGCTCTCACTGTGTTGCACTTCTGGATCTGGGGCCTATACTCCTCCCTGCCCAGCTTCTTTGTCCCCAAGGACATCTGTGAGACGCCTCCTAATAACCCCGCTGGCTCTGTCTCCAGTGAGGACTGGGCGGAAAGGCCATCTTGATAAGCACCAAAGCTCCAGCTTTGACCCCGGGAGGAGGAGACAGCCTGAGTCCCTTGTGCTCCCCTGCTGAGGATTCAGCCACCTTTCCCCAGGGTCTCATCCATCCCCTGAATGGATGGAGGACAGAGATGTGAAAGTCAAGAGCCTTGAGCATGACCCTTGTCCCCACCTCTGACTTGCTGTGTGGTCCAGGCAGATTGCTTCCCCTCTCTGTGTTTCCTTTTTAGCAAAACAGGACAGTATCCAGCTTCCCACCTCAACAGGCCTGTGATGGGAACATGAGTAACAAGTCATTTGCTCCTCAACTAAGCACTTCCTGGGGCTCTCCATGTCAGACGGGAGGGCTGGTGCAGCCTACAGAACCAGAATAATAAGTCGCTCCTACTCATTGAGTGCTGCCCATGACCCAAGTTCTGCTCTAGTAATATTACATGGATTTGCTTCACTTAATTTTCATAGCAACCGCATGAGGTGGGTCCTCTCTCAGCCTCATTTAACAGACTAGGAAAATAAGGCAGAAAGAAGCTATAAAACTTCTCCAGGGACAGGTCTACAAAAAGCAGCAAACTAGGGTATGACCTGGGTCTGAGCCCAGAGCCCAGGCTCCTAGCCCCTAGCCCACACTGCCTCACTGCCCACATGGGGCTCACAGCCAAGGTGAGTCCTGAAACTACTCAGAATCAGATGGGGGAGCCATACACTGGAGAGCTGTGTGGTATAAAGACAGGAGACAGAGACAGGAGCTAGCTGGAGTGAGACCCGAAGGAGGCGCGTGCCTGGAGGAGCGGTGTGAGCAGGGCAGAGGGAGGCAAGGCTTTTGTAGTGAGGAAGGGGGTGGGGTATGCAGAACTCAGCAGGGGCCTGCAGGCCAGAGGCCTCACACGGAGTTTGCGCTTTCCACCAGGAGTGAAGAGAGCTGCTGGAGAGATGTAAGCTGATTGCATTTTGAAAATAATCCTCTGGACTTGAGGGACTGTGGGAAGACATGGGAAGGCCATTCATAGGACCCTGCAGTGACCCCAGTGAGGGAAGTTGGCCTAGACAGATGCTGGCCTTGGAGATGGGGAGAAGGGAACTTTGGGAGGATATCAGTCAGTTAAGTCATTCAGTCGTGTTGGACTCTTTGTGACCCCATGGACTGCAGCACTCCAGGCTTCCCTGACCATCACCAACTCCCGGAGCTTGCTCAAACTCATGTCCATCGAGTCAGTGATGCCATCCAACCATCTCATCCTCTGTCGTCCCCTTCTCCTCTCGCCTTCAATCTTTCCCAGCACCAGGGTCTTTTCAAATGAGTCAGTTCTTCACATCAGGTGGCCAAAGTACTGGAGTTTCAGCTTCAGCATCAGTCTTTCCAATGAATATTCAGGACTGATTTCCTTTAGGATGGACTGGTTGGATCTCCTTGCAGTCCAAGGGACTCTCAAGAGTCTTCTCCAACACCACAGTTCAAAAGCATCAGTTCTTCAGCGCTCAGCTTTCTTTATAGTCCAACTCTCACATCCATACATGACTACTGGAAACAGCATAGCTTTGACTAGATGGACCTTTGTTGGCAAAATATTGTCTCTGCTTTTTAATATGCTGTCTAGGTTGTTCATAGTTTTTCTTTCAAGGAGCAAGCATCTTTTAATTTCCTGGCTGCAGTCACCATCTGCAGTGATTTTGGAGCCCAAAAAAGGAAATCTCTCACTGTTTCCATTGGGAGGATATAGCTAAGCTGAATTAACAGGAATGGATAGTTGACAGAGGGTAATGGTGGGAAGCGTGAATCATGGAGAAGCTTCGGGTCTCAGAGAACATCATCTCAATAGGCTGGTTCTCCAAGGAAGCAAAGGCTTTGTAAGAGTCATTATGAAACACCCAACTGGAGAAGGAAGGTTCAGATAGACTCAGCAGACAGGAAGCCCTGACTCCACCCTCCAACTGACCATGTGACTTATGACTAATCTCTTTACCTTCCTGACCCTTAATTTCCATCTTCCAAAAGTAGAGATGTAAACACCCACCTCACAGAACTGTGGGGTTCACAAAGGTGATGGCTTCTGCCATTTGGGTTTAGAATCACTACATATCCTTAGTTACAATTCATTGAGCATGGAGGATGTGTCAAATTCTATGTTGCAAAATGCTATATACATGATCTCCATAATCCTCCTATCATTCCAGTGAGGTAAGCAAAGTTATTCTCTTCACTTCTCAGTAAGAAAATGGAGGATCAGAGAGGTTAAGGGTTTGCCCAAGGTCTGCAGTGGTAAAAGAAGAGGTAGAATTTAAGTACAGAGAGATCTTGTTTTGAAGCCTGTGTGTTTCGTCATCACATGAGCCAGCATGAGTTGGGATGAGGTCAGTGGCAAGTAACCAAGTGCAGACAAAGGTACTTGTACAGAGGGAGTTTGTTACTTCCATAGATCAAGAAATCTGGTCATAAGTGATTCTAAGTTAGAGGCAGTAGCTCAATCATGTCATCAAGGACCCACATACCTCCCAGCTTCCAAATCTATCCCTACCATTCTATCACCAGGATCTTCACTCATGCTTGCAATATGGCTGCCACAGCTCCAAGTATCATAAATGTATCCCAAGAAACAAGGGAGATGACATGAAGGGAGTATTCTTTCTTATCATGAAAGAAAAATATTTCCTCAGAAACTTTATTTCTCATTGACCAGTAATAGGTCACAAACAGTCCTAAACACATCTGTGGTAAAAGAAAGTAGAGATAACATGATGTGGTAGTTTTCAAGGGTATCTGCATATTCTTGTCACTCTTCTCATCAAGAAGTGAGGTTCCCTGGAATTTGAATCAAATTTAGGAACTTCTTGACCAATAGAACATGGCATAAATGACATCATGTGACTTCAGAGGCTAGGTCATAAAAGAAGATTCATTTTTTACTTAATTTACTGGAGCTTATATGCTGGAATCCTTAGCTGTTATATCAGTCCTACCATGAGGCTGCCATATTGTGAAGAGGCCCAACTAGCCTTCACAGAGATTCCACACAGAGAGGGCCTGTATGATGAGAGAGATGCCTGGCCATCCCTAAGTAGCCAATCACATGTGTGCATGCTCAGTCGCTTCAGCCGTGTCCAACTCAATGTGACCCCAGGGACCGTAGCTTGCCAGGCTTCTCTGTCCATGGGATTCTCCTGGCAAGAATACTGGAGTGGGTTGCCATGCCCTCCTCCAGGGGATCTTCCCAAACCAGGGATGAAACCCACATCTCTTAAGACTCCTTCACTGGCAGGCGGATCACTAGCACCACCTGGGAAGCCCAATCCCCAATGTTTATCAATGTTTCTGAGAGGAGGGATTGATAGCCCAACTCTGAGAAAGCATAGTGATGCTAGGAGGTTTCTCACTGGCCACACGTAGCCTGATCCTCTGATTGCTTGAGTGGTACAAGATTCACATGAGAGCTGGAAACATTAGTGCTTCCTGATACAGGTTCCTGCATTATTAACACTCTCTGCCCTGCTGTGACAGCTGATTCAATCACTCAATCAGTTCTGAGAACTTTCCTGTGCCAAGCAGTCCCCGGGCCCCGAGACAGAGAGATGAAAATGTAGTGCTTGTTATGCCCTCTGGGAGCTCTCAGAGTTGGATGAGCCCAGAAATAACTTCCAAGTCAGAAAGTATGTGATGTATGTGAGAGAGTGCCAGTCAAATGAGTTCAGAGCCAAGCAGTCTCTTCTGAATTTGGGGAGGCAGGAGATGAGTAAGGGGGGGCTTTGCAGTAATGGCAGCTGTGCAAACATGGCAACTCTCCTGCCTACCCTTCCTTCCCACTGCTTGCCTACTGTGTAGCCTTCTTTCTGTTCCTCGAACTCCCTAAGCTCATTCCTGCCTAGGGCCTTTGCACTTGCTGTTTATGTTTGGGAAACAGGGAAACATGAAATCCATATCTAAGGAGTATATAAATAAGGGGGAGAACGGAGCAGGCACTTGAATTGCCCTCCCCGTGGGCAATGGGCCTCTCGTCCACCCTCAAGTGCTTCAGATCAGGCCCGTGGCCAGGGTTCCAGCACAGGTAGCAGATCTACTGTGCCCCACAACCACCTTGTATGTGTCTGGCACTGTGCAAGGAGTGTTGTAAACTTCCACTTGCTTCACAATAATCTTGTAAGGTGGCTGCTAACATCCCATTGTACAGGTGAGAAGATGGGTCCAGGGAGAGGGATGAACGGTTTGCCCACTGATGCATGGCTTCCAAGGAGAAGAGGGTCAACACCAGGGTCCACGCTGTTCCTTCTGCAAGGCTTATGAGACATAAGGGGGATCCTAGAACTACAGGTCCCAGAGTCACAAAGAAAGCCTCACCAAGCTTGAATATTTCGGCTTGCATATTCACAACCACAAGGAACTCAGTCCATGAGCTGCCAAATTTTCAGCTGGTGGATTTGGGAAAGAGTAGATCCAGGAAGAAGATCCTAGCAATAGGCGGAAAGACCTTGGAGTGGCTCTCATAGGAGAGAGAGCAGCTTTGATTTGAGCTTTGGGAACCCCTCCAGAGACAACAGGCATCTCTGCTGGAGTGGAGTTTGAAGGGCTGGAGGCAGTGGGGAGCAGTGCAGCTACGTTGCCATCACAGACACTGGGTGTGGTATGCTGCCGGGAGACCACGGGCCACCTGCTCAGCAAGGCCAGGACAGGCAGCGACTGGAAAAGGGGGCTGTCTCCTGGCTGCACCGGGCCCCCGAGGATGGCATTTTGCATGTGTCCTAGAAGCAAAGCCACTGTGTAGCTGGTGCCCTCCTGTTGCAGATAAGATCACTGGGTGAGGTCACAGGGGGCCCACTGCCTGTCAGTCTGGGGCCCTGGCAGCCACATCAATCATTAGCTGGTAATCAGAGGCCTCCAGAAGCCGTGCCCTTCCGCAGAGCAGCCTGAGTCCAGCAGTTTCCCACAAGTGCCCAAATACCCCCTCAACCTCCCCTGCAGAAATCTTGGTTCTACTAGGCTCCCAGCCGAGGGCCTGAATACCTTTCTCCCCACATGCACTGGAAGAGGGCAGATCATTCGAGCTCACGGTCACTGAACCAGAGAGGTTCCATTATGGCCCCTCAGGTGGCCTGATGCATCAGAAGTGTCTGGCTCTGGCCTCCCCTCGACCTGGGTTCCAATCTTGTTTTGAGTGGTTCCCTCTATCAATCAGGAAAAGCATTGTCGTGAGGGTGTTACTACAAGAGTTCAGTGAATGGTCATCCTCCCACAGCATCCTTCATTTGCCTTTTACTGTCCAAAAGAAAGGTAGTAGGTGTTTTGAAAGAGACGAAACTCCATGCTGGCTATAGTCCTTCTAATCTAAAGTTACAGAGAGAGAGGTCACAGACAGAGCCATGGTTGTGTGCACATCCATAGGACTCACATGGGAATGGGAATTCCACCAGGCAACCGGGATTGTTCTTTTATCATTCAGCAAACCACTGCCGACTGTCCATTCTACGTTCTGAGAGCTGGGCACACAAGATCAAAACATACGGCCCCTGCCAACAGAGAGGCATCCCTGGGAATAAACAATTCCAGTCCACCCAGTAATTGCCATCACCCACGTGTGGACCGTTTTCAGTGGCAGCCCTGGAAAAGGCGTCCTGCCTGATGCTGCCTCTGGGTGTAAGTTGAAAAACTCATGGTTCCTTTATCCCAAGAGTTTAGAATTTAGAACAGAAAGAGATTCATGGATAAAAATATCAACATAGCCAGATGATGGCATTCACAGATTCATGGGCCATTTTCAGCAGGAGCACTGGAGAAGGAGCAGTAATTCTGCCCAGAGGAGGTAAGCCAGGATCCCCAGAACAGACAGGAACTGAAATTTGGGAGACTTTCGAACGTCCACAGCCTCCCTCCTCTCCTCCTGGGGCGTCCTGCCCCAGGGAACTCCTGGGGTCAAGCTCCGGCCTCTCTCAGCAAGGCAGCTATGCCCACACTCGGCCCCTTCCCCACTTCTGCTGTGGGGGGACCTCCAGGGCTGGGCTCTCCCACTGTTCCCCAAGGTGCCCACTGGCATGACGCTGGCCTCAGGCTTCCAGGAAGGTGTGGCTGAGTCAGCTTCTGTGCCCATGGAGGCTTTTTCTAAAAAATGTACTTTTTTGGCTTTCTCTCAGTCTGTTTCAGGAAGCTGGTAACTCATATTCTCCACCCCCTCCAGAGTTCACAAACACACCAAAAATTGACTTACCCTCCCCCTAAGAGCGAGTTCACAGCCTATGTGGTTAACTCATTGTACATCTTTTAGAGAGGAGAAAACAGAGCCTCAAAGCATTTAAAAAAAAAAAAGTGGCAGCGGTGGAGTGACCTCCAAGTCCAAGGCTTTGTCCAGCACCGCCCAGCTGCCACGCTTCCCACTAGAGATCAGTCTGGCACAGGTGGCCATGAACTGGCCCACAGTGAAAAGGATGGAAGGGTCACCATTTACTCAACAAATAGCTATGAAGCTCCTACTATGTGCCAGGCACAATCCTACACACTGGCAATTTGTTGATGATCAAGACAGACAAACATGAATTTCAGTGAAAAAGGATAAGTAATAATTGACCATAAAAAGAGTAAATGGAACCATTTTAGAGCGTAACGTATGCTATGAAGAAAAACAAAACAGTAATAGGATAGAGGGTGATGGGAGGTGAGAGGGGAGACTTACTTAGACAGAGTGGGCAGAGAAGTCCTGACTGATGGCAAGTGTCCGGTCCTATGAAGAGCTCAGGCCAGGAAAGCAGCAGGTGCAAAGGCCCTGAGGCAGAATGTGCATGGTGCGTTCATGAAACAGCCAGCATGGCTGGAGCAGAGTGAGGAAGAGACCGAGTGCTGAGATGAAGTCAGAGAGGGAGATGGGACCCAGCCGTATGGAGCCTTCTCACTCGGGAAAGAAGCCGGGACTGACCCCACAGAGGAAAGTCAGCTAAGCACTTGTCACAGAACTTAGGTGGACTGCCCACTTGCTGAGATAAAAGAGCATGTTCCAAAGCCTGAGGTCCCAGTCATCCCCTCAGTGGCCTAGAGTCTGCTTACCGGAGGCTGCCTGGCCTTCGGATGCATCCTTTTCTACGATCGTGCCTGGTGCCTAGGGCTTCCCTGGTGGCTCAGACGGTTAAGAATCTGCCTACACTGCAGGAGAGCCAGGCTCAGTCCCTGGGCTGGGGAGCTCTCCTGGAGAAGGGACTGGCTACCCACTCTGGTATTCTTGTCTGGAGAATTCCAGGGACGGAGGAGCCTGGCAGGCCACCATCCACAGGGTCACAAAGAGTTGGATACAACTGAGGAACTAACGGGCTTCCCCTGTGGCTCGTCTCATGAAGAATCCGCCCGCGGTGCAGGAGACCTGGCGAGGCACTGCTGCTGAACACGGGCCTTGCACGGTCCTCTGGACATTGTCTGCTGCAGCAGCTCACTCGGCTGGTCTGACCCTGCCTGGTGATGCCACAGATGTGCCCTCTGCTTGACACCAAATTTCAGCTCCCCTGGGGAACATCCTACACTCAGCTCTTCTTTCTAAGCACTATCCCAAGCATGGTGGTTGGATCCAGAGGGGCTTTCAGCCACGTGAACTCAGCTCCTCCCATAAACCCCGATCTCCTCTTCTTTACTGGTGAATTCTCTATGGGGATGACTAGTAGATTCAGGTCAGAGCAACCCAATCAACTTTCCTAATTTTAAATATCAGAGAGCAGGGCGGAGCTTGAGGGTTTCAGTACCTTCTTTTTCCAAAAGATCCTGGTATAATTTGTTTCAGAGAAGAAATTCATGTGAGCTTATGGTTGCCAAATCTTCCCCTTTTTACTCAGCAGAAGCCAGAATTTATTTTATGTGAAACTTTCAGACCTTAAAAATACCACAAAGGCCTGTCAACTACTAAAAAAAAAACCACTGTTAATAAATCATGTATTTCATTTCTGTCATACAAACACATCATACTACACGTATATACATACACGTGTTATGTAACATACACACACACACACACACACATATATATATATACGTGTGTATTTTTCCAAATTTAGAAATCAGATTTTTTTTCTTATATCAATGAGGAAGTGAAAAATGGCTCTGCTGTCAGCCAGACCCTGATGTTCCCATCTGAATATAAACAATACTCAGTGCTCACAGAATACAGAGTCCCAGTGATGCCAGGCTCAGTCAGGGTCACGCTGCATCTGTGTTTTGAACATGGCAGAGAAAAAGCCATTCAGAGCCACAAAAATAACTGAACACCCCCTCCTTTTATTAATGTGAATGATTCCTGCTTTTTTACTGTTTCCTAGGTAAAGCATGTTAAGACACCCCATGAGTGAACTGCCCTTGCTCCTTGGCAATATCCTATCCAGAACCTGCTTCCTTAATCCCACCGTAGAATCATCCAAGGCCAAAGTCTCTAAGAAACCTTCTCAACCCCCACGGCTCCCCACCCTGCCTCGTGGTTCCTCTAGGCGACTCTCCCTTACCACTGCAAGACAAACAGACCTAGTTTTGAAGGCCTTTGACAACCTACCTTTTGCCCCTGGTGGTCTTTGGACAAGGCCCTTGATAACAGCTTATCTTCAGCACCTTTCCTTATCCATCACTAGGGCTATCGACCCCTCTTTCATGGCAGCATTGGATGGCAACATCTATATTACTTCGAGCTTTTTTTTTTAACTGTTAAATTTTTTTAGCTGCACTGAGTCTTCACTCTGGCACATGGGATTCTCTAGCTGTGGTATTTTCTGTAGTGTTGGCATGCAGGCTTAGTTGCCCTGTGGCATGTGGAATTTTAGTTCCCTTGTTGTTGAGTCACTAAGCTGTGCCTGACTCTTTGCGACCCCATGGACTACAGCACTCGAGGAGGCTTCCCTGTCCTTCACTATCTCCTAGAGTTTGCTCAAGCTCATGTCCATTGAGTTGGTGATGCCTTCCAACTATCTCACCCTCTGTCACCCCCTTCTCTTCCTGCCCTCAATCTTTCCCAGCATCAGGGTGTTTTTCAACGTATCGGCTCTTTGCATCAGGTAACCGAAGTATTGGAGCTTCAGCATCCGTCCTTCCAATGAGTATTAGTTCCCCTACCAGGGATCAAACCCTCGTCCCCTGCTTTGGAAGGTGGATTTTTAACCACTGGACCACCAGGGAAGTCCCATTTTCATTTTTTAATACTCCCCACTACATATTTCCTGGTCATGGTATATCATCACATACTGTAACTGTTTTGCTTTATTGTATTTATTCGTGTCATTCGGCCTTAGGAATCATTACTATGA
This sequence comes from Muntiacus reevesi, assembly GCF_963930625.1. Taxonomy (NCBI): domain Eukaryota; kingdom Metazoa; phylum Chordata; class Mammalia; order Artiodactyla; family Cervidae; genus Muntiacus; species Muntiacus reevesi. Next base: position 5,775,082 of record NC_089255.1, on the reverse strand, counting down.
ACAAAGCTAGTGGAGCTGATGGTATTCCAGCTGAGCTATTTCTAGTCCTAAAAGACGATGTTGTTAAAGTGCTGCATTCAATATGCCAGCAGATTTGGAAAACTCAGCAGTGGCCACAGGACTGGAAAAGGTCAGTGTTCATTCCAATCCCAAAGGAAAGCAATGCCAAAAAATGTTCAAACTACTGCACAATTGTACTCATTTCACATGCTAGCAAGATTATGCACAAAATCCTTCAAGCTAGGCTTCAGCAGTACATGAACCGAGAAATCTCAGATGTACAAACTATATTTAGAAAAGGCAGAAGAACCAGAGATCAACTTGCCAACATCTGCTGGATTGTGAAGAAGACAATAGAATTGCAAAAAAAAAAAATCTACTTCTGACAATGGAAAATTCTTAGAGAGATGGGAATACCAGACCACCTTACCTGTCTCCTGAGAAGCCTGTATGCAGGACAAGAAGCAATAGCTAGAATCGAACTGGAACAAAGGACTGTTTGAAAACTGGGAAAGAAATACATCGAGGCTGTATATTGTCACTCTGCTTATTTAACTTATATGCAGAGTACATCATGAAAAATGCTGGACTGGATGCAGCACAAGCTGGAATCAAGACTGCCAGGAGAAATATCAACAACCTCAGATATGCAGATGACACCACCCATATGGCAGAAAGTGAAGAGGAACTAAAGAACCTCTTGATGAAAGCGAAAAAAGAGAGTGAAAAAATTGGTTTAAAACTCAACATTCAAAAAACAAAGGTCATGGCACACAGTCCCATCACTTCATGGAAAATAGATGGGGAAAAAGTGGAAACAGTGACAGATTTCATTTTCTCGGACTCCAAAGTCACTGTGGATGTTGACTGAAGCCATGAAATTAAAAGATGCTTGCTCCTTGGAAGAAAAGCTATGACCAACCTAGATATCATATTAAAAAGCAGAGACATCACTTTGCTGACAAAGGTCCATCTAGTCAAAGTTATGGTTTTTCCAGTAGTCATGTATGGATGTAAGTTGGACCATAAAGAAGGCTGAGCACTGAAGAATTGATGCTTTCAAACTGTGGTGCTGGAGAAGACTCCTGAGAGTCCCTTAGACAGCAAGGAGATCAAACCAGTCAATCCTAAAGGAAACCAACCCTGAATATTAATTGGAAGGACTGATACTGAAGCTGAAGCTTCAGTACTTTTGCCAGTTGATGCAAAGAGCTGACTCATTGGAAAATACCCTGGTGCTGGGAAAGATTGACTGCAGGAGGAGAAGATGGCGATAGAGGATGAGATGGTTGGAAGGCATCATTGACTCAATGAACACAACTTTGAGCAAACTCTGGGAGATATTGAGGGACAGAGAAGCCTGGTGTGCTTCAATCCATGGGGTCACAAAGTCAGACGTGATTTAGTGACTGAGCAACAACAACAATTTGCTTTATGATAACTCCTCATTTTCTGTCCTTCCCACAGGACCATAAGCCCTGTGAGGGCAGAGACCCCCATCCAGCCCCCAACTAAAAGTCTGAGAAGAGCTTAGTGAAAGGTGAATAGAATCAGATGGGGCCTAGAAGACTGCTCATCAGCAAAAGAATGAGAGCGAGAGAAATAGTACCAGTTGCAATCTGGACCGCTGGCCTCAACAGGCAGATGCGGCCCCTGCAGGAGGGGAATTGAGCCTGGCAGGCTTTGGCTGGCTGCCTGCAAGCTGAGAGCTCTTAGAGTCTATGAATAGCCGTCACACAGGGGAACTCAGCAGAGGTGGAGGTCCTGGGACTAGAATCAGTGCTCTATTAATAAGGACAGCAGTGTGGTTGGGTCGGGAATGACCTCCAGCCCTGACTCTGAGCTTTTCCTCTGTGTTGTTGTCAGCAACTCTGAAATAGATTAAGTCAGATGGCCTTCTTTTAGCTCAGAGAACTGCAAAATGCCAAGTGTCCCCATCATCCTTGCTTGCCCAGCTATGTTATTAAAAGTTCTAGAAATCCAGAGAGACTCCCCTAGTCTGCTACAAAAGAGAACTCAAGAGGAATGTCACTAGCAGCTCCGCAGGCACCGACTCCATGTCAAGTGGAATCTGAGGGTCTCCTGAGGGAGCAGTGTCCTCTGTGCTGAGCCCGGAAGGAAAGACTCCACTCTTTGGAGCTGAGATGGGCGCAGAGTCAGGCAGGGGAGCTCACACTTCTGCAAGACATGAGCCAGAATTTGTTTGTAGAAAAAGAGATTGTGAGCCCTAAACTAGACCTTAGAAGACCAACTGTTGTCCTCGGGCCAGCTCCTGCTCTCCAAACGCACCATTTTAGAAAACAGGAAAGTGGGAATTCGTGGTCACCAAAGAACAGGTTCTTTCTGTTCTCTTTCTGGTCTGTGTTAAGTGCTCTGGGACAAGTCACATGTCCTTTCTGATCCTCAGTTTTCCTGCCTGTAGGGAGAAAGAGAGAAAGGGAAACAGAAGGGAATAAATGCTGATTAGAGTCACGTAGACTCTGGGCCAGACGTCATGCTGGGCACTGGGGAGGTGGAGATCAAAGACACTCTCTGCTTGCTCGGGAAGCCCATTATCTGGAGAGGGGACAAGTAAACAGCTGATCACAATGCTTGAGGGTCAATCAGAGGTGCGATGGAAGGAGGCTTCAGCAAGATGTGACGGCCGAACCTCAAAGAATGAGTAGGAGTATCTCCGGGGAGAGGAGCAGGACATGTGGGGGAGGAAGTGCCAGCTGGGAGGTGTCTTTTGTTTGGTGAGTACCTACAGGCGAGGACTTGTGTATGCATGCTGGGTGTTTGCCGCAAAAGTCACAGAGTCCGGGGCCTGTGGGGGCCGGGGAGATGATGTACGAGTGAGGCAGGCAGGTGTCTGAGACCACAGGATGTGTGGGAGCTTCTGTGGAGGAGAGAACTCATGCCCCGTGGAAAGAGGGACGTTACTCACTTCCCATCAAAAGCCCCCTTGTAAGAATGAGCCCAGTGTCTTCTGAGAAGACAAAAAATCTGGATTTTTATGTGAAGTAATAATTTGTAAATATTTTCTAATTTGTAAATAGCAACTCCAATGTGCCAGACAGATGAAGCAGGGTGGACATGACTTCTTGGTTCCCCAGTTTGCAGCCTCTGGGCAAGATAGTCCCTGAAGTCCCTCCCAGCATTTCTTTTTGAAAAAAAGTCATGTAGCATAGTGATTAACAGCGTGGGCTGGGGAGCCAGTAAAGATCTCAGTTCGAATCTTAGCACTGGATCTTACCAGCTAATTCACAGAGTCCATGAATGTCACCACGTGGGGCTGTGCAATGCACAGCCTGAGCAGCTGATAGGTTGCCTCGTCTGTAACTGTAAGCAAGGGACTTCTCCTCTCCAAGCCCCATCACTTGCAAATCAGGGATGAATATGTATGAGGGTAAAATGAACTTATATGGGTATATGTGCTTAGCTCAATGTTGGGCAGACAGAAAATACTCAAAACAGGACATTTTTTTTTTTAACCCGAGTGTCATTCTTAAGACTCCAGCTGAAAGTACGGGCTCCCTGGGGAAACACCCTTTGTGCTGGAGAACTCTGGCTGATGGTTGGAAGGGAAGACCCCTCTGTTTGGAGCTGGGCTGGGGTAGAATCAGGGAAGCTCATGCTTTTCTCAGGAAGACATGAGCCAGGATTAGAACGTGGGGAAACAGACTGTAAAAAATCCAGGCACTAGCTTCAGGTTTTGAGAGAATATTTTTCAAGAATTTATTGAGATTATCAGTTTGGAATATGTTTGGAAGACTTACTTTTTTTTTTAATTTCTTGTTCAATAAGGAAAAAGGAAGCCCTCCTCTGTGCCCCACTCCCCCCTCCCGCCATCTCCCCCCACCCCATCAAATGCACGGCAAACGTGAAACCAGTGACCTGGACAAAAAATGCAAGTGGATTCATGGAAAGTTGGTTTACACAGGACTTAGAACAGAGCCCTGAGAACAACCAGAACGATTCTCGGCATCCCTCCCACCCCGTAACTCTCTCCCTGACCACTTAGCCCTTCTATCTCTTCCCTCCTGTTAGCTGTTTCTGGACTTGCCTCCCTGGGCTATGAGCATCTTGACCTCAGGGAACCAGTCCTCAATGTCTTTGCATCTCAAAACATCCAGGGCATAGTACACATTACCAGGCATGAAGGGAGCAAATGAAGGACTGAATAAATGTCTCAGCTCTTAAGGTGGCTGGAGTGACAATGTTATCAGTTGAATTATGTCCCCCCAAAAGATGCTGTTAAGCTGGGAATGGGCACTTATTTGGAAATAAGATCCACACATGGTCTAGGATGACACCTAACCCAGTGTGACTGTTGTCCCTATAAAGGGGGGGAAATTGGGGGAATTCCCTGGTGGCCCAGTGGTTAGGACCTCATGCTTCCACTGCAGAAGGAAGTTCAACCCCCGGTTGGGGAACTGGGATCCCACTGGCCAAGTGGTGCAGCCAAAAAGACGCAGTGTGTGGGGGGGTGACAGAGGGCGGGGAACGATTTGGACACAGAGAAATCTACACGGAGGGGAGAAGACAAAGGAGAATACCATGTGTAAGCTGAGGAGCAGGACAGTGGCATGAACAGAGTCTCCTTCCCAAGGCTCAGGAGGAACCAAGCCCGCTGATACACTGCGATGCCCAACTTCTGGCTCCCAAACGGTGGGAAATAAATGTTTGTAATATCAGCCATCAAGTCTTTTTTTGTTGTTGTTATGGCAGCCCAGACCCAGCTAATAAGCAGTGTTGCTGGGACTCACACGGGGCATCTGGTCACCCATCTGGTCCAGAGATATACGGCAAATTCACGGCTGAGGGCTTGGGTCCAGGGTTCTCACTGGGACTGGGGAACTGAGATGCTGACTTTAACACACACAGGACTGCAGGCCATCAGCTGATGCAGCCAACCTGATTGCCTTTTCATCTGCTCCAGCTCCATCTCTCACCGTCGGCTCCCCGACTGAAGTTCTTGAGTATGTCTTACCTTGCTAGGGGGCCTGCCTTCCGATTAGGGTCCGGAGCGCATTTCACAGCGCAGAGCCGTGAGAAGGCAGCTCTCCCGGGGACCCTGATGTGGGAGTTGGGGGACAGCACAGAGTTGTGTCCCAGACCTCGGACTCTGGGCTGGGCTGCCTGGATCCCGGTTCCAGTTCTGCCTCTTGGTAGCTGGGTGACCCTGGGAAAGGGTCTTACCTCTCTGAGCCTAGTTTCCCTGAGAAATGCTGACAATAATAGCGTCTACCTCAGAGGACCATAGTGGGGATTAAACACGTTATTACAATTGAAGCTCGCAGAGTCTGGCTCGCGGGCTGTGCTGTGTGTTTGCCTTACTCCCCTGGGGACCGATCTGTGACTCTTGGCTGCGGTGGCCAATCTCACCCTGGCGATCCACCCCTCTCCAGCCCCAAGACCCACTGTTTCAAAGGGTTCCACTGCCCCCTGCTCCTCACTGTGCCCAGTCAATGGGCAGTGCTGCCAGGAGGGCAGGGAGAGTGCGCTCGGGTCTGGATCCCCTACTTTCCCACTGCAGGGCCCCCAGGGCGTGACTGCTGCCCTCTACTCAAGGCTGCAGCTCCTTCTAAGCGGTTCTCCCCGCTCCCCCCCAGCCCCTGCTTGTGTCCTGGCGTTGGAACCTGCCAGCTCTCTTGTCCCTTCAGCCCTAGAGAGGAAGGGGCCCAGTTGCAGCCAGTTGAGGGCGCCGCACCATCTTCTGGGGGCTTCCCTGCATCCCATCTTGTCCTTTGTAAAAAGTCCCCTTGCCTCGTTCTTCAAACCACCCAATCAGAGTGTGCCATCTGCTTCCTGCCAGGACACTCCCTACTGCATGCGCCCTGTGGGAGCTCTGTCAGGAAACTCATTTGGGGCCCAGCGATAAGAGAATACACTTATTCACACGTGGTGTTGGTAAGAAATAAGCTGTGGCATCACAGGGAATTGATGCTGAATTTCAGACTGGGTGGACAGAAGGGTGCGGGCAGGGCTGCAAATTGCTGGGGGGGGGGGGGGGTCGGTAGAACAGGGAGAGGGTGATGGTGGTAGTTAAATTCTTCCACTCCTGGTAAACTCGCTGAACTGCAGAAATGGTGCCCAGCTGGCAGGAGCAGCCAGTGGGGAGGGCTCCGGGCAGGGAACCAGCCTCTGGGCTCTGTCCCCACACCCAGGCCGACAGGGCTGCAGGTCTCCCCTCCAACCCCACCCTCCCCACCCCAGGCAGGGACTCTGTGGCCAGGCCGGGCCCAGGACCAGTGAGCCAAGTCCCCACTCCCGCTGCACACAGCACTCCCACCCCCCAGCCCGCCACCCTCCCACCCCCGCCCCACTAGGAGTGGGCGGACCTGCATGGCTTCCTGATGGGCTCAGGGCTCTGCAGGGCCACAGGGCCTGGGAGGCCTGCAAGAGACCTGCAGCCTCATGGACCTATTGTAAGCAGGTGAAGCTCAGAGGTAAGTCAGTTGCTCTGTCTGGAGACAAAAGGGCCCCATGGAAAGACCCAGACAGATATGTGGGTCGGGGAGGAGGAGGCTCAAAACTTCCTTGCTTTTCCACTATGATTTATAATAAGGAATTTAAGTTTGGTCTTGGTGCGCAGTTTCTGGTACAGAGCCCTAAAATCCTTGGAATTTCCTAGGCATTAAAGGCAACCAAAGTGTCTTGCTCTTCATAACAAGTCTCTTTCAACCACACCTGAACTTATGCTAATGAGGTGACTTATGGAAAGCCCCTAAGGATGGGGGCTGGTTGCCAGGGAAACCAACATGATTAAAGGTTGGAACTTCTGGTCCTGCCCACCTCCCGGAAGGGAAGACCGCTGAGAATTTGAATCGATCACCAACGGCCAAGATTTAATCAATCTTGCCTATGCAATGAGGCCTTCATAAAAACCCCAAAGGACTGGATTTGTAGAGCTCCTGGGATGGCACATGCATGGCCATCTGGGGAGTGAGGCACTCCTGAGGCGCACGGAAGCGCTGCACCTTTTCCCGGTACCTTGCCCTATGCGTCGCTTCTATCTGGCTGTTCCTGAGTTACATCCTTTTCTAATTAACTGGGGATCTAGAAAGTAAAAGGTTTCTCTGAGTTCTGTGAGTCACTCTAGGAAATTCACTGAACGTAGGAGGGCGTTATCAGTGCCTCTAATCTCTACCCATTCAGCCAGAAACAGGAATGACAACTTTGACTTGTGATCAGTAGCTGAAATGGGGCAGGGGGACAGTCTCATAGGGTGGGTGTGGGATCTGATGCCACTTCCAGATAGAAAGTGTCAGAATTAGTTGAATTGGTTTCAGAGAAACCCTTGCTAGTGTTGGAAAAAAAAAAAACCAACCCACTCATGGTAGCCATGAAAATGAGTAGGAGTGGAGGAGATAAGAGGAGTGTGGATTTCCCTCCCAAATCCTCTTGATGTTTGATATTTCTGCTCTGCCCTTCTCTCCCTGGTCTCTCTCACTCCCCAGAATCTTTCTCCTAAACCCTCCTCATCCCTCTCAAGATTGCCTGTCCCCCAGCCTAGTCTCCATTTGGTCTCAGGCAAAGCAATTTCACCCTTACAACATCTTCACATCAGCATCATCTTTCAGAATCTGGAAAGTCATTTGACTGACTACTTGACACATGTGCTTAGTGACCCGAAAGATCTCCCAGCAACCACAGAGATGAGGTGGGGAGAGGAATTAGAGATATTTTTTTGTGTATAGTAATAGTAAAACACCCAGCATGATAGTACATTGCTTAGAGTTATAAAATATTTATGTCATTAAAATTACTAAGTAATCGTAATAGCAGATATTTATTGCATATTTGCACATTACCTAGCAGCATCCTAAAAGCTTTACCTACAATATCTTATTTGATCTTCACATTGAGCCTGTGAAGCAGACTAGGAAACTGAGACTGAGGGTGGGAGGTGATTTCTCAAGGCCACACACTTTTTAAGTGGATTCAGACTCAGATCTCCTGAAGACCAGAGCTAGTACTCTGAACCACTGATGCCAGCAGGAAGAAATCTAACCCAAGATCCTAGGTGTTCAGTCACTATCACAGACGAGATGGCTTCAAAAGAGCAAATCAAATGGCAAAAATACCCAGGAATGAAGTTACAGGCAAGCAGGCAAGGCCAACACAGCTTAACAAAACTCAACAAAGGCGATCCGGGATACGGGAGCACAGATCATCAAGTTTCTTAGGTTGCAAGATTGATGCTCCTCAAATTACCCCGTTCACTTGTAATGCCAATAAAAATCCCATTAGTGCCTAGGAGAAGATCTTTGCAAATTAATTAAAATTAATTTGAAGACAAATATACTCAACAGGAGCCAAGAAAATGTGCAAGAAATGAAAGGAGGGGAGCTCATACTGCTCATTCCTCTTTCCGTGGGTATCTATTGATCACCTCTTCTACAGGCCTGAAGATAAAAAGATCATCTTTGTCCTCAAGAAGCTTACAATCCAGTGGATACTAAAATATGCTATGGAAGCAGGGGCATGTAAATGGTGCGACTATGGGACAGAAGCAGACAGAAACAGTGAGGGCCCAGACATAGGCTCTTGGATAGCAGGAAGTGGGGACTTGGGGAATAGCGATCCTGAAGGTGTTTATGAAATGCTCTGAATTTGTGGCATCGCTGCACCCCCAGAAGTCCTGTGACTCAGGAATCCTGATGACCCGCACTTTACGCAGCAGGAAACATAAGCCCAGAGAACTCGACCTGCTCACAGTCACACAAGCCAGCGAGCAGCGTCGCGGGGCCCAGAACCTACGTCCGTCCAGCTCCAAGGTCCCCGCATGGAGCTCTACAGACAGTAACACGAAGGGCATCAAGACACTGAGTCAGCGTGAAAGTGGCTGAGTCAACTGACTGCTTTGGGATAATTATTTGAGAGATGATTAATTTGATGATAAAAACAAATTTGACAAGGATTAGGTATTAAAAGACAAGGCAAAAACTATAAAAGCAATAGAGAAAATAAAGAGAAATGGATTAGATATTTAAACGTAGGACAAAAACCATGAAAGAAATAGAGAAGATAAAGGTGGGTGCGGGGAGAGGACGGGTTTGTAATTTTGGGTTGACTTTTAAAAGGCATTTCCCGGCAGGACATGAGGGTCAGTAATGGTAAGAGAAGAGAGTACAAAGGAGAGAAAGGCTATATCACCTGAGTTGAGAAGGGGGTTTCACAGCATGACATGAAAGTCAGTAATGATAAAAGATCAGCAGGCATAATCACATTGTGATTTACAACTCCTTTGCAGTGTAAGGCATGGAGACAAGAACAAAATGAGAAAATATACTCACAGCACACGTGACAGACAATAGTGGCTACTCAAGGGGCTCATGGGAGCCCGAAAGGAAAAGAAAAGCACCGCATAGAAATATGGGCAAAAGACGCAAACAGGTCACAGTGGAAGGAGAAAGAACCAGAGAGCCTCAGGCAGGCTGCTTTCTGTACACACTGCCCATTCTGTACAATGAGGTAGGATGTGGTAGTTAATAAGAATGGG